>NC_142603.1:35619569-35942403 GCF_041222555.1 Hakea prostrata
ACCCTGACATGCGCCAATACTTAGACCAAACGGTGATGTGAGAGAGCGGTGACCGAAACCCCCAACCATGGATTTTGTCCGAGAGGGATGCAGGACCCAATTCACCCCGGTGATGAGTGACTGAGACTACCTAAAGAAGTATGGTGCTATGACTTAAAGCATGTCTACCATAGATGACCAGCATACTTAGAATAAAGTCATATTGCATTATATGCCTCATATCATCTACATCATTTTATGATTATCTTGTGGTTTATATGTGGAGGGATAACTTCCTTGCTGAGTTCTTTTGAACTCATTCCTTTTCTGTTGCAATATTTTGTTAGGCTACTCTACAGGTGATTACTCCGATGGTGCCCTCCCTGAGACGGACCCGGATACCTATCCTCCTCCCCCCCCCCCGCGCGGGGGGGGAGGGGGGCGGGGGCGACGCCCAAAAAAAAGGAAAAACAAAGGCGGGAAAAACGGAAGGGGCCAAAAACCCACCCCCCCCCCCCCGGCGCGCACCCGCGCGGGGGGGGGGGGAGGGGGGCGGGCAGAAAACGGCCAAAGGTTTCGGGGGAAGGGGGAACGGGGGCCGAAGGACCCCGATCCGGGGGGGGGGGCCGCCCGAGGACTAGCCAAAGAGGATGTCTTGGACCTCTAGACTCCTCTGTAGATGTAAGGTTGCTAAAGAACAACCTCACCAACTCTGGATATATCGGCAAATCCTCGGTGAAGAGATGCGTCCACTGCATAGTGTCGAATCTCTGCCAAATCCTGAAAACTCTTAGCTGACGAAGGTGAAGTAGACATCCCAGCTTGATACTGCAGTAACTGAAGTAGGCCTCGTACAAGAACTCGGCCTGTGGTGTATCGAACATGTCTGGCAGCCGAACCTCCTGTCTAGGCTCTGAAGGAACCTGACCTCTACCCCTGAGTGCCCCTACTATACGACCTTGACCTCGACCCCATCCTCGCCCTCCTCTCTGCATGGTGTATGTCTGTGGAAGAGACAAAAGACATTGCTAGTTAGTGCTATTTCATGATTTCAGCCAAAAGGGTATTTTCGTAATTTTTGGAAAATTTCAAATTTGGGGAAATTTTGATTTGAAGAGACTAACATGTGCACAATACATGGAATTGCATGATCATAAACTTTATTTGAAGAAAATCGATCAAAAACTTGGTTAAAAGTGGAAAATTCAGCAAGAAGGAAATTTGGGGATTTTGCAATTTAGGTCAAAATGGAATTTTTGAAAAGTTGAAATTGGTTAAATCAAATTATATGGACATATCTACAATATCATCTTGAGCATGCATTTGATTTCATGCGAAAACTCCTAGCGATTTGTGAGGAATCGAAATTTTTCTAAAGTTAACGATTTCGGTACGAAAACGTTATGAGATGTGCAAGAATGTGTTAGAACATGTTGTCTATGCATGTCATTGTGTTTAAAACCTAGGGAATATGTTTCTAAGTATTTCTAAGCATGATTTAAGTTTTCAAATCTTTTGGACTTGTGGATTATGATGAAACTTCGAAATTCAGTGTTTTTTATGTTTTCAGTTTTGCAAAATGGTTACTCTGAGAAGTGGACGTGGTGAAGTACCTGAAGATGGTCATGATCAGTAGACCAATACTGGCGATCAGGGTACCCATGACATACCCAATGCCCCGAACGTCAGTAATTTCTGTGATATTACCAAAAGGCGTTGTGTGATGAGACCTTCCTAAAGAAGTACGGTGTTATGTCTTAAAGCATGTCTGCCAATAGAGACCAGCATACATAGAATTAGAATCATATTGCATCATGTGTTTCATATCATATAGCATTTTACTTTGCGTTGAAATCCTGCCATTTATGTTGTTGTGGATTAACTGCCTTACTGAGTTTCTTTGAAACTCATTCCTTTTGTACAATGTTTTGTTAGACTACTCTACAGGTTCTGAGTATCATGACTGCTCGTATGAAGAAGCGCAAGGAGAAGAGGCATATCTCCAGGAAGGTGATTGCGGTTACGACAATTACACTAAAGATTCGGCGGGTGGTTATGCTGCGTACGATGCTTAGTCCGACCATAGAGTGGAAGCGCCCTTGCGCCATTTTTTGAGATTTATACTTATAGAGATGTCGTCTATAAGATTGAGAACAATTTAGTTACTTATTGTACCTGCTATTGGGATTAGTTTTATTCCTTTTCCTTTTCTTTTAGTACTACTTTTCCGCTGGTTGTAAAGTGGGATTTCGCCTCACTTTACCTTATTGATTTGACATTCTGATTATCTTTCGTACTCTGATTATATATGATTTACTTTTTCCTTATTTGGATCTTTTGTTTAACTTTTGCACATTGATTATTATTGTTCATGATTATGTTATTGTCTATGTGGGAGGCTGATTACCTCGATACTTGGTCTTCGGGGCTGTGGATCACACACTCGCGTATGCCAGGTAGGGTACCGGCTGGGTGGATGTGACACTTCAGACAGAGAATCTAGATCCATGGGTTCAGGGTATGGATCATGGACTTTTATCCGGACACTCTACAAATTTACCCGACTAGACCTTCGGGTTCTCGGACCTGCAATATGGATCTCGGGTTAGAAATATGGGGGTTGTTACAAGAGTGAATGCTAACCTTTCAGAAGAAGAATCGACGAACGAAAAGCTTAACGGATGCTCCCAAATCTTCCTTCACCTTGGAGAGGGTTCTCTAGAGAGTCTTTGGCATTCTATGATGGCTTTAGAACATAATGACACGTTTTAGAATGAAAAACAATTAAATAGGACTTCAAAAACCTAATTCCCATAGAATACCAATTTTGCCCCAAAATAAGCTTGGTTGCTTGGGGCGACCAAGGCAGTCTGCCAACCCCTAGCTTTTGGTCAAAAAGGAAAATTTGTGCTCTAGAAGGCTAGCTTCATCTTGGATCCTTTTTCAAGTTATAGAAGGGTCTTACCTGGCTTATCAGGACCTTCCATTGGTGCCATTACTATACTCTTGATCCATCTACCAAGTCCATCAATGTTCGAGTTAGCCCTTCTTCCATAATCTAACAAAGTTTCCCACTTAGCATCATCTCCATCTACTTCCATTGGTTAAAAGTCAAATCCAATGGTTTCAATTCGAATGGTCCACAATTGCCTTCTTCCCACACTCAGGGTTATCGGACCTACAATATGGTTTTTTGGGTTAGGGTTATGAGGGATTTCACATGTAGGATGAGGGAGGTGGAGGTGAACTATTCAGAAAAAAAAACCTCTCCAAGACTCAAGGAACGAATTCCAGTTTGGAGAGCCTGTGCATAAGCCTTTCCATCTGTCCCCCCCTTCTTTGCAAAATGAAAATAGGTGCATGGAATACTTAGTGGCTTGACTGATGTGAGTAAGAGAACTATGTTTATGACTGGACCACTAAACATCAACTCTCTTTATTTGGTCTTTTGGAGACTATAATGAAATCTTTCTATTTTGACAAAGCTATCTGCTCTTTTAGAGATAAAGGGAGGTCCATTAATAATTATCAGGCCATTGAGGGTGGTAAAGTCTGGGTACTGTGGGATGATTCCCTCCTCAATATTCAACCTCTCCTTATTTTTTCTCAAGTCATCCATGTTAGAGTACATAGTGATATAGGCCAAGTCTTCGAATCTTCAATGTGTATGGTTTCAATGATGTTATTGATAGATAACCTTTATAAAGTGCTATCATTTCTATTGTAGCTAGCTTTGAGATTCCCTAGATTGCTTTAGGTGACTTCAATACCTTCATACATCTAGGAGAGAAGTGGTGGCAGCCATGTGACTGAACACAAGATAATTCTCCAAGCCGATTGAATGTCTTTTGCTGGGCTATCGTATCTAAGGAGAACAAGGGCCTTCTTAACATGAAGTAACAACTTGGTTGTACATAATCGCATGATTCAAAGTTGGATCGATTTTTTGTTGATCAACGTTGGCTTGTCGAGTTCGCTTCTTCATTTGACCACTTCCATCCTCCGAGGGTGTTTGACAATTGATCTATGGTGGTTTCCTTAGGAGAACCAAGCAGCAAATGTGGGTGCTAGTTCTACTTCCTTCTTTTGGTTGACATTGTTTGGAGATGACATGTTTAAGGGAGACCAATGTGGGTCCTCATTCAAAAACTGAAGGGTGTCAAGGAGATTTTTAAAGCCTAGCATAGAAGACACTATCTCAACCTCGATTAGTGAATGTGGATCTTGAAAAGGAAGTTGAGGCCTTCTCATTGGAACTAGATGGAGTTGTGGATGATGATTACTTCTCCCCCAGTGAAAAATAAGCCATGATGCAACTTAAACATCTTCTTCATGTTCAAGATTCAGAGCTCAAGCAGAAGGCAAAAGCTAGATGGCTTCAAGAGGGTGACAATAAATTTTCTTTCTTTATAATTGGGTCAAATCTCATTGAGGTAGGAAACGGATTTTTATTTGCTCCTATTCTCAAAAGCTCTATCTAGTGGACCGACAGATTATCAACACATGTCATATTCTAATTCTATTGGCAAGATTTTCTCCAAGTGTTAAGTGCTTCATCCATCAAACATGTTCTCTCTCCTCTCTTGGGTCCATCTTCTCCCTCTTTGTCTCCGACAACATCGACTCACCACCACAACCACTACTTTGTGTACCAACCCAAAATCCTTATGGCTGAGGTATTGCCCCATTCGAGCTTTCCATTGCCCATAATAATGCAGTGTCACATCTCCCAATACAAGCTCCCAATGTAATTCCTATCTAAACAGAGACCATTGGATGGGAAACCAAACCAATGGAGGTAAAGTAAATGGAGATGATGCTAAGTTGAGAGTTTTTTCAGAGTTTGGAAGGAGATCTAACTCAGACGTTGATAGATTTGGTAGATGGATCAAGTATTATGTGATGACACGTGTGGAAGGTCCCGAAAATCAGGTAAGACCTTTCTGTAGTATAGAATAGGAACTAGGGCAGAGAAGAGGCTTTCAAGGCCTTGATTTTTCTTTTGGAACAAAAGTTCTAGGGGCTGGTCGATTGGCCTAGCGACTAACTTGGTTAGGGAAAAAATGGCATTTTTTTTTTTGGTAAAGAAAAATGGCAATTTTGAAAATATGATTTTTGAAGCCCTATTTAAGGTGTTTTCGTTCTAAAACATGTCATTATGTCCAAAGTCATCAAAGAATGTAAGACCTTGTTATAGAACTCTTCGTGAAGGTGAAGGACAGTGTGGAAGTCATCCAAAACAGTATTCAAATGATGATTTACCTTCTTGAAGGATAGTATTCATCTTCTTCTTTCTAATTCACTTCTATGATTGGTTTCTCCTATTGCTTGGACCTAGTTGAAGGCTTCTAGTTACTGTATCAACCTAATTCTTCTATCCACTTTTCTCTAGATGAATTTGTAATATCCAGTCCTATTCTAACCCTGACCCTAACCCGGATCCACTGTTGTATTCAGGTCCGAAGATCGAAGCGGTGGTAGAAGAGACCTATGGACCATTCTGATTGATGATCATGATTCGGAGACCGAGCCTATGGACATTGATGATGATACCCCTTGCTTAAATGCATTATCAGTGTTTAAGGAAAGTCTGCGCATCAGAGAAGATTAATCTAGTTGATGTACCTAATGACCTCCTGTGCACAATCCGAAGGTATTCCCCGAAACTAGACTTCTTGATTTAATTGTGGACGAAAACCTCACTCAAATTGACCTTGTATAGACTTTCAAATCCCTACTTGAAGTTGCTGAACTAAACCTGTTTTTCTGCTGAGAAACATTTTGATCGATCCTTTTAGTCGATGCCATTGACCAAAACCATCGACCAAAGTTTCCCAGTCTGCCAAGTTAATGATTCCATGGAATATTCCTATTCTATTTATTATGACCTCGAGCCTTGAGCCCTTGTGCAATCATTTTCTCACCTGAAATCGTGGGGAGAGCTTCCCAAGGCATCTCCTCGGCTAATGTGAAGGGCACCTCATCAAAAACTCATTGTTTACTATTGATTCTTGTCTACATCTTCCACACCAAGGTATAAATCACCATTCCACTCCCTATCCTACCATTTTCTATTCTTTTCTATGCCTATCTTGCTGGTGAGACATTGGAAATGGTGCTGCAACCTTGCAACCACCACTCCAAGTGTCTACACATGATTAACCTATGATTTTCTTAGCCATCCATTGATGCTATGCCTCCACCTCATGCCTAGCATATGTATTCCTCAATTTTTCTATTAACATCATAACATTTTGCACCAAACTGAGTTGTAGGACATGCTATGTTCATGTTTATCACTTCTATATGATTCCAATCGAAATTCTATTAGTTCCCCTAGCTATTACATGCCATTTCCATGACAATGCAATCAATCCCAACTCATGCCATGATGTTTGTCACTTGAACTTGTTAGCTCAATTTTGGGCTTTTTGTTTGGACCATTGGATTGGGTAAATTTCTTGACTTATAGTGTCCTACTACTATTGTTAAGTATTCCTCCAAGTTTCAGATTGATCCGAACACCGGAACACCAATTTCGGATGAAAACACCCAAAATCCATCATTCTGTCTCGAAGGAAATTTTGGTCGATCCTTTTGGTCGATACCATCGACCAAAACCATCGACCAAAGTTGTTGCTGACAGCAACCTTGGCCAGTTTTGATCCAATTAATATCCAATCTTCCTAATTTCTTCTCTAACTTATTATTGATGTTTGTTTAGGGCCTTAACAATTATTTTGGACTATTTCTTGGTACTCTCAATTCATCATCAATTCAACCCAAGGTAAGAATGGTTATCTCCATAAACATATAGATCCCCAACTTATGATTTATGTTCTTGTTTATGAATAGAACCTTTTGATTACTTTTAAATCTTTATAAGACTGTTATATATGTGTTAGAACAGTAGTATTGACATCTTCATACTTTTGTCATGTTACCTTACTATTCTTGTTTACTTTTGTCTATGATGATTCATTTCAATATCATGATTTAAATTTTATGATAAGATGTATTGGATGCATGAAAGATGATGAACTTGAATATGTGATTGTTTACGTACAACTTGGGATTGGGGAGTGTTCTATTGACACTTCTGTCCTTGGGCATCGGAGGGAATAGTATGGGATGTTCTCCGATGGTGTCTATCGACACTCTCCCGGGTTATTGACACTTCTGTCCTTGGACATACATAGGACTGTCTAGTTGGTTGGCTAGGTTTATCATTGTCGTGTCAGACCCGAATCGGAAGGGCATTAAGACCGAACAACCCGTGGTAGTGTATGGTTGGATGGGAGCTCTAGGCCGGTAACCAATCCGGTAGGGGACATAAACCATGCTACGGATACCCGAAAGGGGCCATTTATTGGTAGGGTTGCAAATGGCTAGACTTGGGCTCACGGGCGCTCAAGACCGGTAACCAATCCGTGAGAGGACGCGAGAGCTTCCCGTTTACTATTTGTGGATGACCAATAGGGTCGATGAGTCCGAAATCCGGGATTTCGCTGACTCTAGTGTGAAGGATACCGGAAAGGATCGCCGGGGGCGAGGAATGGACATATCTGGATCTGACTTGACCGACTAAGTAGATGAATTGCATTAGGCTAGGCTTTACTGTGACATGCGCCAGTACTTATACCAAATGGTGATGTGAGAGAGTGGTGACCTATTCCCTTACCATGGTTTTTGAGATGACTTTATCGAACTTCCCTGGCAGACTCAAGATATCTTGTATGATTGAGGGGGAGTGACTGACCACCCAAAGAAGTATGGTGCTATGACTTAAAGCATGTCTACCCTAGAGACTAGCATTCATAGAGTTAGAATCATATTGCATCATATGTTCCATATCACATTGCATTATGTATGTTCTGTATGTGTATGATTTCTCAATATGGAATAACTACCTTGCTAAGTTCTTCGAACTCATTCCTTTTGTACAAATGCTTTTAGATTATCCTACAGGTAACGAAGACTACGATGGCACCCCCTTCGAGACGAGGGGAGGATACTGAACCAAGATGGCGAGAAGCATGAGGGGAGGTATCTAGACCTAGAATGATGTGACTAAGTAGATGACTTGCATTGGATTAGGCTTATCCCTGACATGCAATAGTTCTCATGCCAATGGTGTGGTGAGAGAGTGGTGACCTAAACCCCAACCATGGTGATAGTATGAGAAGGATGACTATACCCCTTATTCGGGATCTCAAGACCAATAACCAACCCATGAGAGATTAGAGTGACAAGACCTACCCAAAGGAGGTTGGTATTGTATCTTAATGTGTGTCTACCATATAGAGACCAACATTCGTTAGAGGATTGTAGTGTTGTTGCATTTCACTTCATGTCATGGTGCACCATATGATATTAACTTAAACTGTGATCATGGTTATGTTTGTGAATACTTGTTGAGTTCTTTTGAGCTCACTCTTTAGGGAATTTGTTGTTTTTAGATGTCTATGTAGGTGAAGAAGAAATCTTGGGCACAGTTTCCTCTGATTATATAGCTGAGGAAACAATGGGAACTAGCTGTGACACGTGGTACGATCCCAGTACCAGTGTGGAGTACTATTATGGCCGCAATTAATAATGATAGAAGACGCCTTGTTCGTTGGTGGGACTACAAGTGAGACACTGACTAAGTTGCAATTGTACAAACGTTTGGAGAGGAAGGCAAAACATTAGAAGATTTAGAATTTTGACTTAGTTTATTCCTTTCAGTTTGATTACTTTAGTTTTGTCATCACTTCCGCACTACGATTTGGTTTTGAGATCCCTCTGAGATCCTTGTTACTTGATATATTTTTTTATGTAATATTTATGACATCGATTTATTCTTACTCGTGATTGGTCTATTGTGTGGAATGATTGGTGATTGTCTGAGACCTTATCTATTGGGTTGTGGATCAATCCCTCGGGTATACAAGTGGATGGATACCGGTTGAGGTGCTTAGTCCCCTTGATTCATTGTGAATAGGGAGCTTTATCAAGGCTGTCTAGATTGGGTTCCAAACTACATCTAAAGTACATAAAAATTATAAAATAATACTAGAACATGATCTAACATTATTTAAGAACGCAAAAGGAATCGAAAACCCAGCAAATCAAAACTTAGGTCTTTTCCGAAATCATTCTGAAAGAACACAGATAATCTAAAGTGAATAGGGGATTCACTCTAGGGTAAAGAGAATAGAGGAATTAGGCTATTACAATACTTCGAAGCTTCTACCAGGTCTAGGCAGTAGAACAATCACGAAAGAAAGTTAGAATGAACAAAGATGAGTACTAACCTTAGAAAAAGTGAATCGTCATATAGAAAGCCTTTTGGAAGATCTCCACATTGTCTTTCACCTTCACAAAGCACTCTCTGACATGTTCTGACATTCTTTGATGGATATGGATCATAATGATACGTTTTAGAATGAAAACACATTAAACGAAGCCCTTGCAAGCACGTTATAGTAGGAAAAGCCAAAAGAGAATTCGTATACAAAGCATTAGCCAATGCAACAGCCGAATTAACTTGGCTCCAATCCTTGCTCAAGGAATTACAGTTTTTTATTTTTTATTATTATTATTATTTTATATATATATATCTATCTACACCAGTCCTATGGTGTGATAATGTGGGGGGAGTCATATCTTACTGCAAATCCAGTCCTTAATGCTCACACAAAAAATGTGGAGATTGACTACCACTTTGTTCATGACAAGGTAGCCAAACGCCAACTTGGGGTTCATTATCCTGTCCACAAAGGATTGACTAGTATATATATCTTCACAAAACCTGTTCCATATAACGGTCCAATCTTCTACTGACCAATCTCAATGTTTCATCCATGCCATTGAGCTTGAGGGGACGTGTTAGTGAATTTTTAAGAGTCCCACAAGGACTCGTGCAGCAAATCGCAAGAAGCGAAATTGAAGAATCATATCTCAAGTGAACCACCACAAGTTGACTCATTCAATCGTGGTAAACTTTATACTAAGATATTCGAATATGAAAATCAAATTCAAAGTTTTATCCAAGTAAAACATCTACGTAGTTGGACTCATTCAATAATGGAGGTTCTTATCCAAAGCAATTTAAATCAAAATTCAAAATCAGAGTTGTAACAATGTAAAACATTCTTGGACATGTCTATAAAAGCCTTGTACTTCTAACAAGTTCTATCTGTGGATGTAGGTTCAGCATTTCAATGAAGTTAAAGTGGAGAAATCTACCAACGGGGGTTGGTCCAAGTTGTAAGCAACTTGGTCCGCTTAAGCAAGGTTCCGGTATCAAAACCTTGTGGATGCAAAAAATCCCTGCTGGGAGACTCACCCACCACAGCCAGGTGTGCCACCCGGGTCGAACACCGGATTAATCAGGGCAAAGCCTTGGAACCTGGGTTGGCAACCAAAAAAAAAAAAAGTGGAGAAATCAACAACCTAAAGGGTTGCATTGCATTTACATCTACTGTAGAGACATAAACAATGCCAAGTCTACTTTGATCTTCTGCGTTTCACCTCCATTTACACAGCTCTTTGACTATCACTTAAGTGTTTCAACAAAGAACGAAGCAAAAAATAAATGAAGTGTGGACAAAAGTAGGACCACGATCCTCAAT
This sequence comes from Hakea prostrata, assembly GCF_041222555.1. Lineage (NCBI taxonomy): Eukaryota > Viridiplantae > Streptophyta > Magnoliopsida > Proteales > Proteaceae > Hakea > Hakea prostrata. The sequence continues at coordinate 35,630,165 of NC_142603.1, forward strand.
CACAAGGAGGAATCAGCTGCTCACCCAAAAAAGTACCATCAAATCCTAAACCATGAAGACCTGCAGCATCCCTTTATAATTCCACTTGGATCACATTACACCACGATACACAGAAACTTGACACCTAATCCACGAGCAGAATTTGCCAAAAAATATTTGTATATATCCATAAATGTCTATGTAAGTTTGTAATTAGCCATGTATGGATATGCACTAAAGCTACGTACGGTTACATTGTGTTTCTTAGCTGTCCATCTGTTGAGTCACGAATAAAAGTAAGAAATTTGAAACAAGAGCAGCATGTGAAGTTGGGCCAGTGGCACTGAGTACCTGACATTATTATATCTTACTAGACTAATTTAAAATTTATGTCTCAAATTAGTGAACTTAATCAGCTTTCTATATAAACCCTAGCCACTGCAAGCATCGAATCAAACAACAATTCAGTAAGCTGTCTTAGCTAGGTTTTGCTTGTAATTTGATTTCATGGAGCATAAGTTTCTGCTTGGGTTCCTCTTTCTCTTTCTTGGCTTCTCCTGTGTTCTTTCCTCCAGATCACTTCCTCCATCTGGTAAGATCGATGACATTTACTAGTACACTAGATTTCCTTAGGTCATGGCAGTTTCTAGGGTTTTTTACTGTCTATTGTTCTCTTCTTTGAAATATATATACTATCTTCATATTTATACTGATTATCAAGTTTTGTTTCTTTTTAGCTCACATCAAGGCAACTAATGATGTTCCATTACCATCAGTCCAAGAATTTGTAGACCTTCAGGTACTCTTGTAGTTGTGGGTGTGGATATGTGTATGTTTCTGTGTTTTGTATCTCTGCATATATGTGTACTGTGGTTCAATAGTTTCTGTTTGAAGTGTCAGCAATATCCATATATATAAGCTAGATGAGAAAAGAGAGCACGAGAAGGCTGGAACCCTAACCGTACGAGAAGGCTGGAACCCTAACCAAAGAAAGCAAAACAAAGCTAGACAATCTTTCTCTGACAGCAAAGCTCTATATATACCCATCTGCATACTGCCTTGCCCATAAACATCAAGAAGCCAAAGTCAAATCTCCACATCCTCAAGGTATCTTGACCATTGATGAACCTGAACCCAGATCTTCCTCGTGCATCATATCCCTCTAGGGCCCTCCAAAACAGACCTGAACAATCTGTTTAATCCATTTTTTTGGAAAGCCCAATCATTTGCATGCGTTACTCCTTCAATTACTCCTATATTTTGGCCATGAAATTTGTTTCTGAAGACCTCCCCAGAGACAAGCCTTCCTTGACTTTTCAGAGAATATCCATCACATACAATTTAGTAGTTGTTAATAAGCTTGTAGCTGAATAAATGATGCAGGGTTCGGTGGAGCAGGAGAGAAACTATGGTGAAGGCCACAGGTCAGAGCTGGTTGTTCAAACAAATGACTATCCAGGAACTGGAGCAAACCACCATCACGACCCGAAGACACCACCGCCATATGAAAACAAGGCTTCAGGAGGGAAAAGTTAAAATCTGAATCTTCAATATCCTGTGTGAGCATGAAGAAGGAGAGTGGAAACCGTGTTGCTTAACTTGTTTGGTTTGGCTAGTTAAGAAGCTTGTGTGTCTCTATAATGTGTAAAAACTCAGATATTTTGTGTTACACGCGTCTGTTTCCAGTTCTCTTCGTTGTGTATTAAACCTCCATGCATGGCTTGTTAATAAGTTGTGTGTCTCTGTGTGTCTCTGTAATATATAAGGACTTGATCTTTTGTAACTTTCTCATCTGGGAATAAAGGATTTTGACTGCGTTTTAGTACGCTCAGTCAGTGGTGTCAAACTAGGTCAACTTGACTCTCTGCACGATTGGTCTTACCTTCACAGTGGGAACTGTACAAGAGGTTCTAAAAGATACAAGCAGACGCTAGCTAGAGGATATCACTACCCTGATGGCCGCCAGCATCCGTTCAGGATGAATCCACCTTGTCAGTATTCAGCGATGGCTCCCTCTGAAATGTGTGGTGCCTGGGCATGATGGTAGTGTTCCCTCTACCCTTGGCGATAGAGGATCCAAAACTGGTCGTCGGACTTGCAGCTTGACCACTTATACATCTCTGGGTCTCTTTCTTCTTTGTGTTTTCTAATTAGAGTGGGGATTGATTATATGCAAGTCACTCCTAATCTAATTCAGTGTTGAGAATTAGTCTCCCTCTTTCATTCTCAATCTTGTTCAACTGACTACTACATAGTCAATGGGATTCCATCTTTTGCCAAGAATTTGCAGTGTGGAGACTTCCTTTTTCATGAGGAACATATATACATGATATATGAAGATCTTTTTCTTTTTTTAGTAAGAATATGAAGATCAAAGTATAAGGTCGTTTGAGTTCGAACAAATCGATGGGTTGAGCAACTCGATTCTTTCCACTATTTTGGAACCCATCATTGAGGTAAAACCCTATCCTGTGTTGTTTCTGTTTTAGATTGGTATTAGAACATATGGTTTATGTTTGTGCTTTACATCACCAACATATTTCTGCAACTAGGAATCTGAACTTGGCAATGTAGAATCCCTGATTCCCCAATTTTATATTCGTTAGCCCACTTTCTGAATCATGCCCCCATATCTGAAAATGATTTCACATGTGGGCCATTTTTTTATAACAAAACAAGAAGGAAAAAATTAGGGTTGGGGGGGGGGGGGTGAGGGGAAGGGAACATGAAAAAGAGAAGTACAGGGGAGACCTAACAAAATTCAGCAAGGTCTGGAAGGGTTTGAGTTGCTCAAGGTAAAGTTTTGGTTGGATTTGAAGGTATCTCCTTGGATTTTGGTCTCTCTTTATAGTCAAGTGTTTGTGAGGTGTTATGGACTAAAATTGAGGGTTAATTATGTCTTTCTTAAGGAATCTGATCTGATTTTAGATGTTGGGAGTTTTAGTTGATGAAAATAGTGATTTTGCAATCTGTGTTGGTGTTGGAAGTGAATGTAAGGGTTTGTCATGTTTTGTGGCTGGAGCTTATTGTTTATGAAGTGCTTGAGCACTGTTTGATGGATGTTTTTATTCTCATTTCAAGGATTGCTATTTGATTTTAAGACCCGAATGTAAAAAAGAGATCTTTAACATTTTTGTTTGTTAGCTCTGAGGTGAGCTTCGAATGTTTAATTTTTGACAAGAATTCTAGTGTCTTGATGTAGGCAGGTTTATCAAATGAGGATATGATATATATGTACCTTCAATATTGACATTTCAAATGCCAAAGATTTTTTGGTCTCTAATGTCTCATGGGTTTAAGAAATGTATTGATCTCTGATGTCTCATGGATCTATTCATGTTAGTATCAAACGTTCCTTTTGGATCCCATTGAAAGACTTGATTGTAGGGACGTAATCCTTAGGTCTTTGGTGATTAGAGTCACAAATGTTAAAATATTCTCCTAGCTCTTTGTCATCTTCGCATATTGTGTGGCCTTTGATATTAACTCAATTGTGCTTTATGTGTGATTTAGAATGGGATAAATAAACTTATGTATTAGGATTTTGTTTCTATTATGTCCAAGAGTTGATGAGTAATTAGACGGTAAATCTTCACATTGATTAGAAAGGAGGTCAAAGGTTTGATGCTTTGAGAAAGAGAGTTTGGGTGAAGCAGTTCATGCATGAGAGGGAATTCAAATAAGAGAATGAAAAATCCGTCAAGGCAAGGAGCGGATCCACAAGACCCCTATTGAGTATTTGAGTCACATTTGGCCTACCTGTGCATCTGAACAATGTTTCATACGTGAAGATACCTTCTAGTAAATTATGTATATACTCAAACTGGCAAACCCTATGAGGTTCAGCCAAATCAACAAAACCAGGGGGTGGGTGTGTAATGCCCCCAATCTCTATGCAAGGACAAGGTCGTCATTTATCCAGGATCACTTTACTTAGGCAGTGAACCAGAAACCCTTGAAGGGCTTAACCATCAATTATGTATAATTTGATAAAAATCATTCGATAGCATACTGATTAGCAGCGTAAATTAAACATCTCATAAAAAAATAATGTAACATGTCCAAATTAGCCATTAGAACTGATAAATCAACACATAAACAATCTTCCAAGAAGTACAATCAAGTTCTCTAATAATTCAGCTACCCCCCTTCCCCCATAAAAAAAATTTCTATAATAATTCAAATCTATCATGAATAATAAAATAGACATACTCTTGGTCTTCATCCTCCAAGTAGCCACCATCACCTTGAATGGGTTCATCATCTATAGAAATAAGGGATAAGTTTAAGAAGAAACCCAGCAAGTGCAACCATGTAATAATTCAACAAGTTTTAAATAAAATAGTCTTCTAAGCAAAATAGATTTAATGCATAGATGTAACAAATATTGACAATTTCTCCTAGACCAAGTTTTCCAAGTTTAATGGATGATCCATGTCATCCATTGGCTTGTGACATACCATAACCCTATCATCCACCTCACCTAGAACCCTAATGCTTACCGAGTGTCTCAAATTTAATGGATGATCCATGCCGTTACATGACTTGTGCCGTATGACAACCCTGTCATCCATCTCATCAAAGACTCTAATATTCAAGAATACAAAGCAACATAAATAACATACTCTTTTTTCTTCTTTCTTTCTTTCTTTCTTTTTTTCTTTCTTTTATTTTTTATTTTATTTTAATGAAAGAAAAATCAATGAATTTTATATATTAAATCACAGATGCATTTCGAAAACTTATAACACAAATAAGATCAGGGTAAATCAATATGATCACAACAAAAATTTAATTTGAATAAGATGCAAATCAATCTACAAAGAAGAAACGTTTACTCTCACACTACTATATGAAAGTAAGATCCCCAACTCAGTTATGGTATGTTTTTCCACTAGACCAACATATCTTTTCTTCATTGAACAACCCTTTTAGATCACCCCTTAATCGTGTCACTTCTCTCAAGCGGTACACCTCTTCAACCAACACTTCTCCATCAAACCTTACATCTCTTCACCCACCTCCTTTCTTTACCTCCTACAAATCACATAAATTATACTTCCTACTATATCTCACATCTCACATCCTTGGAAGAGTTCCATTTCTACACCCTCTCTTCCCCTCAAGAGATACCTCTCCAAGTAACTATTAAGAATTTACAAAACTTCTAGAGGTGGGCTTCACAGAATGAACGGGTGGCATCGTTCAACTACTTCTGATTCTGCGGCAATGTAGCCTAGATATTTAACAGACGATCGCTGATGCTGTGAAATCCAGCCCTATCCTAACCCTGACCCTGACCCTGACCCGGATCCTTTGATGTTGTAGGTCCGAAGACCCAGAGTAGTGGAAGGAGAGACTTGTGGGCCCTCGTAGTTGAGATTCGGTGTGTGACTCAAAGCCTATGGATATTGACAGTAATGCCCCTTACTTGGATACACTGTCAATATTCAGTGAGAAACTGCACATAGAAAGGGGGAAGCTTAGTTGAAGTACGTGTCACATCCACCCAGCAGGTATCCTACCTAGCATACTCGAGTGTGTGATCCACAGCCCCGAAGATCAAGTATCGAGGAAATCATCCTCCCACATAAGCAATAACATAATCAAGAACATAAATAATCAATGTGCAAGGTACAAATGAGAGATCCAAATAAGGAAGGAATAAGATCTAATATCATAAGAGTATGAAAGGTAATAAAAATGTCATCATAAAGTAAAGTGAGGCGGAAAACTCACTCTACCCAATAGCGGAATAGTAGCTCAAAAAGGAAGGAAAGAGATTACAACTAATCCGAAGTACAATGAGTAACTAAATCGTTTTCAATCTTATAGAGAACATCTCTATAAGTGTAAAGCTCAAAAATAGCACAGGGATGCTTCCATTCTATCGACGGACTAAGCATTGTACGCAGCATGACCACCTGAGGAATCTTCAAGGTAATCGTCGTAACCGCAATCACCTTCTTGGAAATATGTCTCCTCTCCCTGCGCTTCTTCGTATGTGCAGTCATAATACTCTGAGCCTATAGAGAAATCTAACAAGAAATAGTACAAAAGGAATGAGTTTCAAAAGAAACCCAGTAAGGCAGTTAAATCCATAATAACATAAATGGCAGGATTTCAAAGCAACGCACAAATGCAATATGGTATGAGACAAACAATGAATGTATGAATCTAACTCTATGTATGCTTGTCTCTATTGGCAGACATGCTTTCAGTCATAGCACCATACCTCTTTAGGAAGGTCTCATCACACAATGCAATTTGGTAGTGGGTCCGGCATCCCTTGGGACATTCCATGGCTGGGGTTTAGGTCACCTCTCTCTTACATCACCATTGGTCTAAGTATTGGCGTATGTCAAGGTAAAGCCTAGCCAAATGCAAGTCTTCTACTTAGTTATATCAACTCAATTCCAGATACGTCCATTCCTCGCCCCTAGCAATCCTTTCTGGTATCCCTCACACTAGAGTCCTCATAGTCCCTCTACGAACTCATCAACCCTATTGGTTATCCACATATGGTAAACGGGAAGCTCTCATGTCCCCTCACGGGTTGGTTACCGGTCTTGAGCGCCCATGAGCCTAAGTCTATCCATATGCAACCCTACCAATGAATAGCCCCCACAATGTGATTTTTGTCCTCTCACGGGTTGGTTACCGGTCTTGAGAGCCCATGAATCCCCATTGCTACCACGGGTTGTTCGGTCTCAATACCCCTCCGACTAGGGTCTGGTCTAACGGGGATATCCTAGCCAAACACTGCTAGATAGTCCTAGGTATGACAACCAACAGTTCAGGAAGGTGTCGAAGGGCATCTCTAGAAACATCCCATAATATTCCCATTGATATCCAAGGACAGAAGTGTCAAAAGGACACCTCTCCTTCCCAAACCATACCTAATCAGTCACAATCATTAATCAATCATATCACAAGTATTGTAACTCTCCATATGGAAAGTAATCAAGAACATGATCGAACTCATATATAATTGGCAAGTAAAGTCATACATAAACTAAATAATGTAAACAAGTAATGCTACTGTAATTAGAGTAGTTGCATCAGTAGTACATCAATATAAGAATCTATTTATGGAAATAAATCAAAAAGATTCAAATATGGAAACTAAATCATGCAACCTATGTAATTACAGAAATAACTGTCCTTACCTTAAATAATTCGCAAAGAATCTCGAGAATCAAGGAAGATCTTTTCTAATCTTGGAAAGAGGATCCTAGACAATACATATACCTTATTAGGAAAGATCTATGGAAGGTAGGAATCAAATCAACCAAAAATAAACCAAAACAGAGGCTACTGACTTGATTGGTCGACTGATTGGTCTACTGACTCAGTCGACCAACAGAGTCAGTGATAGACAAAATCAGAGATTTCTGATCCGAAATCCGAATTTTGTGATTCGAATTGCCACCGAACAAGAAGGGAATGCTATGGCAGTGTATTGGTCTAAAAAGAAATTCAAAACCCTAACAATATCAAGTCCTAAAGTCACAGAATAGGAAATAAAACTTATCATAAATAGGTCAGTCAGGGTTCTTGGAGAAATCATGGCAAATTCATGGAGGGGAAACTAAAGAATGATAGATTACTAATCTAATAGAGAAATCATGGAAAGCATTTACAGAACTTCTAGAAAAACAGATCTAAGCTTGAAGAACTTTGAATAAAATAGAGAAAGAAGATGAAGACATGGTTTCCTTCAAAAGCAAGTGATGACTTGATTAAGATCATCCATCAAACCTTAAATCCTTAGGAAAAACAGAGAAATGAGTGGAGTGATGGTTGCAATCAGAAATGCAACATCAACCCCACTGTTCTCAGTCGGAAAAGAAAGAAAAATACCAGAAAACTAAAGATGGAGAAGAGAGGAGGATGATCACATACCTTGTGATGCAAAAGCAAGAGAAATGATGAAGATCCAACAAGAAAACCACCAAGGTGTAATGGAGATGACTTGGGGAGAGCTCTTGTTCGTTCCAGAAGGTTTGGAGGCACAAAATACGAATTAGACTCGAGGTTGGGCTTAAATAGAGCAGCCAAGACCTAATTCAGAAAAACAGATCTCAGAGCTGGATTTCACAGTACGTGATGCGCTTCCGAACTCGTTTCGAAGGTATTTCTCTAATCTAGACTTTTTGATTGACTTGTAGGAGAAAACCCAACTCAATTTGGATCAGTCTGGCCTTCCAATTCCATGTCTAAAGTTGTTATTCAGGCTTGGTTGACTGCTTGGTCGACTGACCCAGTCGACCAGTCAGTCGACCAGCAAATTATTAAATGCAAAAATCACAAATTTCTTGATTATTTTAAGCCTACTTATTGGGACCTCATGAATAGAACCCTATTCTAATCATTTGGACTCCAGAGAACGAGGAGTGAGCTTCCAAAGGCTATCTCTTGGAGTTTGTGAAGATTCTTGGTCTCAATCATTGCATTCCATCTCCATTGCTTCCTCAAGGTATGATTTCTCTCTCTCATCATCTATTCTACTCATTCCTCTACTGTTTCTTGCTATTGAGACCATGGCTAAAGTGCTACAACCTTGCAAACACTTGGTCATGTGTTTCCCCTTTCATTTCCATTGTTTTACTTCCATTCTTGCTATGCTATACTTCCATCTCAATGACTAGCACTGCATTTCCATGATTCCTTTCATTTCAACTTGTTCTTTGATCTAAACTGATGTGTAGATGCATGCTAGGTCTGATTTATTATTGGTTTATGATTCTAATCTAGTTCTTATCACTTCCTTAGCTGACTCCCCATCATTCCTTGCCATTGCAACAAATTCCATTTCAGTTCTTGATGTTTAACATATAGAACATAGGGTTTCAATTTGGGTATTCCTAATTGGACCATTGGATAGTGATAATAATTGTTGTATAGTGTTCTTATACTGCTATAATCAATCCCTCCAAGTTTCGGATCGATCTGAGCCCCGAAAGATCGGTTTAGGGCCAAATTCACTATTCAGCCCGTTACTGTTCATCTTGGTCTACTGCTTGGTCGACTGAGTCAGTGGACCAGTCAGTCGACCAGATGAGAACAGCAACTCTATATGTGAGATCCCACCTAACCCTAACCTTGCTGTTGTACCAAATGCATACATACCATATGCATACCATATGCATTGTTCGATTTATTCTTTGCTGTACGAATTGCCTAGTTTCGTTTGATAGAAGTTTACCCCAAAGCTGATCTATTCTCTCCACGATTTCTTCTTGTGCCTTACATTCCCTTTGATAGGAGGATGATCTTAAATCATTCCCATGACTGATCCTTCTATCCCTTCTATTCTAGAGTGGATCTCCATACACTCTATAACCTTGTGAATTCTCCACATGATGATTTCGAAAAGAAATCAAGTGTGATCTTCATGATTTGTTATTCCTTCTAATTGTTTCAAGACCTCAAGCTTTTCATCTCCTATTCTTCAATCAAAGATGTGTAATCTCTCTTGTGTTGTATTGATCTACTATTGCTATGATTTATTCTTTGAGATTGAGATGAAGAAGATGCCGCATCCTTGCAACATATCGATCCTTGCAACCATCTCTTCTACAATCTCCTTTCATTCTTAAAGTTTTATGATCTTCATATTCATCTTCGCCATGATCCTTGTGAAATCTTCATGAAGCCATGATCATACTTTCGATTTGATTTCAAAGCATGTCAGATATATTCCTTGTATTCTTACATAAGACTTATTGTTATTTGTTTTCCGTGGACTTTGAGAGAAGGAAGCCAAGATAATAGGAAAGTACCTCTGTCTTTCGGAATCCAGGAACTCTCCCAATTTCGAGGACGAAATTATTTTAATGGGGGGAGAATGTGAAATCCAGCCCAAACCTAGCTAGGACACCCTATCTATTTTGGGTGAAGAAATGTTAGTTTAATGTTACATCTTGAAGTTGGACCTTGATTTCAGTGTTCTGTCTCCTTCTTCTCTCTTTTCTTCTTCTTACTGTTCTATCTTGATGTTTTGATTGTGGAGAAGGTGTTACACTACTATAACTACCTATTCTCTAATCTCCTTATGTCTTAGAGTGAACTCCCAATCACTTTATTCATTCCTTGAAACCACATGGTGAATCTCCTCAATTCTTCACTGATTTTGGTTGAGTTTTGGACAGCATGATCATTCTACTGTAGCTTCTTTTCTCATTAATGTTTAACATGTTTGATCTTAGCCTTTACTGCTGTTCCAATGTATTTCATCTCCTTGAATCAATTCCCCTTTCTTTCTAGCCATTTTAGCCTTCTATGTTGACCATTGATATAAGCATTCTAGTAAGTTTCTATTTTTTATTCCTCTCATTCTAGGATTAGTATTCTTTTGATTTTCTATTTAGTTATTCTTGCCTCTGATATGTTCTTGATATTCCATTAGAGAGAAGCCTTGTTCTCTCTAATTCTTCCCTTGAATCCATGGTGAGTTTGCTATGAGAACCATGTTGTTTCCAATTTAGAAACTCATGTTCCCAAGTAATAAAGTACTGATTTTTGGAGCATGGATGATGCCCAATTCATGCTAGATAGTCTTAGTATGTTTGTGTGAAGTTCCCTTTCGAATTTCGGATCAATCGGACTTCAAACGAAGAAGTTATGACCAAAACAGTGCAATCTGTACCTTGCTGTCTCCATTGGTCGACTGATTGGTCGACTGGGCCAGTAGACCAATCCAATCGACCAATGAGATCTGTTTTCTAGATTTAGGTCTTTGTTGCTCTATTTAAGTCCAATCTCGGGATTAGTTCGTCTCCTCTGTCTCCTCTATTTAAGTCCAATCTGTCACATCCTCCCAGCCGGTACCCTATCTGGCATACCCGAGAGTGTGATCCACAGCCCGAAGATCAGGTATCGAGTAATCAACCTCCCACATAAACAATAACATAATCATGAACAATAATAATAAAAGTGCGAAAGATAAACCATAGATCCAAATAAGGAAAGAATGAATCATATATAAATCAGAGTACTAGATATAATCAGAGTGTCTAAATCAGATAAGTAAAGTGAGGCGAAATCCCACTCTACAACCAGCGGAAAAGTAGTTCTAAAAGAGAATAAGTAGGATAGACTCTAATCCCAATAGCAGATACAAAAGGTAACTAAATTGTTCTCAATCTTATAGACAATATCCCTATAAGTATAGATCTCATAAACGGCACAAGGGCGCTTCCACTCTATGGTCGGACTAAGCATCATACGGAGCATAACCACTCGCGGGATCTTTAGTGTAATAGTCGTAACCGCAATCACCTTCCTGGAGATATGCCTCTTTTCCTTGCGCTTCTTCATACGAGCCATCATGATATTCAGAACTTGTAGAATAGTCTAACAAACATTGTACAATAAAGGAATGAGTTTCAAAGAAACTCAGTAAGGCAGTTAAATCCATAATAACATAAATGGCAGGATTTCAGAACAAACATAAATGCAATATGGTATGAGACAAACAATGAATGTATGAATCTAACTCTACATATGCTGGTCTCTATTGGCAAACATGCTTTAAGTCATAGCACCGTACTTCTTTAGGAAGGTCTCAATCACTCATCATCAGTTGGTAATGGGTCCGGCATCCCTTGGGACATTCCATGGCTGGGGGTATAGGTCACCACTCTCTCACATCACCATTGGTCTAAGTATCGGCGCATGTCCGGGTAAAGCCTAGCCAAATGCAAGTCTTCTACTTAGTTACATCAAGTCAGATCCTGACGATCCTTTCCGGTATCCTTCACACTAGAGTCCTCATAGTCCCTGACTACGGACTCATCAACCCTATTGGTTATCCACATATGGTAAACGGGAAGCTCTCACGTCCCCTCACGGGTTGGTTACCGGTCTTGAGCGCCCGTGAGCCCAAGTCTATCCATATGCAACCCTACCGATAAATGGCCCCCACAATGTGATTCCTGTCCTCTCACGGGTTGGTTACCGGTCTTGAGCGCCCACAAATCCCCATTGCTACATGGGTCGTTCGGTCTCAATACCCCTCCGATTAGGGTCTGACATAACGGGACATCCTAGCCAAACACTACTAGACAGTCCTAAATATGTCATCCAACAGTTTAGGAAGGTGTCCAGAGGGCATCTCCGGAAACATCCCATAATATTCCCGTAGTTGTCCAAGGACAGAAGTGTCAAAAGGACACCTCTCCTTCCTGAACCATACTTAATCAACCACAATCACAAATCAATCATATCATACACATTTACAGTATATAGAAAATATACCATAATAAGATTCATCTCATATACAGTTGACAAATAAAGACTTTCATAAACTAAAGAAAGCAAGTAAATAATGCTACTGTAATTGAAGTAAATACTGCAGTAATATATTCATAAAAGAATCTAATTATGCTAACAAATCCGAAAGATTCTAATATAGAAACTAAAATCACACAATCTATGCTATTATAGAAGTAACCATCCTTACCTTATATAACTTGAAGAGAATCTCCAAGGATCAAGGAGAATCTTCCCAAACTTGGCAAGAAGGTCCTAAACAAGTATATATATCATATTAGGAAAGAAACCTAGATCATATCCTCCCAGCCGGTACCCTAACTAGCATACCCGAGAGTGTGATCCACAGCCCTAAAGATCAAGTTTAGGAACGATCATATCCATTTAGCACAATAACATAATCAAAAGCAAGAACAAATCATTGTATTCTAATAAGTTAATAATAAAATTCAAGAAAAGATCTCAAAAGAATCACTAAGAATATCAGAGTGCGAAAACATGATACCAAATCAAAAGACAACTGTAGAGTATAGCAGAAATATACTCCACAACATATGCGGAAGGTAGATCGAAATCTAAGTAAAGCTCTAAGCTAATACAAGTAAAGTAAAAGATAAGTCTAGAAGAAACAAGAGAAATCTAATCCACATCTTCAATCTGCTCTTCTTCATCTTCAGTCTTCATCTTCTTCACCTTGCCCTTCCTTATATGGACCGTCATCATATTTCAAACCTGCAGAGAAGTCTAACAAAAGATATGGTACAAAAGGAGTGAGTTTCGAAAGAAACCCAGTAAGGCAGTTAAATCCACAATAACATAAATGGCAGGATTACAAAGCAAACATAAATGCAATATGGTATGAGACAAACAATGAATGTATGAATCTAACTCTATGTATGCTGGTCTCTATTGGCAGACATGCTTTAAGTCATAGCACCGTACTTCTTTAGGAAAGTCTCATTCACTCATCATCAGTTGGTAATGGGTCCTTCATCCCTCAGGACATTCCATGGCTGGGGTATAGGTTACCGCTCTCTCACATCACCATTGGTCTAAGTACTGGCGCATGTCAGGGTTAAGCCTAACCAAATGCAAGTCTTCTACTTAGTTATATCAAGTCAAATCTAGATACGTCCATTCCTCGCCCCTAGCAATCCTTTCCGGTATCCTTCACACTAGAGTCCTCATAGTCCCTGACTACGGACTCATCAACCCTAATGGTTATCCACATATGGTAAACGGGAAGCTCTCACGTCCCCTCATGGGTTGGTTACCGGTCTTGAGCGCCCGTGAGCCCAAGTCTATCCATATGCAACCCTACAAATAAATGCCCCCACAATGTGATTCATGTCCTCTCACGAGTTGGTTACCGGTCTTGAGCGCCCATGAATCCCCATTACTACTACAGGTCGTTCGGTCTCAATACCCCTCAGATTAGGGTCTGACATAATGGGACATCCTAGCCAAACACTACTAGACAACCCTAGGTATGAAAACCAATAATTCAGGAAGGTGTCAATGGGCATCTTCGGAGAACATCCCATACTATTCCCTTCAATGTCCAAGGACAGAAGTGTCAAAAGGACACCTCTCCTTCCCAAACCATACTTAATCAATCACAATCACAAATCAATCATATCATACACTTTTACATTATATAGAAAATATACCATAATAAGATTCATCTCATATACAGTTGACAAATAAAGACATTCATATACTAAAGAAAGCAAGTAAATAATACTACTATAATTGAAGTAAATACAGCAGTAATATATTCATAAAAGAATCTAATTATGGTAACAAATCCGAAAGATTCTAATATAGAAACTAAAATCACACAATCTATGCTATTATAGAAGTAACCATCCTTACCTTATATAACTTGAAGAGAATCTCCAAGGATCAAGGAGAGTCTTCCCAAACTTGGCAAGAAGGTCCTAAACAAGTATATATATCATATTAGGAAAGAAACCTAGAAGGAAAGATATCAAAACATCCAAAACAGACCAAATCTGGAGTTGCTGTACTCATTGGTCGATTGGATTGGTCTACTGTCTCAGTCGACCAACAGAGACAGTGGCCTACAAAATCAGAGTTTTAAGAATAAAGAACCGAATTTGGTGGTTCAAAAGGGTACCAAACAAGGGGGAAACTACTTTGAAAGTATCCTAGTATATAGAGGACTTCAAAACACTAATCAAATCAAGTCTTCAAGTTACAAATTAGGAAACAAAAGTTACCATAATTAGATCAATCATGGTTCTTGAAGAATTCATAGTAAAAATCATGGACAAGATTGATAGGATGATGGATCATTGATTGTGATAAAGAAATCATGAAAAGCATGCATAGATCTTCAAGAAAAATAGATCTAAGACTGAAGAACATGAATCTAAATAAGGAAACAAAACTTACCATAAATGTATCAGTTATGGTTTTCGAAGAAAGCATGGTATGATCAAGAAGAAAGAACTAAAGATTGACAGGTTACAACTCTTGTAAAGAAAACACAGCGATTAACTACTAATATGATCAATAAAACAGATCTAAGAAGATCAGAATTTGAATCAAAAGATGAACAAAGACAAGATCATGATTTAGATCACGATTCCTTCAAAAACTTGCAATGATCATGATTAAGAACATTGCATTAGCCATTAATCCTTAGGAAGATCATGAGGGATGAGTAGAGAGATGTTTGCAACAGAGAATGCTGCATCTTCTCTACTATGTCAGCCCAAAAAGGAAAGAAAAACAGAGATGGAGAAGAAGAAGAGAGTGTAGACATACCTTTGATGCAAGACGAAGATGATTACTTGAGTTCTTGCGAGGGATCAACCAAGGATGCAAGGAAATTGATTAGAATGGAGTTCTAACTCGTTCTAGAGGCTTAGGAGGCAGAGGAGACGAACTAATCCCGAGATTGGACTTAAATAGAGCAACAAAGACCTAAATCTAGAAAACAGATCTCATTGGTCGATTGGATTGGTCTACTGGCCCAGTCGACCAATCAGTCGACCAATGGAGACAAAGAAGGTGCAGATTGCACTGTTTTGGTCATAACTTCTTCGTTTGAAGTCCGATTGATCCGAAATTCGAAAGGGAACTTCACACAAACATACTAAGACTATCTAGCATGAATTGGGCATCATCCATGCTCCAAAAATCAGTACTTTATTACTTGGGAACATGAGTTTCTAAATTGGAAACAACATGGTTCTCATAGCAAACTCACCACGGATTCAAGGGAAGAATTAGAGAGAACAAGGCTTCTCTCTAATGGAATATCAAGAACATATCCGAGGCAAGAATAATTAAATAGAAAATCAAAAGAATACTAATCCTAGAATGAGAGGAATCAAAAATAGAAACTTACTAGATTGCTTATATCAATGGTCAACATAGAAGGCTAAAATGGCTAGAAAGAAAGGGGAATTGATTCAAGGAGATGAAACACATTGGAACAGCAGTAAAGGCTAAGATCAAACATGTTAAACATTAATTAGAAAAGAAGCTACAGTAGAATGATCATGCTGTCCAAAACTCAACCAAAATCAGTGAAGAATTGAGGAGATTTACCATGTGGTTTCAAGGAATGCATAGAGTGATTGGGAGTTCACTCTAAGACATAAGGAGATTAGAGAATAGGTAGTTATAGTAGTGTAACACCTTCTCCACAATCAAAATATCAAGATAGAACAGTAAAAAGAAGAAAAGAGAGAAGAAGGAGACAGAACACTGAAATCAAGGTCCAACTTCAAGATGTAACATTAAACTAACATTTCTTCACCCAAAATAGATAGGGTGTCCTGGCTAGGTTTGGGCTGGATTTCACATTCTCCCCCCCCCCCCTTAAAATAATTTCGTCCTCGAAATTGGGAGAGTTCCTGGATTCCGAAAGACAGGAGTACTTTCCTATTATCTTGGCTTCCTTCTCTCAAAGTCCACGGAAAACAAATAACAATAAGTCTTATGTAAGAATACAAGGAATATATCTGACATGCTTTGAAATCAAATCGAAAGTATGATCATGGCTTCATGAAGATTTCACAAGGATCATGGCGAAGATGAATATGAAGATCATAAAACTTTAAGAATGAAAGGAGATTGTAGAAGAGATGGTTGCAAGGATCGATATGTTGCAAGGATGCGGCATCTTCTTCATCTCAATCTCAAAGAATAAATCATAGCAATAGTAGATCAATACAACACAAGAGAGATTACACATCTTTGATTGAAGAATAGGAGATGAAAAGCTTGAGGTCTTGAAACAATTAGAAGGAATAACAAATCATGAAGATCACACTTGATTTCTCTTCGAAATCATCATGTGGAGAATTCACAAGGTTATAGAGTGTATGGAGATCCACTCTAGAATAGAAGGGATAGAAGGATCAGTCATGGGAATGATTTAAGATCATCCTCCTATCAAAGGGAATGTAAGGCACAAGAAGAAATCGTGGAGAGAATAGATCAGCTTTGGGGTAAACTTCTATCAAACGAAACTAGGCAATTCGTACAGCAGAGAATAAATCAAACAATGCATATGGTATGCATATGGTATGTATGCATTTGGTACAACAGCAAGGTTAGGGTTAGGTGGGATCTCACAATAACATAAACCTAGCCAGTTAGTCTTATCAACCCCGGACTATGGGACAAAGTGTTGGGAATGCAAACCTCAATCAAATTGCTGCGACCCTGAGGCCAGTGAATCGAAGATCTCTAGAGCCAGTGCGACCTTTAGGACAAAAAGAACTTGTTTGTTTTTACTGCCGTCAAATAGGACATTTCGCCCGTTGCTGCCCTCATAAACCAAGTCGTCAAGCTGCTTTAGCTGCAAAGTCATTTCAAGCCCCTCCTGCTGGTAAAGTGTGGCGTAGTTGGAAGTGAGATAGAACCAAACCAAGATCTCGTAACCGGTACGTTGCTCCTATCCTTTAACTTCTGCTATTGATCTATTCTTTACTTATGCATTGTATAAATACCATATGCACTGCTTTGATTTATCTTGCTTGCGCATTGTATGAATACCACATGCATTGCCTTGATTTATTCTTTATTTATGCATTACATACATATCATATGTGTTGCTTGATTTAATCCTTACTGATGCATTGCATATAGGCCATATGCATTGTTTTGATTTATTCTTACCATGTGAGTTTGCCTAGTCTGTATGAAATGCTTGTCAGTATTGTTTTGAATTCCTCTTAGCTATTTAAGAAGTCAGCCAAGAGTCCAATATTCTTTACCTATTAGATCTATTGTTCATTGTACCTTCCATCCCCTGGTAAAGTTTCGGTGGAAGAATCACACCCCTGAAGAACTTTCCTCATCTTAGTGGAAGCCCAAGTATGCTTTCAATTTCGAGGATGAAATTTTTTTAAGGGAGGGAGATTGTGAGATCTCACCTAACCCTAACCTTGCTGTTGTACCAAATGCATACATACCATATGCATACGAATTGCCTAGTTTCGTTTGATAGAAGTTTATCCCAAAGCTGATCTATTCTCTCCCCAATTTCTTCTTGTGCCTTACATTCCCTTTGATAGGAGGATGATCTTAAATCATTCCCATGACTGATCCTTCTATCCCTGTTGTTCTAGAGTGGATCTCCATACACTCTATAACCTTGTAAATTCTCCACATGATGATTTCGAAAAGAAATCAAGTGTGATCTTCATGATTTGTTAATCCTTCTAATTGTTTCAAGACTTCAAGCTTTTCATCTCCTATTATTCAATCAAAGATTGTAATCTCTCTTGTGTTGTATTGATCTACTCTTGCTATGATTTATTCTTTGAGATTGAGATTATGAAGAAGATGCTGCATCCTTGCAACATATTGATCCTTGCAACCATCTCTTCTACAAATATCCTTTCATTCTTAGGGTTTTATGATCTTCATATTCTTCTTCGCCATGATCCTTGTGAAATCTTCATCGTGCCATGATCATACTTTCGATTTGATTTCAAAGCATGTTAGATTTATTCCTTGTTTTCTTACAAAAGACTTATTGTTATTTGTTTCCGATGACTTTGAGAGAAGAGAGTCAAGATAAAAGCAATGTGTCTCCATCTCCTTGGAAGCCAGGTACTCTCCCAATTTCGAGGACGAAATTATTTTAAGGGGGGGGGGAGAATGTGAAATCCAGCCCAAACCTAGCCAGGACACCCTATCTATTTTGGGTGAAGAAAGGTTAGTTTAATGTTACATCTTGAAGTTGGACCTTGATTTCAGTGTTCTGTCTCCTTCTTCTCTCTTTTCTTCTTCTTACTGTTCTATCTTGATGTTTTGATTGTGGAGAAGGTGTTACACTACTATAACTACCTATTCTCTAATCTCCTTATGTCTTAGAGTGAACTCCCAATCACTCTATGCATTCCTTGAAACCACATGGTGAATCTCCTCAATTCTTCACTGATTTTGGTTGAGTTTTGGACAGCATGATCATTCTACTGTAGCTTCTTTTCTAATTAATGTTTAACATGTTTGATCTTAGCCTTTACTGCTGTTCCAATGTGTTTCATCTCCTTGAATCAATTCCCCTTTCTTTCTAGCCATTTTAGCCTTCTATGTTGACCATTGATATAAGCAATCTAGTAAGTTTCTATTTTTGATTCCTCTCATTCTAGGATTAGTATTCTTTTGATTTTCTATTTAGTTATTCTTGCCTCGGATATGTTCTTGATATTCCATTAGAGAGAAGCCTTGTTCTCTCTAATTCTTCCCTTGAATCCATGGTGAGTTTGCTATGAGAACCATGTTGTTTCCAATTTAGAAACTCATGTTCCCAAGTAATAAAGTACTGATTTTTGGAGCATGGATGATGCCCAATTCATGCTAGATAGTCTTAGTATGTTTGTGTGAAGTTCCCTTTCGAATTTCGGATCAATCGGACTTCAAACGAAGAAGTTATGACCAAAACAGTGCAATCTGTACCTTGCCGTCTCCATTGGTCGACTGATTGGTCGACTGGGCCAGTAGACCAATCCAATCGACCAATGAGATCTGTTTTCTAGATTTAGGTCTTTGTTTCTCTATTTAAGTCCAATCTCGGGATTAGTTCGTCTCCTCTGCCTCCTAAGCCTCTGGAACGAGTTAGAACTCCATTCTAATCAATTTCCTTGCATCCTTGGTTGATCCCTCGCAAGAACTCAAGTAATCTTCTTCCTCTTGCATCAAAGATATGTCTACACTCTCTTCTTCTTCTCCATCTCTGTTTTTCTTTCCTTTTTGGGCTGACATAGTAGAGAAGATGCTGCATTCTCTGTTGCAAACATCTCTCTACTCATCCCTCATGATCTTCCTAAGGATTAATGGCTAATGCAATGTTCTTAATCATGATTATTGCAAGCTTTTGAAGGAATCATAATCTAAATCATTATCTTGTCTTTGTTCATCTTTTGATTCAAATTCTGATCTTCTTAGATCTGTTTTATTGATCATATTAGTAGTTAATTGCTGTGTTTTCTTTACAAGAGTTGTAACCTGTCAATCTTTAGTTCTTTCTTCTTGATCATACCATGCTTTCTTCGAAAACCATAACTGATACATTTATGGTAAGTTTTGTTTCCTTATTTAGATTCATGTTCTTCAGTCTTAGATCTATGCATGCTTTTTCATGATTTCTTTATCACAATCAATGATCCATCATCCTATCGTTCTTGTCCATGATTGTTACTATGAATTCTTCAAGAACCATGATTGATCTAATTATGGTAACTTTTGTTTTTCCTAATTTGTAACTTGAAGACTTGATTTGATTAGTGTTTTGAAGTCCTCTATATACTAGGATACTGTCATAGTAGTTTTCCCCCTTTTTTGGTACCCTTTTGAACCACCAAATTCGGTTCTTTATTCTTAAAACCCTGATTTTGAAGGCCACTATCCCTATTGGTCGACTCATTGGTCGACTGAGGCAGTAGACCAAGTCAATCGACCAATGAGTACAGCAACTCCAGATTTGGTCTGTTTTGGATGTTTTGATATCTTTCCTTCTAGGTTTCTTTCCTAATATGATATATATACTTGTTTAGGACCTTCTTGCCAAGTTTGGGAAGATTCTCCTTGATCCTTGGAGATTCTCTTCAAGTTATATAAGGTAAGGATGGTTACTTCTATAATAGCATAGATTGTGTGATTTTAGTTTCTATATTAGAATCTTTCGGATTTGTTACCATAATTAGATTCTTTTATGAATATATTACTGCTGTATTTACTTCAATTACAGTTGTATTATGTACTTGCTTTCTTTAGTTTATGAATGTCTTTAATTGTTAACTGTATATGAGATAGATCTTATTATGGTATATTTTCTATATACTGTAAATGTACATGATATGATTGATTTGTGATTGTGATTGATTAAGTATGGTTCGGGAAGGAGAGGTGTCCTTTTGACACTTCTGTCCTTGGACATCGAAGGGAATAGTATGGGATGTTCTCCGAAAATGCCCATTGACACCTTCCTGAATTATTGATTTTCATACCTAGGGCTGTCTAACAGTGTTTGGCTAGGAATACCCTGTTATATCAGACCCAATTCGGAAGGGTATTGAGACCGAACGACCCGTGGTAGCAATGGGGATTCATGGGGGCTCAAGACCGGTAACCAACCCGTGAGAGGACAGGAATCACATTGTGGGGGCCATTTATTGGTAGGGTTGCATATGGATAGACTTGGGCTCACGGGCGCTAAAGACCGGTAACCAACCCGTGAGAGGACGTGAGAGCTTCCCGTTTACCATATGTGGATAACCAATAGGGTTGATGAGTCCGTAGTCAGGGACTATGAGGACTCTAGTGTGAAGGATATCGGAAAGGATCGCCAGGGGCATGGACGTATCTGGATCTGACTTGATATAACTAAGTAGAAGACTTGCATTTGGCTAGGCTTTTACCCTGACATGCGCCAGTACTTAGACCAAACGGTGATGTGAGAGAGAGGTGACTTTACCCCCAACCATGGAATGTCCCGAGGGATGCCGGACCCACTACCAAAAGGCGTTGTGTAATGAGACCTTCCCAAAGAAGTATGGTGCTATGACTTAAAGCATGTCTGCCAATAGAGACCAGCATACATAGAGTTAGATTCATACATTCATTGTTTGTCTCATACCATATTGCATTTATGTTTGCTTTGTAATCCTGCCATTTATGTTATTGTGGATTTAACCTGCCTTACTAGGTTTCTTTCAAAACTCACTCCTTTTGTACCATATCTTTTGTTAGACTTCTCTGCAGGTTTGAAATATGATGACGGTCCATATAAGGAAGGGCAAGGTGAAGAAGATGAAGACTGAAGATGAAGAAGAGCAGACTGAAGATGTGGATTAGATTTCTCTTGTTTCTTCTAGACTTATCTTTTACTTTACTTGTATTAGCTTAGAGCTTTACTTAGATTTCGATTTACCTTCCGCATATGTTGTGGAGTATATTTCTGCTATACTCTACAGATGTCTTTTGATTTGGTATCTTGTTATTCCGCACTCTGATATTCTATAGTGATCCTTCTAAGATCCTTTCTTGACTTTTATTTTAAATTACTTGAACATTATGATTTGTTTTTGCTTTTGATTATGTTATTGTGCGAAATGGATATGATCGTTCCTAAACTTGATCTTTAGGGCTGTGGATCACACTCTCGGGTATGCCAGTTAGGGTACCGGCTGGGAGGATGTGACAAAATGGTATCAGAGCCCAAACCTAGCCAGGACACCCTATCTATTTTGGGTGAAGAAATGTTAGTTTAATGTTACATCTTGAAGTTGGACCTTGATTTCAATGTTCTGTCTCCTTCTTCTCTCTTTTCTTCTTCTTACTGTTCTATCTTGATGTTTTGATTGTGGAGAAGGTGTTACACTACAATAACTACCTATTCTCTAATCTCCTTATGTCTTAGAGTGAACTCCCAATCACTTTATTCATTCCTTGAAACCACATGGTGAATCTCCTCATTTCTTCACTGATTTTGGTGGAGTTTTGGACAGCATGATCATTCTACTGTAGCTTCTTTTCTCATTAATGTTTAACATGTTTGATCTTAGCCTTTACTGCTGTTCCAATGTGTTTCATCTCCTTGAATCAATTCCCCTTTCTTTCTAGCCATTTTAGCCTTCTATGTTGACCATTGATATAAGCATTCTAGTAAGTTTCTATTTTTGATTCCTCTCATTCTAGGATTAGTATTCTTTTGATTTTCTATTTAGTTATTCTTGCCTCTGATATGTTCTTGATATTCCATTAGAGAGAAGCCTTGTTCTCTCTAATTCTTCCCTTGAATCCATGGTGAGTTTTCTATGAGAACCATGCTATTTCCAATTTAGAAACTCATGTTCCCAAGTAATAAAGTACTGATTTTTGGAGCATGGATGATGCCCAATTCATGCTAGATAGTCTTAGTATGTTTGTGTGAAGTTCTTTTTCTAATTTCGGATCAATCGGACTTCAAACGAAGAAGTTATGACCAAAACAGTGCAATCTGTACCTTGCTGTCTCCATTGGTCGACTGATTGGTCGACTGGGCCAGTAGACCAATCCAATCGACCAATGAGATCTGTTTTCTAGATTTAGGTCTTTGTTTCTCTATTTAAGTCCAATCTCGGGATTAGTTCGTCTCCTCTGCCTCCTAAGCCTCTAGAACGAGTTAGAACTCCATTCTAATCAATTTCCTTGCATCCTTGGTTGATCCCTCGCAAGAACTCAAGTAATCTTCTTCGTCTTACATCAAAGGTATGTCTACACTCTCTTCTTCTTTTCCATCTCTGTTTTTCTTTCCTTTTTGGGCTGACATAGTAGAGAAGATGTTGCATTCTCTGTTGCAAACATCTCTCTACTCATCCCTCATGATCTTCATAAGGATTAATGGCTAATGCAATGTTCTTAGTCATGATCATTGCAAGCTTTTGAAGGAATCATGATCTAAATCATGATCTTGTCTTTGTTCATCTTTTGATTCAAATTCTGATCTTCTTAGATCTGTTCTATTGATCATATTAGTAGTTAATCGCTGTGTTTTCTTTACAAGAGTTGTAACCTGTCAATCTTTAATTCTTTCTTCTTGATCATACCATGCTTTCTTCGAAAACCATAACTGATACATTTATGGTAAGTTTTGTTTCCTTATTTAGATTCATGTTCTTCAGTCTTAGATCTATTTTTCTTGAAGATCTATGCATGCTTTTCATGATTTCTTTATCACAATCAATGATCCATCATCCTATCGATCTTGTCCATGATTTTTACTATGAATTCTTCAAGAACCATGATTGATCTAATTATGGTAACTTTTGTTTCCTAATTTGTAACTTGAAGACTTGATTTGATTAGTGTTTTGAAGTCCTCTATATACTAGGATACTTTCATAGTAGTTTCCCCCTTGTTTGGTACCCTTTTGAACCACCAAATTCGATTCTTTATTCTTAAAACTCTGATTTTGTAGGCCATCGTCTCGTTGGTCGATCGATTGGTCGATCGAGACAAGAGACCAATCCAATCGACCAATGAGTACAGCAACTCCAGATTTGGTCTGTTTTGGATGTTTTGATATCTTTCCTTCTAGGTTTCTTTCCTAATATGATATATATACTTGTTTAGGACCTTCTTGCCAAGTTTGGGAAGATTCTCCTTGATCCTTGGAGATTCTCTTCAAGTTATATAAGGTAAGGATGGTTACTTCTATAATAGCATAGATTGTGTGATTTTAGTTTCTATATTAGAATCTTTCGGATTTGTTACCATAATTAGATTCTTTTACGAATATATTACTGTTGTATTTACTTCAATTATAGTAGTATTATTTACTTGCTTTCTTTAGTATATGAATGTCTTTATTTGTCAAATGTATATGAGATGAATCTTATGATGGTATATTTTCTATATACTGTAAAAGTGTATGATATGATTGATTTGTGATTGTGATTGATTAAGTATGGTTTGGGAAGGAGAGGTGTCCTTTTGACACTTCTGTCGTTGGACATTGAAGGGAATAGTATGGGATGTTCTCCGAAGATGCCCATTGACACCTTCCTGAATTATTGGTTTTCATACCTAGGGCTGTCTTGTAGTGTTTGGCTAGGATGTCCCGTTATGTTAGACCCTAATCGGAGGGGTATTGAGACCGAACGACCCGTGGTAGCAATGGGGATTCATGGGGGCTCAAGACCGGTAACCAACCCGTGAGAGGACAGGAATCACATTGTGGGGGCCATTTATTGGTAGGGTTGCATATGGATAGATTTGGGCTCACGGGCGCTCAAGACCGGTAACCAACCCGTGAGGGGACGTGAGAGCTTCCCGTTTACCATATGTGGATAACCAATAGGGTTGATGAGTCCGTAGTCAGGGACTATGAGGACTCTA
The DNA here is from genome assembly GCF_041222555.1 of Hakea prostrata. Lineage (NCBI taxonomy): Eukaryota > Viridiplantae > Streptophyta > Magnoliopsida > Proteales > Proteaceae > Hakea > Hakea prostrata. The sequence continues at coordinate 35,654,789 of NC_142603.1, forward strand.
GTGTGAAGGATACCGGAAAGGATCGCCAGGGGCGAGGAATGGACGTATCTGGATCTGACTTGATATAACTAAGTAGAAGACTTGCATTTGGCTAGGCTTAACCCTGACATGCGCCAGTACTTAGACCAATGGTGATGTGAGAGAGCGGTGACCTATACCCCAGTCATGGAATGTCCTGAGGGATGAAGGACCCATTACCAACTGATGATGAGTGAATGAGACTTTCCTAAAGAAGTACGGTGCTATGACTTAAAGCATGTCTGCCAATAGAGACCAGCATACATAGAGTTAGATTCATACATTCATTGTTTGTCTCATACCATATTGCATTTATGTTTGCTTTGTAATCCTGCCATTTATGTTATTGTGGATTTAACTGCCTTACTGGGTTTCTTTCGAAACTCACTCCTTTTGTACCATATCTTTTGTTAGACTTCTCTGCAGGTTTGAAATATGATGACGGTCCATATAAGGAAGGGCAAGGTGAAGAAGATGAAGACTGAAGATGAAGAAGAGCAGATTGAAGATGTGGATTAGATTTCTCTTGTTTCTTCTAGACTTATCTTTTACTTTACTTGTATTAGCTTAGAGCTTTACTTAGATTTCGATCTACCTTCCGCATATGTTGTGGAGTATATTTCCGCTATACTCTACAGTTGTCTTTTGATTTGGTATCATGTTTTCGCACTCTGATATTCTTAGTGATTCTTTTGAGATCTTTTCTTGAATTTTATTATTAACTTATTAGAATACAATGATTTGTTCTTGCTTTTGATTATGTTATTGTGCTAAATGGATATGATCGTTACTAAACTTGATCTTTAGGGCTGTGGATCACACTCTCGGGTATGCCAGTTAGGGTACCGGCTGGGAGGATGTGACACTATACTTGCATGTTTTGCTCCGTTTGATCTCCGATTTGATTGTTTCCTTCTCTAATGTTGCAAATATGTTGTCTATGGTTCAAGCACTAAGTTGGGGACTATTCTAAGTGGTACTTGCTATTATTTTCGATTCGATTAAGGTAAGGACAGTTATACCCATATGACATTGACTATGTGATTAATACACCGATGTTGACAACTTAGTAGGCTTAGCTTATTAGTTGTATTTAGACATCATATGACTACTGTAGATACAACTAATTAATTCTTGTTATTTACTTATACGCTTGATCATGCAATGTTATAATATGTCTTTCAATATGGCGATGTATCATGTATGTGTGATATGATGAAACAAGAATGTGATTGGATAAGTATGATTTGGGATTGAGGAATGTCCTACTGACATTTCTGTCCTTGGACATCGGAGGGAATAGTATGGGATGTTCTCCAAAGGTGTCCATTGACGCTTTCCCGAATTATTAGATGGCATACATAGGACTTGTCTAGATGTATGGCTAGGAAGTCCCTGTCGTATCAGACCTGAATCAGAAGGGTATTGAGACCGAACGACCCGTGGTAGTGGTATGGTTTGATGGGCGCTCAAGATCGGTAACCAACACGTGAGAGGACATAAATCATATTACGGATACCTGAAACTGAAAGGGGCCATTTATTGGTAGGGCTCACAGGTGCTCAAGACCGGTGAGTCATATCCGTGAGAGGACGTGAGAGCTTCCCGTCTACTATTTGTGGATGACCAATAGGGTTGATGAGTCCGGTGAGTAATATCAGTGACTCTAGTGTGAAGGATTCCGGGAAGGATCGCCCGGGGCAAGGAATGGACGTATCTGGATCTTACATGATATGACTGAGTAGATGACTTGCATTGGGCTAGGCTTTACCGTGACATGCACCAATACTTATACCAATGGTGATGTGAGAGAGTGGTGACCTAAACCCCAGCCATGGATTGTCCCGAGGGATGTAGGACCCAATTCCCACCGAAGAACCCAAGATACCGAGATGGTTGAGGGAAGAGTGATTTGAGACCTACCCAAAGAAGTATGGTGCTATGACTTAAAGCATGTCTACCATAGAGACTAGCATATATAGAGTTAGAATCATATTTGCATCATCAGTCTCATATCATTTCGCATCATGTTATGACTTGTATCATATGGTTTATGTATTATGGATTAACTGCCTTGCTGAGTTCCTTTGAACTCATTCCTATTTGTGCAATTGTTTTGTTAGACTATTCCGCAAGTATTGAAGAGACCGATGGCACGTCCTACGAGGCGCCCTATGATGAGTCATACTACCCTCAAGGTAGTGGCTACTATGAAGATCACGGTGAGGGTACCGAAGATGATCACGCTTCGTACCAGGATTAGTCCGGTACTGGTGTGGGAGCGGCCGTGCTGGGTTTCTTATATTTATGATTATGAGGACATATTGTATAAGATGGAGGAAACATTTGTTTAGTTATCCATCTTTTAAATTCTTCTTTTAAGACTTGGATCTGTAATTATAATTATCATTGATATACTCTTTAAGTTTTGGACTTGTAGTCTTACTTGAACTATCTACTTTCCGCTGCCATTGAGGGGGTGACTTTCTGCCTCTCTCTCTCTCTCTCTCTCTCTCTCTCTCTCTCTCTCTCTCTCTCTCTCTCTGGATTATATATATTTTGGTATCATTTTATTCCGCACTATGATTATCTGTTTATCTTATCCATGATTCTTTTATTATATGCTTTTACCTTGATTATTATTGTTCATGATTGTGTTATCGTGTATGTGGGAGGCATGGTTGCTCAATACTTGATCCTTGGGGCTGTGGATCACATACCCAGGTATGCCCGATGGGGTACCGGCTGGGTGGATGTAACAGATGCAGAGTCCCTACTAGGATCAAATTCCTTGTTAGTTAAAACTAGCAGTAAATCTGAAATTGCAAAGCTCAAATCGAACCTACCAAGAGTCAACTAACTTGGTGCTTCCTACAACTAGAGAAGTGAGAATCACTAGCCCACATTTTATACAAGTTGTTGGGAATTTTAATTATGCCCAAGGGCAATTATGGAATTGCATAATTGGGTGGTTACAATACATGAGGATATGTTGGTAACTGTTGTCACACTCTCAATTAGTGATACTTGATTCATTGAACTCACACACACTCTCTCTCCAAGAAAACCAAGAACGAAAGGAAGAAACACAGGTCTTTGGAGGTCTTCTTCTTCCTTGATTCGATCTACATTTTTTACCGATTAATCCACAAAGGTATTTGGTTGTGTATTGTATTCTCTTTCCACAAGATTGAGGAATTATCAGTGGCAATGATTACATGGATCCTTTCTTTTTCTTCCACTGCATTTTTCTATTTTGGGATTAGCGTATCCAGATAAGATTCTATTATTCTCCTTGTGGAATGATAGATTTAATATCATGGTATCCATTTAGATGGAACCAACATCGGTATCAGAGCCAGGTTCCCATGCTTTTTCTTTCTTTCCGAATCCTTAGATGGTTGAACCTTTTTCCTTCTGAATTTTATTGTTGATATCTTGGACTAGATCCAAGTGGGAGGATCCACATGCATCCGGGGTTTTTTAGAACCCTTGTCACATCCTCCCAGCCGGTACCCTATCTGGCATACCCGAGAGTGTGATCCACAGCCCGAAGATCAGGTATCGAGTAATCAACCTCCCACATAAACAATAACATAATCATGAACAATAATAATAAAAGTGCGGAAGATAAACCATAGATTCAATAAGGAAAGAATGAATCATATATAAATCAGAGTACTAGATATAATCAGAGTGTCAAAACAGATAAGTAAAGTGAGGCAAAATCCCACTCTACAACCAGCGGAAAAGTAGTTCTAAAAGAGAATAAGCTAGACAAAATCTAATCCCAGTAGCAAGTACAATGGGTAACTAAATTGTTCTCCACTTTATAGACAACATCCCTATAAGTATAAATCTCATAAACGGCACAAGGGCGCTTCCACTCAATGGTCGGACTAAGCATCGTACGGAGCATAACCACTCGCGGGATCTTCAGTGTAATTGTTGTAACCGCAATCATCTTCCTGGAGATATACCTCTTCGCCTTGCGCTTCTTCATAGGGACCGTCATAATATTCAGTACCTGCAGAATAGTCTAACAAACATTGTACAATAAAGGAATGAGTTTCAAAGAAACTCAGTAAGGCAGTTAAATCCATAATAACATAAATGGCAGGATTTCAGAACAAACATAAATGCACTATGGTATGAGACAAGCAATGAATGAATGAATCTAACTCTACATATGCTGGTCTCTATTGGCAGACATGCTTTAAGTCATAGCACCGTACTTCTTTAGGAAGGTCTCAATCACTCATCATCAATTGGTAATGGGTCCGGCATCCCTCGGGACATTCCATGGCTGGGGGTTAAGTCACCACTCTCTCACATCACCATTGGTCTAAGTACTGGCGCATGTCAGGGTAAAGCCTAGCCAAATGCAAGTCTTCTACTTAGTTACATCAAGTTAGATCCAGATACGTCCATTCCTCGTCCCTGACGATCCTTTCCGGTATCCTTCACACTAGAGTCCTCATAGTCCCTGACTACGGACTCATCAACCCTATTGATCATCCACATATGGTAAACGGGAAGCTCTCACGTCCTCTCACGGGTTGGTTACCGGTCTTGAGCGCCCGTGAGCCCAAGTCTAACCATATGCAACCCTACCAATAAATGGCCCCCACAATGTAATTCCTGTCCTCTCACGGGTTGGTTACCGGTCTTGAGCGCCCATGAATCCCCATTCCTACCACGGGTCGTTCGGTCTCAATACCCCTCCAATTAGGGTCTGACATAACAGGACATCCTAGCCAAACACTACTAGACAATCCTAGATATGTCATCCAACAGTTTAGGAAGGTGTCCAAAGGGCATCTCCGGAAACATCCCATAATATTTCCGTAGTAGTCCAAGGACAGAAGTGTCAAAAGGACACCTCTCCTTTCCAAACCATACTTAAGCATACACATGCATCAATCCATATCATCACATATATGGTAACTTCATATATGCAAAGAAATCAATAATTACAATCACTTTGTATATAATTGGTAAGTAAATCATACATGAGTCAATTCAATATGATTAAGTAATGCTACTGATATCAAGACAGTACCACAGTAGTATAACATTATAAGAATCTAATTAAATAAATAACTTAACAAGATTCTAATATAGAAACTAAGATATGCAATTTATGTTGTTAAAGGAGTAACCATCCTTACCTTTTATAACTCGCAAAGGAATCCTAAGAAATCAAGTAAGATCTTGGCAAACTTGAGAAGAAGGTCCTAAACAAGTGTATACAACATATTAGGAAAGATCCCTAACAGAAAAGATACCAAAACATCCAACACGAGACCAATTACGGAGTTGTCTGTACTCATTGGTCGAGTGGATTGGTCGACTGGTCCAGTCGACCAATGCAGACAGTAGCCTAAAAAAACAGAGTTTTAAGATATAAAATCCGAATTTGGTGGTTCAAAAGGGTACTAATCAAGGGGTAAACTACATCAGTAGTATCCTAACATAAAGGGGACCTCAAAACACTAATCCAATCAAGCCATCAAGATCCAAATTAGGAAACAAAAAGTTACCATAATTAGATCAACCATGGATCTTGAAGAATTCAAGATAGAAATCAAAGACAAGAACAATAGAAGAATGGATCAATTCTTCAGGTAAAGGTATCATGAAAAGCATACTTAGATCTTCAAGGAAATAGGCTTAAAAGCATAAATCTAAATAAGGAAACAAAACCTACCATATATGTAACTATCATGATTCATGAAGAAAACATGGTATGGTAGAAGAGAAACAACTAGAGATTGATAGATCATGGATCATGAAAAGAAAACACAGCAATTGACTACTAACATGATCAATATAGAAGATCCAAGGAGATCAGAATTCAAATCAGAAGTTAAACAGAGACTAGATCATGGTTTGATCATGATTCCTTCAAAAGCTTGCAATGATCATGGTTAAGATCATTGTTCTAGCCATTAATCCTTAGGATGATCATGAGAGACAAGTCCAGAGATGTTTGCAACAGAGAATGCAGCATCTCCCCTACTGTCTCAACTCAAAAAGGAAAGAAAAACAGAGATGGAGGAGAAGAAGAGAGTGTAGACATACCTTTGATGCAAAAGGAAGAGTTTTGACGAAGATCCGTCAAGAAAATCACCAAGGATGCAAGGGAGATGACTTGCAGAGGTCTTTGGTTCGTTCCAAAGAGTTTGGAGGCAGCAAATACGAAGTAGACTCGAGATTGGACTTAAATAGAGCAAGCAAGACCTAATTGCCAAAGACAGCACTCATTGGTCGAGTGGATTGGTCGACTGGTCCAATCGACCAATGCTGTCAGCAATTCCAAAACAGGGAATTGAAGACCCAGATCAAATCCAATCCTAAAGGGGTTTTGCACACATAACAAGTGACTTACCTAATAGGTAGAAATGCCTTCAAACCATGATAGAAAGCACTCCAAGTCCATCAACTAATCCGATCTTCATCAAGATTCAGTTTCCATAAATAGAACTTCATCATCAACTCTCATGGATTCAAAGCCAGACACCAAGTCCTCCACTGGGATGGCCCAAAGCTGACTTCTTACTTTACTTCGGGTCATTGGACCTACAAATAACAAGGTTTCCGGGTCAAGGTTAGGGCTGGGTTTTACAACCCTAGATGGAAAACTATATATATTTTTTATTTCATTGATCCAAGAGGAAAGATCATGTGTGTTTTCCTTCCATTTTTTGGTATCCAAATGAGACCATCATAATCAAAAGACTAGTAGGGTTGTTTAATACGCATGAATATGTTAATACACGGAATTTTTTTTCCTTGAATTTTTTGGGCATTTTTTGATGTATGGGATGATGAGATCAAGAAATTCAATTTTGTGTGGGTGTTTGGGTTCATTTTTTAGGGGACATAAAAAAATTTCCGTCCAGATGGAGTGTCATCTCATACAAGACGAAAATTTCTATTTGGCGGGACAGACTTCCGTCTTGTCACAGAGACCAGACGAAATTTTCATCTGGTGAGATAGCAGTCTGTTTGGTAGACTGATATCTGTCTAATCCCAGATGATAGTCTGTCTAGCAAACAAAGAACCATCTAATTCCAAACGATAATCCATCTGACTGCCAGAAGGTGTTCCAACTTTTTAGACAACTGTAGTCCAACACTCTAAGTGATGTATAGGCATTAAAAGCCTACTGTGGCTAAATGGGAGCTATTGAGGTAGATGCATTCAATGTGAACCACCTTATAACAAGAGCATGACTTTGTGTCTTACTTTTGTAAGTAGTAAAACAATTTTAATTATTGAAACATGCTTCTACCATGGAATGAAACTAGTATATAAATTATGTGGATTTGCATGAGGATTTGATTGGATGTTTGTTATAATTTCTTTTGGTTCAAATGCTTATCCTATAGGTTGACCATTCTAGTGTAAATTCATTGTTGCTTGTGTTTTATGCTAGCAATTTTGAACTCATCCTTGTTTGCATTGTCTCTAGTTAATATGACTACAACTAAGAGCAGTTGTTGACGTCACCAAGGGAGATAAGTTGAATGAGAGGAATTATGACCTCTGGCACCGAAAGTTGCAATATTTCCTTAAAGAGCAAGAAATGCTGCAAACCATAAACTAGACCATGACCTCACCTAAATAAGGTACAATTGCACAATGTTGCAAGGACCTTGAGACCTACAATGCTTGAAAGAGGAAGGACAAGGTAGCTAGGATTACCATCCTGAGCTCCATGAGGGATGACCTAATGCTTCAATTTAAAAAGCATCGGACTACAAAGTCTTTATGAGGCAATGAAGTTCCAATATGGAGGGACTTCCACCTAGAGGCCACCCACTCGAACTCACCTTCAATGGTTATAAGATGCGTTAGGATCATACCATAAGACAACACATAACTGTCATATCCAACATGATAAGTGAGTTGAGCACGTGTGAGCACCAAGCAAGTGTCTGTAGTCATCAGGTCATTGCCTAAGTCTTGGGAACACGTGAAGATCTTCTTGACACATGCTGATGATGTCAAGACATTCGATGAAGCTACCAAGCACCTTGAGCTAGACAAGGACCGGATGATGGCTGATGCCCCTCCCACTGAGGTATTTGTTGTTGAAGTGAGCACCAGTAAAGGTGCAAGCATTAAGTGCAAGAAGGATAAAGCTCAACCTCAATATTGCAAGCAAGGCAATAAGGGAGGAAATGGAAACAAGAATGGCCCCAAGAGTTCCAAGGGGACTAGAGGTGGACAAAAGAAATCGCCTATGAGTTGCTTCAATTATTGGAAGCCTGGTCACTTAGCTCGTGATTGCACTGAGTAGGAGGTGGGATAGAACACATAACAAGTAATGTTTGAGCTTCATGGAATATCGTCATATTGCAAGAGGAAGCAAAAGAATAACAATGGGGAACAATTCGAGTGTGGAGGTCCATGGCATTGGCACGTGCAAATTAGTTTTGCGGGGTGGCCAGACACTATTACTCCATGATGTGTTGTATGCTCCAGATATTCGGCGGAGTCTTGTTTTTATAGTTTTGTATCTAGGTGATACACTTTATGGTAGTGTTTTTCTCTAGAATGGTTTTATTGTATTGGATACAATTGATAATTTATCTAATTCTAGTAGTGCTTTTGTGTGCCAAAATACTGTGTGTATTGATTATGATGTGTGGCATACTAGACTATGGCATATTGGCCTAGATAGGATGAATAGGTTGGCAACGGAAGGCTTATTGGGTCAAGGTTCCTTATCTGAATTGTTGACCTGTAAATCATGTCTAATGGGAAAAGCAACTAGAAAATCGTTCAAAAAAGCTTTGAGAGCCTCTCTTTCCCTAGAACTTATCCATTCAGATACTTGTGGACCCATGAATGTGCGTACTAGGAAAGAACAAACCTATCTCATCACATGCATAGATGATTATACGTGGTATGGTCATATTTATCTAATTTATCCCAAGTCAGAAGCTCTAGAATGCTTTAAGAAGTTCATGAGCTTAGTTGAGAATCAATTAGAAAAGAAAATTAAAACTCTTAGAATGGATAGAGGTTGAGAATATCTCTCCAATGAGTTGTGTAATGAAAAGGGGATATCTAGGAAACTTACTATTCCAGGGACTCTACAGCAAAATGGGGTTGCTGAGAGGAGGAATAGAATATTGCTAGACATGGTGAGATCCATGATGGCGCAGAAAAACCTAACCATCTCCTATTGGGGAGATGCTTAGCTAATTCCAGCATATATCCTCAACAGAGTTCCAACAAATTGGTTCCTTCTACACCATATGAGTTGTGGACCGAAAAGAAGCCAGATTTGAATTACATGCGTGCATTTAGTTGTGTAGCATATGTTCACTCTACCTTTCACCAATATGGGAAGTTTGAACCAAGAGAGAAAAAAAATGTATCTTTGTGAGATATTCTGAACACTCGAAGGGCCATGTCTTTATTGGGTTAGATGAGAGTGAGAGGAGAACATAACTTGAGTCTTAGGACGCTACATTTTTGGAAAATGATTTACTCTCCCTTTTTGGAGTTAACAAAGAGTCATTGGGATTTTTTGAAATACAAGATAGTGATCTTATCACCTCAGGGACTTGAATTCTAGATAGTGAACTTGGGATTCATCTAGAAGATCATAGTGGGAGTGGGAGTGCAGATGTGATAGCTCCCTCAGATGGTGAGCAATCTAACATGCATTTGTGCCATGGTGAGTGTGGACTAGTTCCTTGTTAATAAGACGCGAGTAGAAGGAAGCCTGTAGGCACCACTGCATGCCTGAGAAGGTGTGATTGCAAATAGTGGAGAAGATGGTGGAGCCCTTGTAGGGAAGTGGAGCATCACTGGCTTCTATACTCGGAGGAATCCACCAACACTCCTCTAGAATGTAGGGCACGTCGAGCATGTGTGCCAGAGTCCTAGTGGAGAAGTGGATGAAGGTGTCCCATATCCTGCTTATGATAGTGAGATGGCAGCTACCTTGCCCATCACTGTCCTCAATGGATGTCATGTTACTATAGAAATATTTGATGAGCTCTAGGACTATTACATCCACCCAGCCAATACCCTACTTGGCATACCCAAGTGTGTGATCCACAGCCCCAAAGAACAAGTATCGAGGAAATCATCCTCCCACATGTACAATAACACAATCATGAACAGGATAGAGTCAATGTAATATTATATAAACAAGAGATCAAGATAAGAAGTAAAGAATGACAATATAATCAGAGTGCAGAAAGAATGATACCAATATATAAAAATCAAAATGAAGAGTGTGCGGAAAATCACTCCACATAACACAACGAAAAATGTAGCTCGAAAACTAAAAAGGAAAGATTATAATTGATTCCCAAAAAGAGAAAAAGAAAAGAAATAATCAAACTAAACTAAGGTATCTTTTGTCTTATAAAGTGTATCTTCATAAACATAAATCAAAGAAACTAAACACAGCCGCTTCCACTCCAAGGTAGGGCTAATCCTGGTACACAACATGATATACACGGGGGATCTTCACTGTAATCTTTGTAATCCCTAGCACCTTGAGAGTAGTATGCATCATCGGCTTGTGCTTCATAGTACTAGCCGTCATACTCATCAATTCCTGTAGAAAATCTAACAAAGATATTTGCACAAAAATGAGTGAATTCAAAAGAACTCAGCAAGACAAGTTATATCCATAGCAACACAAATAACATGATTGCAGAACATAGTAGATGCATTATGATATTAAACAGACAATGCATGTATGAGTCTAACTCTATGTATGTTGGTCTCTATAGGCAGACATGCTTTAAGTCATAGCACCATACTCTTCTGGGTCTAGTCCAAATCACTCTCTTTCGGTTGGTAATGGATTCTGCATCCCTTGGGACATTCCATGGCTGGGGTTTTAGTTCACCACTCTCTCACGCCACCGTTTGGTCTAAGTACTGGCGCACGTTAAGGTTAAGCCTAGCCCAATGAAAGTCATCTACTTAGTTATATCAAGTCAGAGTTAGATACATCCATTCCTCGCCCCGGGCAATCCTTTCTGGTATCCTTCTCACTAGAGTCAGTGTATCCTATGGCTACAACCAACTTGGACTATGGACTCATCAACCCTATTGGTCATCCACAAATAATAGACAGGAAGCTCTCATACCCTCTCACGGATATAACTCATTGGTCTCGAGCACCCATGAGCTCAAGTCTACTATTTGCAACCCTACCAATGAATGGCCCCCACAATATGATTCATGTCCTCTCACGGATATAACTCACCGGTCTCGAGTGCCCAAAAATCTCCATTGCTACCATGGGTTACTCGGTCTCAATACCCTTCCGAATCAGGTCTGTATAACAAGGACATCCTAGCCAAACACGGCTAGACAAGCCCTAGATATGACAACCAATAATCCGGGAAAGCGTCAAAGGGCACCATCGAAAATATCCCATACTATTCCCACTGATGTCCAAGGACAAAAATGTCAAGAGGACATTCCCCAATCCCAAATCATACCTAATCCATCACATTCCCAATTCAACCATAACATACACAATTGATATTCCATCATATAGAAAGATACATATAAAAATGATCAATTGCATATGTAAATGACAAGGATAAGTATTCATAAATAATAAAGAAGTGCATAAACAAGGTACTACTGTACTTGAAGTACTTACAGCAGTATTATCATACTAAGAAAGTATAATAATGGTAGTGAATCAAAGAAATTCCCAAAATAGAAACTAACATTCACGCAATCTATGTTAATATGGAAACAATTGTCCTTACCTTAATAAACTTTGATGGATATCCAAAGATCAAAGATAATTGTTCCAAAATTAGAAAATAAACCCTAAACAAGCATAGATCCAACATTAGGAAAGAGGCCTAGAAGAACACAGCTACTGTTAGCCTTGGTCGACTGGGTGGTAGCTTGGTCCAATTGACCAAGCAATCAACCACATGAACAGTATGCAGCAGAATTCAGAATTTTGATCCGAAACTCATCTTCCGGAATTCAAAACACTCCAAAATGTCAAGGGAACATTAGGAACAGTAATCTAAGACTACCTAGCATAGATTAGACACTAACAATGGTCAAAAACAATACTTACTAATTTGGAAACATGACTTTCTAATTTGGTAAAAATCATAGTTTTCAATGAAAACAAGCTATGAACTCAAGAGAGGAACTAGAGATGATAAGATCTCATTCTAGTAGAACATAAACAGTAGATCATACATGAATCTAACATGAAAATAGATCTAACATGCTAGAGAAATCAAATCAAAAGAATGATCATGGCTTCATGAAGAAATCATAAGAATCATAGCTATGATCAAGTATGAAGATCTTTGGAATGAATGGAGATTCATTCCCAACCTTGAATACTGTAAAAAGAGGTGTTTGCAAGTATGCAAAACCTTCTTCTTAATCATAGTACAAAGATTAGATCATGCAAGAGTAAATCAGCAACAAGTATGAGAGATTACTAACCTTGATTGAGGAACAATCGATGAAAACTTGAGAACTAGCAAGTAGATCTCCTTCAATCACAAGAGAGGCTTTGAGAGGGGTTCTCCACGTTCTCTAAGGGTTTTAGAAACAAAGGAGGCTAAGAAATATGTACTTCTATTATATAGAGCACCAAAAGACCTAAACAGAGGATCTTGGTAGATTTTGTCCCTGTTGGTCGATTGGGTGGTCGACTGGGTCGCATGACAGCAAGGTCGAAACAAGGATATCAAGGTCCAAACCTCTTCCAAATCCAATGGGCTCCTCCCAACTCAACATATGGCTTACCTAATATAGAGGAATGCCTTCAAACCATGCCCAACTAAGCTTTAAGTCCATCAACTAGTCTCATCTTCATCAAGGTGTAGTTTCATTTCCAATTCTGCCAAAGCTTCCAAGTATGGAACACCATCATCAACTTCCATGGGTTCTAGGTCAAACACCATGTCTTCCACTGAGATGGCCGATAGTTGACTTCTTCCTTTACTTTGGGTCTTTGGACCTACAAACAACAAGGTTTTCGGGTCAAGGTTAGAGCTGGATTTCACATGCACGGGTTCATCCAAGTTTATCATGCAATCCCAACCCAAGGCCTGGAATCTCTCTCACTTTGAAGGCCTCGAAGTCCTCTATAACCACTAGCCTCCCAACTCAATGGGAGAGTGTCGGAAGAGAGTGAGGTAGAAGTTCTCAACTTCCTCAATACTGAACATGTCCGGGCGTTGAACGCCTTGCCCATGGCCCCGTCCAGGACCCCGATCGTGCATGGGTGCGTGTCATCCTCCTCTATGTGGCATGTGAAGATCTAGTAAGAAAAAGAACACAATAGAAGGTGAGAATGGATAAAGAGGAAAATTTTGCAAATTTAAGATGGATCTGAGGAAACAAGTTCAAAAGGATGAAAATCATGTCTAGAGTACAATGTGGGTGGCAGAAATGGGTTATGAAACAAATGTTTTCCCAAATTTGTGTTTCAAACAAAACCCTAAAAGTATTTTAGACTTGAAACAAAACCACCATGAAACATTTGGACTCAAGTGGAACTTTATCCCTAGAGCAAAAATGAGTTCAGAAGAGTTTGGAATGCAAGAAAATGGGGGCAGACAATCTTTAAATAGATTTCCCGTGCACTCTTGGGGGTGGTCATTTGAGGCAATTTCCTAGCAGGTGACCCCCACCCTTTTGTGGTGGAGACAAAAAGGGGGAGGTCCATACGGTGGTCGCCCTAGGCAACCGTCCACTCAACCCCCACCACCACTCGTGGTTGGTTTTAGAATGAAAGAAAAGGAAGAAAAAAAGTTGGGGCTTCTCCTATGGTTTGTTTCCCTATGCTTTAGGCTTATTGAGTATTGAATTAAGCTATCATTACATATGTGAATGGACTTGAACTTTTGGATTGTGATTGGATCTAATGATGTTCCAAGATGGTGAATTTGAGAAATAGGAAGGTGGAAAATGGAGAATGGGAATAACAATAATAATGGAATCCATCCACCTCCTCCACCTCTAGAGGGAATCAACATGCTCAACAAGGCCACCTCCACCAGCCTCTCCGCCTATAGTGACTTTGCAGGATGTCATGAACACTATGGGAAACATGATGCAACAATAGCAATTGTAATTCAATTAGATGATTCAAGGATTAAGCTATGGGACCACATGCCAAGCTGATGGAGCATTTTCTGAAGCTCCAAGTAACTACTTTCACTAGAGTAACCAAGGGCACATCACAGCCAAACAAGTGGATTCTGGAAATGGGGAAGTCCTTCAGGTATTTGCAGTGCACAGAAGCCTAGAAAATATTGTGGGCAGAGTAGAAATTGCAGCATGAGGCTGATGCTCGGTGAAATTCCACAAGGCCTGTACTGGAAGCTCTCCCCCAGAACATCACTCGGAACTTGTTTAAGGAAGTTTCCTACAAGAATTACTACTTTGAGGAATTATTTTTCTTCGCACTGGAATCAATGAAGGTAGACTTGGAGAAAGCAAAGAAGTTTTTCAAGAGACTCAAACCATCAATTCAGCCATACCTCTCTGTCCAACCTAAAGAGAGCTATGTTCAAGTGGTTCAAACAGCTAAGAAAATTGAAGAGGCTAAGGAGGAGAGTCATCATCTACATAAGTCAATAACAAATAGGAGCAATTGCTATGTGTATAGGAACAATAGGAAGTTTTATAGGCCTACCCCATACCCCACTCCATATTATTAGTCTAGGGGTGTGAGTTATGGAAATGGAAATGATGCAAATCAACCATTTGGTGCAACATAACCAACGGGGCCTATCTATGCAAATCCTCAACCCATATTTAGTTTAGAGGCCTCCAACCCCAATGCAAGTAGCAAGTCAGAAGGAAGCCACATGTTATCACTGTGGTTAGGCAAGACACCTTGCTCTCACATGTCCTAGGAGCCAAATTAGTAGTTTGTAGTGGTGTTAAAGGCAGCACTAGCCCCTCCTATAGGAACATTGTATAGCATCACAACAACTGAACATGATCAAAGTCACGATATTGTGCCAAGTATGCTTATACTTGCATTAGTTCCTACTTTTGTACTATTTGACACTGGTGCATCACACTCATTCATATCACCTACATTTGTGAGGCATATATCAATGCCACCTAGAAAGTTGAGCAAGGTCTAGTGATCAATACTCCAACAAGGCTTGAGGTCAAGCTAGATGAAATAGTGGAACCTTGTCCTGTGTCTGTGGGTAGTAAAGATATGAAAACTCACTTAGTGAAACTCTTGACATGAAATATTTTGATGTAATTTTGGGTATGGATTGGTTGATTGCCCACAAGGAAGTTATCCTATGTTAGGAGAGGAAGGTGTAGTTTCATCTGAAGGGTGCCCTACCTTTTGAATTTTGAGGTGATCAAGAGAAACCCAGTGCAAAGACTCTAGCAGCAACAATGCAAGTTAAGGCATTGGTGGAAGGTGCTACACTTTGTTCCTCATCGAGAGAGAGATAAGGTCAAGAAGGAGAAGTTCGTCAAGGACATTGAGGTGGTGAAAGATTTTATCGATGTCTTCCTTGAAGATTTGTCAGGCTGCCTCCTTAGAGAGAATTGGAGTTTACCATAGATCTAATTCCTATAGCAGCTCCTGTATCAAAGGCACCATATAAAATGGCACCTATTGAGCTAAAGGAACTATAAAGCCAATTGAAATAGATCCTAGAGAAGGGATTTATATAGCCAAGTGTATCTTCTTGGGAGCCCTAGTTTTGTTTGTGAACAAAAAAGATAGCAGCATGCCATTGTATATCAACTACCAAGAGTTGAATAAGTTGACCATAAAGAACAGTACCCACTACCAAGAATAGATGACCTATTTGATCAATTGAAGGATGCAACAGTGTTTTTGAAAATATATTTGAAATGTGGATACCATTAGCTTAGAATTAAGGCTTGGGACACTTGCAAGGTGGCTATGGACATTATAAGTTCAAAGTAATGCCATTTGGACTGACGAATGCATCGATAGCCTCATGGACTCAATGAACTAAGTAGTCTAGGATGTCCAAGATAAATTTTTAATAGTTTTCATTGACAACATCATGATTTGCTCGAAAAGTGAGAAATAATATGTTGACCATCTTTGATTTCCTTTGCAGAAATTAAGAGAGAAGAGACTTTTGCCAAATTCAACTAGTGCAAATTTTGACTATTAAAGGTAGTATTCTTGGGTAATGTGGTATCAAATGAAGGAATTTAGGTCAACCTTGACAAAGTTAACATAGTAGCATAATGGAAAAAGCCTAAGACCTTGACAAATATCAAAAGTTTCTAGGAATGGTAGGATACTATAGAAGGTTCACTGAAAACTCTTCCAGATTGTCAACTCTTGTGACCAAGCTGACAAGAAGAGGAGAGAACTTTGTTTGGAATGAGGCTTGTGAGAAAAGCTTTCAGGAGTTGAAGAAAAGAATAAAAATGCCTTGGAATTGATAATACAGGATGATTTCTAGGGGTTTGACAGTATACACTTATGCTGTGAAAGTTGGATTAGATTGTGCTTTGATGCAGCATGGGAAGGTAGTTGCATAGGCCTTGAAGCCATGGTGTTTGCTTTGAAAATTATGTATCACTGTCTTTATGGAGAGAAGATAGCCATCTACATTGATCATAAGACCCTAAAGTACTTCTTCACCCAAAAGAAGTTAAACATGAAGCAACGTAGGTGGTTAGAATTGGTGAAAGACTATGATTGTGACATCCAATATCACCCTAGGAAAGCTAACACGGTTGTTGAGGCATTAAGTAGAAAGAGCAACCGTGAAGCAATAGATATGGCCTCACTTAGCAAGCCACTCTTGAATGCTTATGGAATTGGAACTTGAGATATGATACTTGCAGCCATGCTAGCATGCTTGACCTTAAGAGATAAAATTATAGCCTTGCAATCTTCAGATCCAAAGTTGAAGGAAAGGATTGATAGGAATACCTCAAACCCATAGGCCCTTCATTGGAAATACATGGAGTTCCCTATCACCTATACTCATGACTTACATATCTATATACACATATGCATTTAAGTAAAGATGACAATTTATAGTTGTTTTTACCTAGTTAGGACCATTTCTAAGGTGTAGCATTCACAAGCTAATTATCCACCTTCCCATGCCATCTGAATGCAATTCCTTCCTTCTATCTTCTTCTTGTAAAGTTTCTTCTCAGGGAAATGCTATGTCAGCATTCCCACATCAGTCATCCATTGGTTTTGATAATAACAAAAAGAAATACTAATGTTTAAATTGAGTTGTGCGTGTTTAAGTCAAACCAAGTGAGTCAAATGATAAGTATGGAACCGAGAAAAAAATTGATTAAGACACCAATAAAACCCAACTCAAGTACATGTTCAAGCTCCAAGAAATGGCTCAAGTGAGTCTAGACATGAGGAGACTTAAAGCTTGAAGACAACGAAGAATTGAAGATTTAAGAAACAAATCAAGCTGAAGATGAAGATGAAGTGCACCTAGGACTTAGGACACTAAAATGCCTTATGTAATTGAACACATGCATTTAAACATACCTATGGCATCCTTAGATTGACCTAAGATAGGTTAGGAGATTCATTTTGGACTTAGGGTTGGCTAGGAGGACCGATTCCCTTGAGAAAGGAAGACTAACTTAACTGTTCCAAATGCGCCGCTGTTTGTGCAACTAGTGGCCCCCATTTTGGTTCCAAATGGCCTGCCGGTTAACTCAAAGAATGCATCGGTCAAATGCATTAGAAATAACCCAAAGTTCATATTTATCGCTATATTGCCAAACAGCCCACTGTTTAAGACAGAAAACTAATAGTTTTCATTAGTTAAGACTTGGACTATGGGACTTTTTGGGCTTCTTTTTTTAGCCAAATCACTCTCATATACTTTCAGATCTCAAATTTCTTGTGTTCCTGCCTCTTACCCTTACCCACTTCTTGAAGCTTATCCCAAGGAAGCACAACAAGTTTGTTGAAGCTAGATTGTGGTAATTGAAGGCTTTTGGATCATTCTTAGTGTTGTAATTCATTCATCCTTGAGCACTCATTCACATTGTATCACTCTCACACAGTGTGAAGTGTCATACCCCTTGTTAGGTAATATCATACCTTAACTCTTGTAATTGCTTTGGTTGTTGATTAGTTCTAGTTTATGTAGATTAGAATTGATTAAAGGTGCTCTTGCCCTAGGAGAAACAAATATTGTAGAGGGTGTTCTTGCCATATTAGAACAAATATTGTAAGGATGCTCTTGTCCTTAACCAACAAAGATTTGTATGGGTTTGATTCTCTACCCATTGTACTGAAAGATATCATTAGTAAAAATCTTTTTTGAGACCAAGAGAGAAGTGGATGTAGACTTGATAAGTCGAACCACTAGAATTATATTGTTGTGGATTGATTGCAATTGCCTAATTTTACTTTAATTTGCCAAGTTAATATCGAATTTGCAATTAATTAAAGAATTTGTAACCTATTCTCTCCCCGAGTGGCTCTTCACTTCCACATCCATGGATTGGATTCAGGTGTTCACCCGTTATGGCCCAAAGCATATTGGCACTTGGCATTCTAGGTTTTGAACCTACAATACGTTATTGGGTTAGGGTAGTAGGGGATATCACGACAAGGGACATACTAGTCATAGGTAGCGAGTTAAAGTGTTATCTATCGCAATGTATTAGGGACTCCAAATGGCAATAATTTTGAATCTCTCAATTCTGCGAATTGTGACAAAGTATCCTTTTGGAGGTCAGCTGCTTCCCAAGCCGGTTCACGTTTGGCCAATACACTTGGTGCCTATGTCCCTAACTATTTCAGAGACTACCTCAAACAACAAGAACTCTGTTTTTCTTCTTCTTCTTCTTCTTTTTCTTCTTCTTCTTCCTCTTCTTTTATTTTTTTTATTTAACCATTTGCAATCTTCAGAATACTTGACTTTTCTAGTAGGCTTGGACTTACCATAAGAGGAGTATTCCAGACCAAGCAATTCAAAGCGTATGCTTTAGGTATGAGTTTCTGTATGAGTTTTGGTCTTTAGTAAAGTTTGAGTTTTTTACATTTGAGCCACTTAAAATGGGCCAAAACTCAGGTTGAGTCACTTATCTGGCTAAAATATATATGAGTCACAAGTTAACGGTTGGCAGTCAAGACGAGTTAACTCCTAATGTTAAATGACCAACATACCCTCCCATAAGATTAAAGAGAAAATTACTAAAGTACCCTTGTTTCTGATCCAATTTCTACACCCTTCTTCCTCATTCCACCCAACCGGTTTCTTTAAACCACAATTGCCACCATCACCAGGGACCACCGCTATCGTCCAAGGCACCATTACCTGAAATCACCCACTGCTAGCCCATCAATGAAAATGGAATTGTCAATAGAAATGCTTGAAACAAGCTAAACTTGTATAGATTCATGAGAAAGGGAGGGTAGCTTGTAGAATAAAGCGGTATGACAACATACAACAAAGTGACAAAAACAAGAAAAGGTTTTGGATGACGCAAAAGCATTATGTACAAACCCTACTGCTATTTTATCATTTTCTTCTCAAAAAAAATACTAAAATCAAAAGCTTGAAAAGGAGCATTCCAGTAAAAGCAAAAGCTTGAAAAGGGGCATTTTCTTGCAAATCAAAGACGTCGTTGAAAATGTGAGAAGCACAGAGTAGAGAAATAGCATGGAAGTAGCAAAAACCACACCAGATTTTATTGGTGACAAAACAAGATACACAGAGATCCGACGTTGTACCTAGGTTTAAGTAGGCAACTATTGTCACATCCACCCAGCCGGTACCCTATCTAGAATACCCAAGTGTGTGATCCATAGCCCCGAAGATCAAGTTTAGGAACAATCATATCCATTTAGCACAATAACATAATCAAAAGCAAGAACAAATCATAATATTCAAGTAATTTATTAATAAAAGTCAAGAAAGGATCACAAAAGAATATCAGAGTGTGGAACAATAAGATACCAATCAAAGAAAACTGTAGAATATAGCGGAAATATACCCCACAACATATGCGGAAGGTAGATCGAAATCTAAAGCAAAGCTCTAAACTAATACATGTAAAAGGAAAAGTCTAGAAGAAACAAGAGAATCTAATCAACATCTTCCATCGGCTCTTCTTCTTCTTCAATCTTCATCTTCTTCACCTTTGGGTTATGCTCTTGAAGCTTCAAATCAGCATCTAGCGCATGATCCCATTGGCGAATAAGACGATGCCGGCTGCCATCAATAGGAGCCATCAATGCAATCCAAACCTAAGTGTCGGCTATCTTGCTGGTTATCACTTTGTCTAGAGACTTCCGGAGCTGTACCATATATGGAAGGGTCCTCCGTATTGTGGCACAGGTTCTCTTCCGGACCTGTGATGTCATCTAAAAACAAGTACCCTGAAGGGTAAGCTCAAAAGAACTTAGCAAGTAATCCAAACACAATAAGCATCTTCACATGCACTCACAAACAAACATATATGCAATGATATGAAATAATATATGCAAATATGCTTCTAACTCTATGTATGTATGTTGGTCTCTATTGGCAAACATGCTTTAAGTCATAGCACCATACTTTTTTGGGAAGGTCTCAAATCACTATCTTTCAGTTGGTAATGGGTCCTACATCCCTCTTGGACATTCCATCGCCGGGGTTTAGGTCAACACTCTCTCACATCACCATTTGGTCTAAGTATTGGTGCATGTCAAGGTAAAGCCTAGTCAAATGCAAGTCATCTACTTAGTTATATCAACTTAGATCCAGATACGTCCATTCCTCTCCTCTCGGGATCCTTTCAGGTATCCTTCTCACTAGAGTCAACGTATCCTATGGCTATAACCAACCCGGACTACAGACTCATTAACCCTATTGGTCATCCACAAATAGTAAATGGGAAACTCACATGTCCTCTCACGGGTTGGTTACCGGTCTTGAACGCTCATGAGCTCAAGTCTACTAAATGCAAGCCTACCAATGAATGGCCCCTACAATGTGATCCATGTCCTCTCATGGGTTGGTTACTAGTCTTGAGCGCCCATAAATCCCCATTGCTGCCACGGGTCACTCGGTCTCAATACCCTTCCGAATCGGGTCTGATATAATAGGATATTCCTAGCCAAACACTTCTAGTCATGCCCTACGTATGTCAACCAGTAGTCAGGGAAAGAGTCAAGGGGCACCATAAGAGAGCGTCCCATACCACCTCCATTGGTGTCCAAAGACAAAAACACCAAAAAGGCATTCCCCATTCCACAACTATGACCTAGGCATCCACATCACATCACGATTCCATACACATCATAATCACACTAATATCCACATCGTAGTCCATATCACATTCTCATAATCAATAATCAATTCAAATATGCAATTTACAATATGGAGAAGCTACTGTTACGACAGAAATATCATAATGTAAAGAAACCAAGGTAGCAGCAGCTAGATCATGTATTCATGTTATAATACATAAATACATGCAACTAGGCATATTGTGAGTTGGAATACTCAACTCGTAATCCAAACTTATAATAATCTTCAAGTAAGAGATCAGAGAACAAATCCAAAATCACCTAAACAAGCTTGAGAAAATATGTATAGGTCATAAGAAGTAAATCCAAGAGATAGGAGTCGAAATAGAGCAAAATTGGAGTTACCGTCAGCCTTAGTCAATTGGTTGGTCTACTGGCTCAGTCGACCAGTGTGAACAGTACGCGACAGCAATACTTAATCGGTCATAACTTCTTCGTTTGAAGTCCGATTGTTCCAAAATTAGAAGGGGAACTCCACATAAACATACTAAGACTACCTAGCATGGATTAGACACCATCCATGTCAAAATCAATGAATTTCTAATTTGGAAACATGACTTTCTAATTTGAAAACATGACTTTCTATTTTGATAAAAAAAAAAAAAAAAAACATGGTTTTCAATGAAAACAACCATGGATGCAAAGGAGAATTAAGGATTCACTCAAGAGGATCATTAGCAATAGATTAGAGATGAATACTAACATGAGAATGGATCTATCATGCTAGAGAATTAAGATTAAACATGCATTCATGAAGATATCAATGATCTCTTTTATAAAATCAAATATGGAGATCATAGCATCATTGGAATGAATGGAGATTCATTCAAAGAGAATAGAATATAGTAGATCATGCTTAGAAATTGATTAAAAAAAAAAAACAAGTCTACAATAGGTTAGGATAGCAACTTACAAGGATAATGAATCATGTTAACAAAACCAAACAAAAACATAGAGAATTTCCGTATGGTTTCAAGGAATGCATAGAGTGATTGGGGATTCACTCTAAGACACAAGGAGATTAGAGAATAGGTAGTTACAGTAGTGTAATACCTTCTCTACAATCAAAACAATAAACTAGAACAGTAAAGAGAAGAGATTAGAGAAGAAGGATGTAGAATACTAACCTTGAATGAGAGAAACCAAAATAGAAACTAGGAGGAATGCTTGAGGATCTTCCACAACACCAAGAGAGGCTTTGAGAGGAGCTTCCCACGTTCTCTAGAGGTTTTAGAAACAAAGGAGGCTAAGAAACACGAAGTTCTATTATATAGAGCATCAAAACCCTAAAAGAAGATCTTACCAAATCTTGATGTCCTGTTGGTCAATTGGCTGGTCGACTGGCCCAGTCGACCAAGCATGATAGCAAGGCCAAAATAGGGACTTCAAGGCCCAATCCACTTCAAACACAAGTGGGTTTCTCCCAACTCAACGAATGACTTTCCTAGCACAGAGGAGTACTTTCAAACCATGTCCAACTAGGCTTTAGGTCCATCAACTAAGCTCTAAAACATCAAGGTGCAGTTCATCTCCAATTCATATAAGGTTTTCAAAAAGAGAACTCCATCATCAATCTCCATGGGTTTTTGGCCAAACACCATGTCTTCTTTTGAGATGGCCCGCAAGGTCTTCTTCCTTCACTTCGGGTCTTCGGATCTACACAAAGGGAGAGGTCTGACTTGACTTCTTAGGACCTTCTAAACATATCCACACTGAACTCAAGGTCCCATTTCAAGGTCAAACACCCACAAGTCACTTTTTTATCCAAAACAAATAGGGTGTCCAAGCTAGGTTTGGGGTTGGATTTCACAACTATAGCTGCATATAAAACATATATTAGAACTTGAGAATTAATAGCTTCGAATCTCTTTGATCTTATGACATTAAGGCAAGCAAGCTAATCTTGATGGCCAACCCTAAAGTTATGTGTAGAATGGAAAGAATGATTCTACCAAAAATAAAAATGAATAGAGTGAACAAATTTATATCTTTGTTGTTTCAGGCACTTCTTATTGACACCTCATTTCATCTTAGCAACTGCAACAACAAACCCTAGTTCTTCACCTCTCTAGGCGATCAACAATGACAAAGAAGAAAATCATGACAATAATTTTCCCCCTTTGATCCACATGGATACCTTCTACCGCTTTGTCCTACTCTCCTCTTACGATGAATATGCCTGTTATATCAAGGCCACAACAAACAATCTCCACCCCCTCCCCCCCCTTCCTCTCCTTTGGTCCTCTCCTCCATTTCTTCTACGGGTATCCATATCTTTTTACTTACTTCTAGATAATTCTAATTGTTTTACTTTTTGCTTTGCTCAAACCCAATTCAATTTAGGATTTCGGGCTTAAAGGGGAAAAAACAAAAACTGTGATTAGTGCCAAATTGGGACCTGTTCTTGATCTTGATAGCTTAGGAACCAGTTCAGTGAGACCAAAATTCATTCCCTAATTTGATCTTTAAAGCCTACCATCTGCTTAGCGTTTCCTTTTTCTTCATCTTCATCTTTAGGTTTGGGGGTTGGGGGAGAGAGAGTGGTAGGTGGTTTCTGGTGATCGGCCAGTGGTGGATGATTTCTTGCAATGGTGCCTTGAATGGTGGCAGTGGTTGTCGGTGATGGTGGTTTAAAGAAACGGGTTGGGTGGGATGAGGAAGAAGGGTGTAGAAATTGGATGAGAAATAAGGGTATTTTAATATTTTTTTTTATTTATTAAGAGGGTATTTTGGTCATTTAACATGGATATTAATTGAGCTTCACTGTCAACCATTAACTTGTGACTCATATGTTACATTAGCTAGGTAAGTGACTCAACCCGAGTCTTGACTCCATTTTAAGTAAGTCAAATGTTCGAAAAAATCAAAAGGTTTTTTCTTTCAATCTCAAAAAAAAAAAAAAAAAAAAAAAAAAAAACACCACACCCACAAAGGAAAAATGACTATTTACGGTTGGAATTTTATCTAGTCTATTTTTTTTTTTTGATGTGTGGTACATATTCACACAAAGCACTTCAAAGTGTTATAATTAACTTTAGGCATAAATAAAGCTGAATGGTTGTATAAATAAATCCTACAAGTAAATCTCAACCGTTTTTTATGGACGATCTAAATTTAATGGGTTTTCTTTCTTTTTTTCCTTTTTTTTTTTTTTTTTTGTCATCCGGGTCAGCTTGTGTGCACCTTGAATACATCCTCAGAGTGAGCTTTATTGTACGCAAGGGTCGAACCCATGACCTCTTCACTAAGAATAATGGATCTTACGACTCTATCAACCCTGCATTGACTTTAGCCAAGCAAGTTACATAGCCATTTAGCCACCATCTTTCTTTAAATTTAAATATTTTTTTTATTTTTTATTCTTTTATCTTGTATTAATCAATTATCTTCAACTTTTTGATGTGATGTTAAAACATGTGTCAGTCCCTTGATTTCATGATTCCTATCGCAGTCCGATTCGCCTCTACCCTCGTCGAGACTAAGCTCCTGTACAATAAGTATTTGTTTTATTTTATATAATAATAACAAATGAAAGGAGAGAGAAGTATTAGCAATGGAGAATAAAATAAAAGTGAAGGCATAGCCATTCAACCATCATCTTTCTTTAAATTTAAATTAATCTTTTTTATCTTATATTAGTCATTTATTTTCAACTTTTTTATGTGATGTTAAAACATGTGTTGCCAACGTATATACATAGATAGATAGATAGATAGAGTTGTTCTAGTGGTGAAACCATCACCACTTGGTGAAGAGGTCATGAGTTTGACTCTTGCCAAGACATATTAATATCCCCATTTCCATATCATACTACTATTATACAAGCACGAACTCAAATGGAGATGGCTACATTTAGTTTTCCACAAATATCCCTATGAATTATTTTGCATTTCTTTACATTAATTATAAATTATGTCTATAATGGTAAATTAACATGGAGATGACACCATTTAGTTTTCCACTAATATCCCTCTGAATTCAGACAATTAAAATTTTGCATTTCTTTGCATTAATTGTAAATTATGTCTATAACAATAAATTAACATGTATCTACGGTTACAGCACCCTACTAAAAGCAGTTAAAACACTCCACTAAAAGCAGGTATCTACGGCAGTTAAAACACAAGCGACCTTCTCTCCTCGCTTCCAACATTTGGGCAACCTTCTCTCCTCTTCATTGGCATCGACAATTTTCCTCTTCTTCCTCCTACTGTCCTATTGTCCGCTCAAATTCTTCGTGAACATAGTGAACTAAAAGCAGTTACAACAATCCATTATGAGTTTCAACAGGATCTCTACTGTGGTTAAGAGAAAGGTTGAGGATTTTGCAAGTGGGAAGGGAGAAGCTGAGTTTTTCTCTAGAGTACAAGGTTATCTTCAAAGGTATGTGGTTAAAATTTATATTTACACCTTTTGTAAAACTTACTCGATGAATTTTTACGGGAGATATTTTCTGAATATGAAAACATTAAACTATAAGGGAACTGACAGTGAATAATGGACGAAAGAATAACAATGCACAGTGTGCTCTTCTACCTTCATCAACTGTCATAAGCGGAACGGTTTTTACAAATGATGATTCATGAATGGATGTGCTTACGATTAGCAATTCCAAGTAGTGTATACTTAAATCTTAGCTTATTACCTCCATTTCTTTTCTTTTTCCGTTCTCGATGAGTTCACTGTACATTTGCTCCTTGTTTTTAATTCTTGACGTGGAGTCACGACCAGGAGTTGCTTGGAGACATGGTATCGTAAATAGTGAGACTTCTCTTGGCCTCAAGAAAAAAAGAGCAAAACCCTTGTGCCATCTTGTAATGCAGTGCTAATCTAAACCAATTAAATTCAATGGGAAAAAGAAGGAAAAAAAATAAAAAGACAAACCAAACTTCAAAAGAAAACTACAGACAGCATACCAATAGGCCTTGTTGGCTCATACTTATGCCAAAGAGTTTGATTTTAGTGTGTTAACAATATTTGAAAACGAATGTTGGGTTTAGTGATGAAAATCACTTTATCTTTGTTTTGAGTTCAAATTTGAATTTGGTGGGTCCCTCTTGGTGTTAAACATGGGTTAGGTGTTTGGTATCATTAAGAGGGCCTTGGGAGAGGTAAATGAGGTGAAAAAAATAGAGTTTCTAGGGAATTCTAAAGTGGGTTTTGTGCAAAAACGGGATTGAACTTTAATAGTCTTCTTCTTCTTGTGGTTTTGCAAGAAAAGAGTTCTCTTCTATCTTGTATTCTTCTCCATTGTAACTCTATTAAAGCTTGAGTTTGGATTGAAGGGTTTTCTTCAAGAGTTTGAGGTGGAAGGGTATTTTCAAGGAGGTTTGAAAGGTGGTGTGACCGGTTGAGGTAACATTGTATCACATTCAAATCTTGTACTATTTTGAAGATTAAAATAGTGAAATCCCTCCCCGTGGATGTAGCTAATCTCGATTATTTCGGGTTACTAAACCACGTAAAATTCTTGTGTGTTGTTTGCATTTCTCTTTCATTCTTGTGATGGTTTGTTGTTTATTTGCTTTGTGATTGTCTTTTGATGAGCACATTTATGTGTGAAATCTTAGGGCATAAAGCATGCATTTTATACACTTAGAGTGGAGTTACCTTGGGTTTTATGTTGTTTTTGCAGATTTTAGGATTTTTCAAGATTTAAGCAAAAATTTGGAGTTTTGGGCTTGAATCATGCAATTTTACACATCAAGAAGTCCATTCAAATTCTCAAATACGAAAATGGGCCTGATCTAGAGCATGATGGGCTAGAGATGTGTCATCATGGACTAACTCCAAAATATTGAAGAGATAAAGAAGGCAAATTTGATCTACGGCTGAGATTTTAAATCAAATCTACAGAGATATTATTGAGAGAGTCCAAATGGAAAAGAGTCCTTGCATACCTCAATATCTTATTTCCTATCTTGGATTTAATTAAAGAAAGAAAAAGAGGAAAAAGAATTATATTCAAAAAGAAAAAGAGGAAAAATCCCGTTTTTGAATGCCTCTGTCCAGTTTCGATCAAACCCTTCATCGAACGGTCATCCGATGACCGATCATGCTGAATTTTAGAGGAGAGCTTCACGACTACTTAAAACTCAAATCCAACGGTAGAATTATGCATCTGATCTCTCTAAGTCGGCGCGGTTAGTATGTCAAAACCCTAATTGGCTAAGTCAGATAGGAACCCTGAGTTTTATTCAAATTCAGCCGTGCCTCATGTATCATGTAAACTCTATAAAAGGAGAGCATACTCCATCAAAGGAGAACGTGTCTTAGAGCTTAGTAGAAGCCTTCTTTCTTCTCTCTTCAGTTTATTTAGGTTTAATTTTTTTTATTGTAATGCAATTCAAGTTCAAGTTTCAAGTTTTTAGATTCGTTTTTCTCTGGGTCTAGCAATTGCAGATTTAGATCATTCTAGATCTAGATCTGGTTGTTAGGGTTGGTTGAGATTCTAATCGTTTGTTCAATTCGCAAATAAGTAACCTTCTTTATTAATCTTCTCTCCTCCCTCCATTCTTGCTTCTATCTACCCCTCCATATTCTTAATTTAGGATTTACTTTCAGCATTTACTTATTGTTCTCCCATCCCCTGAATCCTTGATCAGAGATGCCTACAGTTGTGCCTCTCTTTGGTTAAGGCTTCCTTTTCCTTTTATTGCTTTGTTTATTGCTTTGTTATTCACTTTCTGCACATTTTTTTTCTTTAATATCCATTCCCCCGATCGGTGGACTGTAAGCTACGACAAAGGGTCCACGGTCAAAGTCATTATTATTATACTCCCCTTCCCTCGATCCAAAGCTGACACTCGAATCACTTCCCTTTTCCTTTTATTTTTATTACTCGCATTTTTTTCCTGTCTTTATTTATGCATTGATTGTGTTTAATTTATTTTTCATTTCAATTCGATTGCATTAGATGTATAGATTAGGATCGTTTAGTTTAGTTAATTAGTTAACAAAAATTGAATCATTCCACTCTCGCATTACTATTAAGAAGTTGAATTCTAAGTGGCATATCTCCCTGAGATCGACCCGTTAGCTACACGATACCGTGCGCTTGCGGTTACTTTTAAATTTCACAAACAAGTTTTTGACGCCGTTGCCGAGGAGGTATTAGTCCACTTTGTTTTTTTCATTCTTAGGTAAATCGAAGTGATTAAAAAATAAAAATAAAAATAAAATTCAAAGATATTACTCTTAACTAGAGTAGAAAAAAAACGTATAGTAGTCCCCACTCTACTGCACAATCCCCAGGATTCGATTGTAGGTGGCTCCGAAGACTATACGGATTTCCTTGTCATCAAACCTATATGCAGAACCAGCTATACGGCAACCTTACAGCTTTAGAATCATTGTTTCAATCTTTGTGGTGGGAAATTCACTGCTTTCCCTTCGTTTTTGTTATTTTCTTTTCTTTTATTCTTTAGTAACTTTATTTATTTATAAAAAATTAAAAATTAAAAAAAAATCTCATTCTTTCATAAGAGCCATTAATTGCATTAGGTGGTTAGTGCATGTGTGTCTGGACTCATGATTCTACAAATAGAATTGTCTGAGTGTCTAACTTGACCATGGAAGGTCTACCTCCACCACCTCCACCTAAGAGTCTTAGAGATAGATTTTATCCAACTCGATCTGCACAACCCTCCTGTATACGTTTACCTGAAGTGAGGGGTAATAATTTTGAGCTCAAATCTCATTATCTATCTATGTTACCCCAATTTCATGGGTTACCTGATCAAGATGCATATTTGTTCCTTAGGGAATTTGAGTAGGTTTGTGTTCTTATGAAGGTACAACAACTTACTGATGATGCCGTAAGACTACGGTTCATTACATTTGCATTAAAGGACCAAGTCAAAAAGTGGCTTTATAGCTTACCTAGGGATAGCATTATCATATAAGAACAATTCACTGTCATATTCTTGAAGAAATTCTTTCCTTTCTCTTAAATGAATAAAATAATAAATGATATTCTTCAATTTCGTCAGAAACCCAATGAGTCCATTGCTAAGGTAATGGAAAGGTTCCAAAGCCTTCTCCAAGAATGCCCTCACCATGGTATAGAATTATGGCATTTATGCCAAATAATTATGAGGGTATCGATTATCAAACAAAGCAACTTTTGGAATCTATGAGCCCCATAGGATTTACATCATTCGCTGATGATTCCAAAGCTTGGGAATTTCTTTTAGACCTAGCAGATAGAACTAGAGAATGGGAGTCAACCCAAGAATCTGAAAGGACTAGTAGGGGATATTTTGTTGATAGCTAAGTTTATAAGGAAGCACAAATAAATAATCTTTTGAAAAAGTTAGAGACTTTGGTAGTTAAAGATACACCACCACCACCTAGTCAAGCACATTTTATTGACAAATCTATTGCTATGTGTGCATGGTGTCAATCTCTTACACATGTAATTGAGGAATGTCCTAGCTATTCTGGAGGCCAGCATGAAAATGTCAGTGCAATGCTTCCAAACCAGTACAGTAACACGTACAATCCTGGGTGGAAGAATCATCCTAACTTTTCATGGTCTCAAGGGAAAAACCAAAATGAATTAAGCAATTATTTCACACAAAATCAATTTGGTGTCCCTCAAAAACAAAGTGCCCAATTTTCTCATAATCAAAATGTCCAGTTCCCTAAAGCCCCTAATTTTCAGAATGTCAATTTAGCTAGGCCTGTCAATCCACCTATTTTGCCTCGTATGCCTCACATTGTACAAAATCAATCACCACCTGGTTTCAATAGAGGTAATAATCTAGAGTTTTTTCGTCTTTCTACCTTAGAGAAGAATATGGAAGTACTTTTCAGCACCTTCATGACTTCTATGCATAATATGAAAAAACAAATTTCCACTCTTGCAAGTGCTTTGTCTGAGCGAGAAAAAGGTAAAATGCCTAGCCAACCTGAGTTAAATCCTAGGATTCAGATTCAACAAAGACCACCAAATCAAGTCAACCAATTTGAATCCTCCCATTCTTCTTTAGCTTCAATTAATTCTGTGTCTGCACTGAGAAGTGGGAAAGGGTATTTAACAGGTGAGTCACATATTAATGAAAAGAGCAAGATTAATGACCACTGTGATGAGGAGAATGTTCAAGTATCTCTTAATAAAAGTTTGTCTGAGGAACCCATAGAAGTTGAGGATGAGCCAGTTGCTTTAGCAGTACCTAAGTTTGGTGAACCACTATCAGAAACTATGAGAAAAGAACAAATTTCAAATGAGAGCCCTTATGTTCCTAAGGCTCCTTATCCTAGTCGTCTAGTTAATAAGAAGAAGACTGCAACTATGGAGAAAATTTTTGATGTCTTCAAAAAGATAGTAGTGAATATCCCTCTTTTGGATGCCATATCCCAGATCCCCGCCTATGCAAAAGTGTTGAAAGATTTATGCACTCATAAAAGAATCACTAGCATTCCCAAAAAGGCATTCTTGGCAGGTAACATTAGTTCCATAATTACTCAACCTGTAGCAGCCAAGTATAAAGATCTAGGGAGCCCCACCATAACTTGTGTCATAGGCAATACACACATTGAACATGTTTTACTTGATCTTGGTGCAAGTGTGAATCTTTTGCCTTACCATGTTTATAAGCAACTAGGATTGGGAGAGTTAAAAGCAACTAGAACTACTCTTCCGTTGGCAGATAGGTCAGTTAAGATTCCTAAAGGGATGGTTGAAGATGTTTTACTGAAAGTGGGAGAATTTATTTTTCCAATTGATTTCATTTTGCTAGATACTAAACCTTTTTCAATCAAGGATGAAATCCCAACAATTTTAGGAAGACCATTTTTGGCTACTAGTAATGCATTAATCAATTGTCGAAATTGCCTCTTACGGTTATCTTTTGGAAATCAAACTGTAGAGTTTAATATGTTTAGGATAGGGAAACAACCACAAATAGAAGAAGAGATCAATATGCTTGAGGAATCTTTTGATTTTCCTAATGATGCGATTACCAACTTTGAGATTGATTTTGATTCTGAATTTCAAGGATGTATGGATATGTTGGATGATGATAGTGAAACTTTTTTTTGTTCTGAAGTCTTAAATTTGCACACACCTTTGGAGCCTATTAAACCTCTATCCTTCTCCATATCCATTCCCAAGCCCTCAATAATTGAAACCCCCCAAGCTAGAATTGAAAGAGTTGCTTTCTAATTTGAAGTATGCTTTCCTGGGACAAGATAATCATCTTCATGTCATTGTTGTCTCTGATTTAACTTCTAACAAAGCAAAAGAGTTGATCACACTGTTGAATGATAATATAGAAGCATTGGGTTGGTTTGTCACTCATATCAAAGGTCTAAGTTCTTCCATTGAACAACATCATATTCATCTTATGAAAGATGCAAAACCTTCTAGAGAACCTCAACATATGATGAGAATTTTCTTTAACATTGTGAATGTTTTTCTTAAGATCTTTAGAAATGATTTTTCGATTCACGGTTTTTCTTATTTGGACTGCCTTCCCCATCATACATTGATATTGAAGATAAGACTAAAGCTTCCCATGATAAGCACATCTTGACTGAAAGGTATCCCCTCATTTGTCTTTCTTGTTTAGCATGCATGCATTGAGGACATTGCATTACTTAAGTGTGGGGGGGGGGGGGGGGTATAGCTTCTTTGTAGATTTTAACTTTGACTTTTGGTTAGTGTACATACTCTTTCAATTGCTATGATGTGTGAAATGAGAGTGATTTTGGTACCCATCGTGAACACATAAAAACCCTGTTGAGAGGAAGGTAACTTGTATATATGTTGAGATGAGACTTTCCTTGGAAAAATAAAAGGCCCTTAACTTAAGGCGTTGGACCATCTATAAGTTTTGTGGGTCCTTGTTTTTTTGGCTAGAAGTTGAGATCAATTTTGTGTATGGCATGAAAAAAAAAGAGTAGAAAGTAAAAGTTGAATTCCTTGGAACTAGATAGGGCACTCCGACTCAGGAATCGAGGTGACTTGATCAAAACTCTTAGGAATGAAATTATTGAAAAGAACTCTCGCATCACTGTCTATGTGGGCATATGCAAAGCAAAGCTACAAAGTAACTTGGGTTTCTAGTGTTTGCTCCACCATGTTATTCAAGCCAACCGTAGTGGAGTAAAGTAGAGTTCACTACTCAAAAGAAAAGAGAGAAATAAATACAAGTGTCATCAATGCCTTGGTAAAATTGTTTGGTCAAAAATAATTCAAAGCCTTAGTCCTTGGTCCCCTTACTTTATGAGTGGTTTTGCTCAAAGGAGAGGTGTACTTGAAAGATATAAGGTGAGTCTTTGATCGAGATATATGCTTTGTCTCAAGAATCAATATGGGGAAATAAAGTTCAAGTGTGGGGGATCTTAAATCAATGGTGAGAAAAATTGTCATAGCTATTGATCATGTATGAGTACTTATCAATTGTTAGAGTTGGAATTTGCAATGTTTTATTTTGAGCTAAATTGGAATTTTGGATGTATATTCACTGCAAACATCCACGAGACAAAACTCGTCCTCTAGGGGTAACCTAGTGGTTTGAAGGCTTGTTACACATGCTAAGTGTAATCGTGATTCCTACGAAAGTGAGTTAGGATTTATTTTGTTGCACTAGTTTCTTAACTGCATTTGTATTTTACATTAATTTTTGCTTGAGGACAAGCTTAGTCTAAGTGTGGGGGAATCTGATGCGCACATTTATGTGTGAAATCTTAGGGCATAAAGCATGCATTTTATACACTTAGAGTGGAGTTACCTTGGGTTTTATGTTGTTTTTGCAGATTTTAGGATTTTTCAAGATTTAAACAAATATTTGGAGTTTTGGGCTTGAATCATGCAATTTTACTCGTCCAGAAGTCCATTCAAATTCTCAAATGCGAAAATGGGCCTGATCTGGAGCATGATGGGCTAGAGATGTGTGATTATGGACTAACTCCGAAATATTGAAGAGAAAAAAAAGGCAAATTTGATCTACGGCTGAGATTATAAATTAAAAATCAAATCTATAGAGATATTATTGAGAGAGTCCAGATGGAGAAA
The DNA here is from genome assembly GCF_041222555.1 of Hakea prostrata. NCBI lineage: Eukaryota > Viridiplantae > Streptophyta > Magnoliopsida > Proteales > Proteaceae > Hakea > Hakea prostrata. The sequence goes on from NC_142603.1 coordinate 35,688,127, forward strand.
AGAGTTCTTGCATACTTCAATATCTTATTTCCTATTTGGGATTTGATTAAAGACAGAAAAAGATATTATATTCAAATAAGGATGTAGGAAAAATCCCGTTTTTGAATGTCTCTGTCCAGTTTTGATCAAGTCCTTCATCAAATAGTCATCCGATGTCTGATCGTGCTGATATTGGAGGAGAACTTCACGACTACTTAAAACTCAAATCCAACGGTGGAACTATGCATATGATCTCTCTAAGTCGGCGCGATTAGTATGTCAAAACTCTAATTGGCTAAGTCAGATAGGAACCCTGAGTTTTATTCAAATTCAACCGTGCCTCATATCTCATGTAAACTCTATAAAAGGAGAGCATACTCCATCAAAGGAGAACGTGTTTTAGAGCTTCGTAGAAGCCTTCTTTCTTCTCTCTTCAGTTTATTTAGGTTTTCTCTAGTTTTCTTTGCTTGCATTTGTGAGATTTTAATTTTTAGATTGAATGTTTAGGTTTAATTTTTTTTATTGTAATGCAATTCAAGTTCAAGTTTCAAGTTTTTAGATTCATTTTTCTCTGGGTCTAGCAATTGCAAATTTAGATCATTCTAGATCTAGATCTGGTTGTTAGGGTTGGTTGAGATTCGAATCGTTTGTTCAATTCACAAGTAACCTTCTTTATTAATCTTCTCTCCTCCCTCCATTCCCGCTTCTATCTACCCCTCCATATTCTTAATTTAGGATTTACTTTCAGCATTTACTTATTGTTCTCTCATCTCCTGGATCCCTGATCAGAGATTCCTACAGTTGTGCCTCTCTTTGGTTAAGGCTTCCTTTTTACTTTCTGCAAGTTACTTTCTGCAATTTACTTTCTGTTATTTACTTTCTGCAATTTACTTTCAGCATTTATTTATTGTTCTCCCTTCCCTTGGATCCTTGACCAGAGATGCCTATAGTCGTGCCTCTCTTTGGTTAAGGCTTCCTTTTCCTTTTATTGCTTTGTTTATTGCTTTGTTATTTACTTTCTACACTTTTTTTTTCTTTAATATCCATTCCCCCAATTGGTGGACTGTAAGCTACGGCAAAGGGTCCATGGTCAAAGTCATTATTATTATACTCCCCTTCCCTCGATCCAGAGCTGACACTCGAATCACTTCCCTTTTCCTTTTATTTGTATTGCTCGCATTTTTTTTCTTGTCTTTTATTTATGCATTGATTGTGTTTAATTTATTTTTCATTTCAATTTGATTGCATTAGATGTATAGATTAGGATCGTTTAGTTTAGTTAATTAGTTAACAAAAATTGAATCATTCCACTCTCGCATTACTATTAAGAAGGTTAATTCTAGGTGGCATGTCTCTCTGAGATCGACCCATTAGCTACACGATACCGTGCACTTGCGGTTACTTTTAAATTTCACAAACATCTTTCAACTTATTTGCACAAGATCCTTGGTTTATTTTGTTCATTTGGGTGATTTGTTTAATTACCCAGTTACTTAGATTGGATCTTATCTTCTACAATTGGTATCAGAGCATAGGTTTTGTGCATTTATTTTGAAGACAATGAGTGCTCATACATTTAGGGTTGAGGCATTTGATGGAAAGATAAATTTTGAGCTATGGAAAATGAAGATGAAAGATTTGTTGATTCAAAATTGTTGTCACAAAACATTGTTGGGAAAAGATAAGAAATCGGAAGGAATGAAAGATGATGATTGGGAAGAGGTGGATCTCAAAGCCATGTCTACTATTTGGTTGAGCTTGTCCAATGAAGTTTTGTTTAATATTGCACATGAAAAATCGGCGGCGAATTTGTGGTCAAAGTTGGAAAGCATCTACCAAACAAAGTCTCTCACAAATAGAATTTTTTTGGAAAGAAAATTATTTTCTTTAAGAATGAAGGATGGTTCAAATATTTTCAATCATTTGAATGAGTTCAACAACATACTTTGTCAATTGAAAAGTGTTGAAGAAAAGATGAAGGATGAAGATAAGGCGGTGATTTTACTTTGCACTCTACCGGAATCTTATGATCATTTAGTAACGACCCTAAGTTGTAGTAAGGGGGATTCTCTTGACCTTGATTCGGTTTATAATACATTACTAGCCGAGGAACTCCGGAAAAAGGCTTCTTTGGGAAGTTCTATGGAGGTGGGTTCGGAAACTAATATGACAAGGGGTAGAAGCAAGGAACGTCATGATTCTTCAAAGGGTTCTTCAAGAAGCAAGTCAAGACATCGTTCTAAATCCAAGGGGCATGATGGCAAGTATAATTGTTGGTTTTGTGGAGAGAGTGGACATCTTAAAAGGAATTGTTCCAAAAGAAAGAAAAATGGATCTAATTCGGGAAATGAAAAAGGTAAAGAAATTGTTGGTGAACATTCTAAGGAGGCAAATCAAGTTGTGGCTACCACATCTAGTGTTATCGAAGATGAAGTGTTGATAGTGGGTTGCAATTCGGAATTTCACCAAAATTGGGTTCTTGACACCAGTGCTACACATCATATGTGCCCACACAAATATTAGTTTAGCACATATGAGCCATGTGAAGGAGGATTGGTGGAATAACTCATCTAGTAGAACACTTGCTATTGGATCGGTACACTTGAAGATGTTTGATGGTTTTGTTCGCACACTTGAAAATGTTAGACATGTTTCGGAAGGTTTGATTTCTTTATCTACTTTAGAGAAGGAAGGTTGTAAATTTTTCGGAGGAGATGGAGTCCTCAAAGTTTCAAGAGGTGCTCTTGTTATCATGAAGGGAATCCGAGTTGGTCTCTTTTACAAGTTGTTGGGTAGTTCCATTATTAATGATATTGCAAATGTGTTGGTTGACAAAGGAGATGTTCCTCTTAGGTTGTGGCATCGAAGACTTGGGCACATGAGTGAAAAAGGTATGAAAATTTTGATGGAAAAGAAACTTATTCCAAATCTGAATTTTTTAGAGAATGAATTTTGTGAGCATTGTGTCTATGGGAAGCATCATAGAAGGGCTTTTAAAGTGGGTATGCACACAAGTAAAGGAAACGTTGATTATATTCTCTCAGATGTTTGGGGTCCATCACCTGATGTGTCTTATGGTGGTGCTCAATACTTTGTTACTTTCATTGATGATTTTTCAAAGAAAGTATGGGTGACAATTCTCAAGTCAAAGAGTGATGTGTTAATGGCATTCAAGAACTTCAAAGTTAAGGTGGAGAAAACAACCGGTAGGAGCATCAAAGTTTTAAGGACAAATAATGGAATGAAATATGCAAAGAATGAATTTGGTAGTTTTTGCAAGGAGGTAGGAATTGTATGGCATCATACGGTTGTGCATACTCCACAACAAAATGGAGTGGCGGAGCGCATGAATAGAACATTGATGGAGAGGGTTCGGGCTATGCTTAGCAATGCAAACTTAAAAAAAGAATTGTGGGCCTTAGTGGTGCTGACGGTATGCTATCTTGTGAATAGGGCTTCTTCAATGACTTTGGGTGGAAACACTCCGAAGTGCATTTTTGTAGGATATGCTAAGAATGTGAAGGGGTATTGGTTATAGGATCCAATTACCCATAAGATCATTATAAGTCATGATATACATTTTGATGAATCCTCTATGTTGATTAAGGGGGTGGAAAAGAAATGTGATGAAGAAAAATCAATTGTGAGGATACCCATGAATTTCACATGCAACCTACAAGTTCTTCAAATGAGGATGCTCATGATGAAAATGTTATGGATCTTGATAATCAAGATGTACAAGGAGAAATTCAAGAAGAAACACCGGTTGGCCTTGAAGAAGAAATTGTGGTACCTTTGGGAGGAAGATCTACAAGACAAACTCGTTTGCCGGAAAGGTACAAGGATTGTATTGATCCAAATACTCTTAGACCTTTGGTGGCTTTAAATGAATAACCAAGTACATTTCTTGACCCCATCAATGGGGATGATGCAAAGCATTGGAAGGATGCAATGAATGAAGAGTTTCAAGCACTTCAAAAGATAAAGACATGGAATTTGGTGGAATTGCCAAAGGGAAGTGTTGCGTCTAGAACTTCTTCGAGGGCCGGATGTTGAGATGACCTCCTTAAGAGCTCTCCAGCCAAGTGGAATAACTGGGATGCCTGCACACACAAAGAAAGCAAGAACAGTCCGGCCTAGTTTTGGCCGGGGAACCGCCTCCGACGCCCTAGTCAGCCTAGGCAACAATAAGGGTTCTTGAGAGACTTCTCAAGAACGTAATGAGTAATTACTCAGATGAAGTTCTCGTACCTTTCTCCATGTAGGAGGTGGGTTTATATAGAGGTTACCTGGAGGCGGCGATTCCTTAAGTTTCGGATCGATAGTTGAGGAGTGAGTGGAGTAGTGGAATAACGGCTCCTCCTTTGTCGCAGATAGAGCCGTTATCTCACTGACTCTTCTCCCCCATTCTCGGAACAGAAATGCTGGGTGTTTATGCGTAACTAACTCTTCTTGACTTGGTCAAGAGAGTCTTTTGAGAACTGCTTGAGTTGGATATATATCTTTCCCGAGTGAGGCATTCGGGACCCTTCTCCAACGAAGAGATGAGCCTGCCTAAGGGGGTATATCTCTCCTGAGTGAGGCAGTCGGGACCTTTGAGGAGGGAGAGATACATCTTCCCGAGAGGGGTGTGTATCTCTCCCGAGGGGGGCGTAGTCGGGACCTTTATTCTCCACAACAGAGCCCCCCATTCCGTGCAATTGACTTCTCGAACGTATGGAATGTTATTCCCAGGCTTCTTAGAAAATTTCCTTTCTTCTCGGAGAAACTTTAAGACGTCGTCTTGAATAAGAGCCATTATTTCTCCAAGGCCTTCGTAACTCCCAACCATCGTACTAATTCACATTTAATGCTGCTTTTGATATGCGAATGGTCATGTTATCTCAGCCGTTGATTTACTCGATCATGGGCCGTTTGATTGAGATCTTGAGTCTTCTCAATCTCAACCATCGTGGCTTTTCATCTTCAGTTGTTGGATCGCGACCTTTCATGTGGCTGATCTCAACCGTCACCTTGCTTGATTCCTAGCCGTTGGATGCATCCCTTCATCTTCCTCCTCCTCACTATAAATAGAGGTTCAATCCTCATTTTCATTTTTTTGCTTGCAAACTCTCTCTGAAGTCTCCTGACTGCGTTGCTTGCTTTCTTCAACTAGCTATTCCAATCCTTCAACTAGTAAGTTATTCCTAACTTTTCTTCATTTCTTTCCTTTGTCATTTCTGCATTATGGATAAGTTAAGAAAAGGCAAGGAAATAGCCCAAGCCCCCTCCTGACTGGAGGTCCCGACTACTGAGACCTCCAGTCCCGAGACGTCTTCCCGAACTCAATCTATGCATTATTCTAGTGAAGATGATTTCTCAGATTCTTCTATTGTGAGAGCTGCTGCTAACTTAGCTAGGGACGACCCTCTTGACCAAGAACCCCTATGCTCTGATTTAGGAACAGACTTAGTTAATTTTGATCCTTCTGTGGACTCTTTGGCTGAGCAGGAGGTTGATAGTGTTAGTCAGTCTCCTGCTAAATTCCGAGTTGCTAGTCAGAGGCATTATTCGCCTCGTCCACCCCTTTCTCGTCCTCAAGATTGCCGGAATCGTTGGCCACCTTTTCTCCCTACTGAGTTGCTTTCTGAAGAGGCAACTCTTGAAGAAAGGAACAAACCAAAGACGCCTTCTCACATTGACTATGACCTAAAGTTTTCGGGTCCCGAATTCTATCCCGGAGATCTTAACCAGAACCATCTCGAGCGTTTAAGGGATTTCTGTGAATTTCCAAAGGATTATTCCTTCTCGCTCCCGTCTTCGTCCAGTCGGGTTGGAGAGCCCCCTGATGGGGCCTTCTCCCTTTATTATGATGCCTTCTTAGGAGGTCTTCGCCTTCCCATCCAGAAAATTATTGAAGACCTTCTAACTCATTATGAAATTTCTCCTACCAACCTTATTCCAAATAGTTGGAGAAATGTCACTTGTTTTGTTGGTTTCTGTCATAATGTTGGAGTCAAACCAACATTCCCCCTTCTTCAGCATTTCTTCGAAGTTAAGAGTCAATCAAAGGGGGGTTGGCTCTCTCTTCATCGTCGGGCAACTGACGCGGTGGACTGGTCGGGCAACATCATTTTGCCGGGGTCTATGCCTACGTCCACCAAGGGGTGGAGACATCACTTTTTCTTCTGCAAGCCCCCAGTCCCGCCGCTATTCCCAACCGCTTTTGTGAAGAAATCCAAATCAGATCTTAAAGAACCTAATAATCTTATTGAGTTGTCCGCCGCCGAAGAAGCAGCTTTAGAAAAGATCATCCAGGTTGAAGGAGATTCAGCCACAGTTCACGGGTACTTGTTTGAGTATCCGTCTATTCTTCAGTTGTGGGACTTTTCTCCGGGTGAGCCCCTTATTCATTGATGTTCTTCAATTTTGTGGATTTTTTTATCTTGCATTTTCTGATCTTCTTCGTTTGTTGTCGCAGTGGCTAACAAATTGGACATCGACACTCTTCGGGCCATTACAAGTGGGAGTACCAAGGAGGCTTTCGCCCGAAAGCCAGTGAAGAAAGGCAGAGCCACAGAGACTGGTCCCGTCGTCTAGGCCCTCAGTGCTCCTGACTCGTCCAAGCCTTTGGGCAAGAAAACTGCCAGGAAGAGCACTTCTGCTAGAGGAGGTCCTCCCGAGATAGGCGTCCCTCAGGCGTCCTTGTCCAGCCGCTGGGTAGGCCCTCCAAGAGGCCTTAGGACAGCGAGGATGCTGCCGAGGGGGATTCCCAAAAGTCCCCCGTGTTCGTTCTCGGATGGGACTTAACCTCGAGTGACACGGTGCTGGGGGATTCGAACGCAGCCAAGACTTGGCTTCTTGAAGGGATGATCCCTTTTGATCGCCTATATTTGAAGAATCTCTCGGATGACAAGTTTTATGCTAGTGCCTATAGGTAATTCTCTGTCCTTATCTTTAATAGTTCTCCAAGTGACTTCTGTAATATGGTATTCCATATTTTCTTCAGGTACTTCTCTGGAGGGGCACATTATATGGGAGAGTGCATGATTCGCTCGGAGCATCTGACTAACCAGCTTCGGGATGTTGAGAAGGCTTGCTAACGATCTGTCATGGAGCTTTCTGAGTCTATCAAGAAGGTTGATGCTTTGAAGAAACGGGATGAAGAAAAGAGTCTAAAGCTGAAGGAGGTGTCCAAGAGAAAGTCAATCCTTAAAGAAGAACTTTCTCAGACGAAGAAAGACTTAGATGAGGCCCTTAAAGATAAGGAAAGGCTGACGCGCGAGAAAGCTGAGATGGAGTCTACTACCCTTGAGCTTCGCTCTAAAGTCCGGGCAGGAAAACTTCCTATTAGTGCCGAGGATGTTCCCAACGTCGTCCGGAAAGAAATCATCGCTTCTTACCTTGGGACTTCTCAATTCAAGAAACTTCAATTGGCTCTCTCTGCTTCGACTTACCGCCTCGGGCTCAATGACGCTTTCACTGCAGTTCTTCGACGGGTTGATATTCCTAACCAGAAGAGTTCGCCGGGATGCTAGACGGTAGGGTCTACGAGACTCTTGAAAGAGATGTACCCGAAGGTATTGAGTGCAGGGAACCATTTAGCCCTCCTGATCCTCTTCTCTATATTGATGAAGATGAAGAAGTGGGCTCTGGAGAGAGTCTCAAGAAAGAGCGTCTGGACGAAGAGCTTCCCGAAGGAGAGATTCCTCCTGAGAACTAAAAGACTTAACTTTTTCTTGCTTCTGCTTTTGAGAAACTTGAATACTTGAACTTTTTGATTTTTGCTTCTGTCACTTGGATTTTTATAAGTACTGTTGAACTCTCCTTTCTCTGAAATATTGGAATAGTAACTTGTAGTTGTTTGCTTCCAACTGAGGCATTAAGCTTCTTCACGACTTGTCCCGAGTATCTACTCGAGTCACTCCCCTAGCGGAATGCCTTAGAGGTTATGATGCGTTGAGTTCTCCTGAGCCTTTATTCCAGATTGTCTGCCCGAATAGGGTCCCGAATGAAGGTCTTTGAGAAATTCAATCTTATGAGAGCCTTACTTAGACTTTCATGAGAAATGGAGAAATTCTCCCGAGTGGCTACCCGAGTGAGGTCCCGAGTGTGACGCCTTTGAGAAATTTCGACTTATGAGAGCCTTTCTTAGACTTTCATGAGAAGTGGAGAAATTCTCCCGAGTGGCTACCCGAGTGAGGTCCCGAGTGTGACGCCTTTGAGAAATTCCATCTTATGAGAGCCTTTCTTAGACTTTTATGAGAAGTGGAGAAATTCTCCCGAGTGGCTACCGAGTGAGGTCCCGAGTGTGACGCCTTTGAGAAATTCCATATTATGAGAACCTTTCTTAGACTTTCATGAGAAGTGGAGAAATTCTCCCGAGTGAGGTCCCGAGTGTGATGCCTTTGAGAAATTCCATCTTATGAGAGCCTTACTTAGACTTTCATGAGAAATGGAGAAATTCTCCCGAGTGAGGTCCCGAGTGTGACGCCTTTGAGAAATTCCATATTATGAGAGCCTTTCTTAGACTTTCATGAGAAGTGGAGAAATTCTCCCGAGTGAGGTCCCGAGTGTGACACCTTTGAGAAATTCCATCTTATGAGAGCCTTACTTAGACTTTCATGAGAAATGGAGAAATTCTCCCGAGTGAGGTCCCGAGTGTGATGCCTTTGAGAAATTCCGTCTTATGAGAGCCTTTCTTAGACCTTCATCAGAGGTGGGGAAATTCTCCCGAATGGCTACCCGGGTGAGGTCCCGAGTGTAATGCCTTTGAACTCTCTTGGGTTCTTCGTTGATTTGAAGGGTGCTCCTGGGTCTTAAGCTTGTTAAGAACTCTCTTGGGTTCTTGTTAAGAGGTGGGGAAATTCTCCCGAATGGCTACCCGAGTGAGGTCCCGAGTGTAACGCCTTTGAACTCTCTTAGGTTCTTCGTTGATTTGAAGAGCGCTCCTGGGTTCTTCTCAAGAACGCTCTCGGGTTCTTGAACTTGTCAAGAACTCTCTTGGGTTCTTCGTTGATACGAAGAGCGCTCCTGGGTTCTTAAACTTGTTAAGAACTCTCCCGAGCTCTTCTTAAGAACGCTCTCGGGTTCTTGAACTTGTCAAGAACTCTCTTGGGTTCTTCGTTGATATGAAGAGCGCTCCTGGGTTCTTAAACTTGTTAAGAACTCTCCTGGGCTCTTCTTAAGAGGTGGGGAAATTCTCCCGAATGGCTACCCTAGTGAGGTCCCGAGGAGGTCCCGAGTGTAACGCCTTTGAACTCTCTTAGGTTCTTCATTGATTTGAAGAGCGCTCCTGGGTTCTTAAGCTTGTTAAGAACTCTCCTGGGCTCTTCTCAAGAACGCTCTAGGGTTCTTGAACTTGTCAAGAACTCTCTTGGGTTCTTCGTTGATACGAAGAGCACTCCTGGGTTCTTAAACTTGTTAAGAACTCTCCTGGGCTCTTCTTAAGAACGCTCTCGGGTTCTTGAACTTGTCAAGAACTCTCTTGGGTTCTTCGTTGATTTGAAGAGCGCTCCTGGGTTCTTAAACTTGTTAAGAACTCTCTTGGGCTCTTCTTAAGAACGCTCTCGGGTTCTTGAACTTGTCAAGAACTCTCTTGGGTTCTTTTGAAGAAATGCTTGTGTCTTCTTCGCTATAACTTTCTTTTCAAGAAAAAGAATGTCAAAAATGGAGACGTAGACTTTATTGAGAATCAAATGGTCTTTCGACTTGCTTGCAAACGCTACATATCTGGACTAATTCTACTAATAGAATTTTCGAAGATTCATGGAATTCCAAGTTCGATCGATTGTCTCGCCCGTGGCTAAGCTTTTTAGCTTGTATGTCCCTGGTTTCGTCTCTTGTTCGACGAGATATGGCCCTTCCCATGTGGGTGAGAGCTTGCCTTGGTTTCTTGGGTCTAATGTCACAACTTTGCTGAGCACTAAGTCACCCACACGATGTCTTCTATTTTTTACCCGAGCATTGAAGTATCCAACTACTCGGTTCTGATATCTGTGATTTCGGTGTTCTGACATGCTCCGCACTTCATCTATTAGATCAAGATTGCTCTTCAAGCCTTCTTCATTTGCTTCTTCATTGAAGTCTGTATATCTCTTTGATTCTGCCAATACCTCCACCGGGACAAGTGCTTCTGTGCCGTAGGCTAGCCGAAAAGGTGTTTCTCCCGTAGGAGTTCTGGCCGTGGTGCGATATGACCAAAGGACGCTTGGTAGTTCTTCAACCCATTTGGCTCGACTTGTCTCCAAACGCTTCTTAATCCCATCCAAAAGCGTCCGATTGGTTATCTCAACTTGCCCATTGCTCTGTGGATACGCCACGGATGTTCTATGCTCGATGTGATATCTTTCACAAAAATTCTTGAAGCCGGCTCCGATAAATTGCTTTCCATTGTCGGTCACAAGGATCTTTGGAATTCCAAATCTGTAGATGATCCTTTCTTGAAAGAACTTCTCCATTTGTTTCTCAGTAATGGATGAGAGAGTTTCAGCTTCCACCCACTTAGTGAAATAGTCGATTGCCACGATCAAATATTTTCTATTGTTGGCGGCCTTAGGGAGCTTTCCCACCAGATCCATTCCCCACATGGCGAAGGAAATCGGACTGGAGACAAATGTAAGAGGGACAGCCGGAGTCTTCGAAACAGATGCATGAAGTTGACATTGCTTGCATTTTCTGACATAGTCCACGGCATCTTTCTGAATAGTCGGCCAATAAAGGCCTTGGCATATTATTTTATGGGCCAAAGCCTGACCTCCCATATGTGCTCCACATATTCCTTCGTGTACCTCGGCTAAGGCATATTATGCTTGAGAAGGGCCAACACACTTTAAGAGAGGTTGTGTGACCGATCTTTTATAGAGTTGATCTTCTATGATGGTGAACTTCACGGCTTGATTTTTAACTGCCTTAGCCTCCTTGACGTCTTCTGGAAGGATATCATTCTTCAAATATGATATTATTGGGTTCAACCAACTAGGCTCTTCTTCAATATCCATCGCCTCGACTTCCCTAATGCTAGGAATTTCCAACTGTTCAATATAAACGGCTGAGCCTAAGGTTGAGTACTTGGATAAAGCCAACTTGGATAACTCGTCGGCTAATTCATTTTCCTTTCTCGGAATTTGCTTTATTTCAAGATGATCGAAATAATGGTGACAATCGTCAATTTTGGCCAAGTAATTTGCCATTCTTGTTTCCTTTGCCTCGTATACGCCGCGAACTTGATTCACGATCATCTGAGAATCGCTTCGGACTTCCAATTCTCGGACTCTTAGGGCTCGGGCAAGTCTTAGTCCTGCAAGAAGGGCTTCGTACTCGGCCTCATTATTAGAGGCTTTGAAGTTGAATCTTAAAGCATAATGAATAGTGAATCCATCCGGGCTGATTAGCATTAACCCTGCTCCACTCCCCGAAGAGTTGCTCGAGCCGTCAACATATAAAGTCCATAACTCCTGACCGGGTGGATCTTCTTCTCCTGAACTGGGCATGCTATTCTCAAGAACAAAGTCGGCTAAAACTTGTCCTTTTATAGCTGGACTAGTTCTGTACTCGATTTGGTATTCGCTTAACTCAATGGCCCATGTTACCATTCTTCCTGCTAAGTCTGGTTTCTGTAGTATTTTCTTCAACGGGAAGTTGGTCAAGACTACAATTGGATGAGCTTGGAAGTATGGTCTGAGTTTCCGAGATGCGACTACAAGGGCTAAAGCTTGTTTGTCCACATCCGGATATCGCGTCTCGGCATCTACTAGAACATGACTTATGAAATAAATAGGGTTTTGCGAAGTACCTTCTTCTTTTACTAACACCGCGCTTACTGCCGCTGGAGAAATGGCTAAGTATGTGAATAATTGTTCTCCCGTTGAAGTTCGGGCTAAGAGAGGTGGAGTCCCGAGCTTCTCCTTTAACTTCTCAAACGCTTTCTGACATTCATCTGTCCAGAGTGTATCCTTTGCCTTCCCGAGGTCTTTAAGAGCCTTGAAGAAAGGCAAACATTTCTCACCCGATCTAGAAATGAATTTGTTTAAGGCTGCTACTCTTCCGGTTAAGCATTGAATATCCCTAACCGTCTTTAGCGATTCCATCTCGAGCAAGGCTTTGATTTTTTCTGGGTTGGCCTCGATTCCTCGTTGGGATACCATAAATCCAAGGAATTTTCCGGAAGAAACTCCGAACGCGCACTTCTTCGGATTTAGCCTCATCTGATATGTTCTTAAAGTATCAAAGACTTCTTCAAGATCTTCCAGATGACTTCTTCGGACAATATTCTTTATGAACATATCATCCACATATACTTCCATATTTCTTCCTATTTGGTCTTTGAAGACTTTGTTTACCATTCTTTGATAAGTGGCCCTAGCGTTCTTCAACCTGAAGGGCATTACTTTATAGAAGTAACTTTCTCGATCTGTCATGAAGGATGTATCCCGTTCGTCCTTGGGATTCATCATAATCTGATTGTATCCCGAGTAAGCGTCCATGAAGCTCAATACTTCATGTTATGTTGTGGCGTCGATCAAAAGGTCGATCCGGGGAAGTGGATAGCAATCTTTTGGGCATGCTTTATTCAAGTCTGTGTAATCCGTACACATTCTCCATTTGCCGTTGGCTTTCTTCACCATTACTACATTCGCCAACCAAGTTGGGCATTCTATTGGTTTGATGAAACCCGATTGCTCTAGCTTCTCCACTTCGGTTTTGATGGCAGCATGTTTCTCGAGCGAAAAATTCCTTCTTTTTTGGATCATTGGAATTGCATCGTCCCTGATCCATAAGCTGTGTTCTGCAACTCTTCGATCTATTCCGGGCATGTCTTCGGCGGACCATGCGAATACATCTAGGTTGTTCTGGAGAAACTCGGTCAGTTCTTCCTTGAATTCTGTAGGTTGTTCTGAACCGATCATAGTCCCTCTCTCGGGAAGATCTGGATGAAGTTGAATTCGCTCAAGCTTTTCAACAGGTTCGGCTCTCTGCATAGCTTCTTCATCCCGGTCATCCCGAATTTCATTACTCATTGTATTGCCCGATCTCTCGGTTCTTCTGACTTTCTTGAGATAATTCACATAACATTGTCTGGAGAGTCGCTGATCAGAAGAGCACTCCCTGACTCTACTGTGGTTGGAAACTTCAACTTCATATGTGTTGGAGAAACCACCGCCCCTAAGGCGTTAAGAGTTGGCCTCCCGAGTAAGATGTTGTAAGCTGAAAGGTCCCGACCCACCATGAATGTTGCTTGAACGACTACATCCTGAGGAGAGGTCCCGATCCTTAGATCCAATTGGATGGTCCCTTCGGATATGGCGGACGACCTGGTGAACCCATATAAGTGAGTCCTGCATGGAGTCATCATCTCGTCCTCAAACTTCAATTTCTTAAATGCTTCATAAGATGGTAAGTCGGCGGAAGATCCCGTGTCTACAAGAACATGGTGAACTTCCCGATTTGCCAATTTCACTTTGATAACTATAGCATCGTTATGAGGAGAAGTGACGCCCTTGAGATCTTCGTCGGTGAAGGTTATTGGATCTGGGCATAAGTCGTTTCTTCGTTTTCTTGGCAACTGCATCGATCCAACGAACCGTGCCTTTTGCTTTGCCTTCTTAATGGATTCTTCCGTCGGATTTCCCAAAACAATGTAAATGGGGGAAAATTCTCGAGTGTCGGGTCTCTTCTCGGGATTCTTGTCTACCCTCTCAGGACTTTTGGACCTGAGTCTTTTTGTTGATCTAGGTGGGGACTTCTCTCGATCTTGTCGCTTCTTCTGAAGATACTTTTCAAGATGCCCTTCTTGGATGAGTTTCTCGATCTCGATCCTTAGATTTCTACACTCATCCGTATGGTGGCCGTAGTCTTTGTGAAAGCGGCAATACTTTGTCATATTCCTATCTTCGGGTCGGGCTCTTATCTTGCCCGGCCACTTCAAGTTTTCTTTATCTCTGATCTGTAATAGAATTTCTGACCTCTTAGTATTAAGAGGTGTAAAGTCTCCATTGGCAAGTCTTTCTTTCCAACCTCCCTTTTTGTCATCTCTTGCCCGAGCATTTGAATTCTGACCTCTTTCTCCATAATTCTTCTTTTCCTTTACGCCTCTCGTAGACTCTTCTCGGGCTTCGATAACTTCTGCAACTGTTGCTTGTTTTTGGCATTTCTTAAGAAGTGCTCCATAAGTCTTTGGCTTATCTTGGAGCAATACCTCAAGCAAACGTGTTTGGGTTATTCCACTCCAGATTGCATTGTACGCCACCGTGTCATCCAACTCTTCTACCTTGATAGCCACTTTATCGAATCTTAGAAGGTAGTCCCGAACGGACTCATTCGGTCTCTGCCTAATGGCAAAAAGGCTATCTGTTGTCTTCTTACTCCCGATGCAACTTCGGAATCGGGCAATAAATTTTCTCCCAAGCTCTCGAAAGTTTCTGATGGATCTTGGCTGTAGGCTAGAAAACCACTTTATTGCCGGGCCTTTGAGAGATAGTTCGGCATAATAGCTCATCTTCTCGGCCAATAACAGCCATGACCGATTTAAAATAACTAATATGTTCTCGAGGATTAGACTTACCTTCGTAGGGAGTAAACGTTGGCATGATGAAGTTGGGTGGAAGAGGTGCTCTCATGACTACCTCTGCGAAAGGCTCTCGGTCAACAACGTCATAGTCATCGTCTAGGTCCCGATCATCAAGCCTTCTCTCCATGGCATCTAATCTTCTCCCGAGACCATGCGCCTCTTGACGTTCTTGCGGAGACCGAACACTTCCAAGATCAGAATATTGGGAAGTTGGTCCATGAGAAGATCCATACTGACTGACCGATCCTCTCGGGTCATTAGATCTGGAATGGCATCTTCCGTGGCTTTCGCCTTCTTGTTCCCGATCTCTTTCATTTCTGCGCCCTTTTCTGGGTAAATCCTGAGTTTGCCTAAGCCCAGCCAAACGATTGAAAACACTTCCCCTCGTCCGATCTCCTTGGGGAAGTGGTTCTCCAATACGAACTCCTTGAGATCTTTCTCCAACTCATTCGGCTGGTTGTCTTGGTATTCTAGGATTTCTCCTTTCTTCATTCACCGGACGTTGCCTATCCCGAGTCTGTCGGACGGCCTCACGCCTTCGTCCTTCTTGGGAATTTTTGGGGGGTCCATATGGTATCCCGACTTGATGGACTAAGCCACGAACTACTCCTTGGAGTTCCAACATTTGTTGTTGGACTTCTCTTTGCATATTCTGCAAAACGGCTACTGTTGCTGGAATAGGAGATTGACTTGAACCTCCCTCTCCAAATGGAGTTGGAATAGTTAACGGAGGAATCTCTGGAACTCCTTATTGACCTTCCTCTGAAATAGGAATTTGTCGATCTGGAGAAGGGAGAGTTTGTTCTTCAACACGTCCGTTTTCTATCTCCCTTTCTCTCGCTCGAGTGAGAATTTGAGAACTTGTCACTTGAGGTGTGGTACGTCTCGTCATGACTTTTTGTGACGTTTCCCACAGACGACGCCAATTTGTTGCATCTAGAACTTCTTCGAGGGCCGGATGTTGAGATGACCTCCTTAAGAGCTCTCCAGCCAAGTGGAATAACTGGGATGCCTGCACACACAAAGAAAGCAAGAACAGTCCGGCCTAGTTTTGGCCGGGGAACCGCCTCCGACGCCCAAGTCAGCCTAGGCAACAATAAGGGTTCTTGAGAGACTTCTCAAGAACGTAATGAGTAATTACTCAGATGAAGTTCTCGTACCTTTCTCCATGTAGGAGGTGGGTTTATATAGAGGTTACCTGGAGGCGGCGATTCCTTAGGTTTCGGATCGATAGTTGAGGAGTGAGTGGAGTAGTGGAATAACGGCTCCTCCTTTGTCGCAGATAGAGCCATTATCTTGCTGACTCTTCTCCCCCATTCTCGAAACAGAAATGCTGGGTGTTTATGCGTAACTAACTCTTCTTGACTTGGTCAAAAGAGTCTTCTGAGAACTGCTTGAGTTGGATATATATCTTTCCCGAGTGAGGCATTCGGGAACCTTCTCCAACGAAGAGATGAGCCTGCCTAAGGGGGTATATCTCTCCCGAGTGAGGCAGTCGGGACCTTTGAGGAGGGAGAGATACATCTTCCCGAGAGGGGTGTGTATCTCTCCCGAGGGGGGGGTAGTCGGGACCCTTATTCTCCACAACAGGAAGAAAAGTCATTGGTTGTAAATGGGTATACAAACTCAAGAGAGGGGTGGATGGCAAAGTGGAAAGGTATAGGGCAAGGTTTGTTGCCCAAGGCTTTGCACAAAAGGAAGGTATAGATTTTTTTGAAATTTTTTCCCCGGTTATGAAGTTGGTGACAATTAGGTTGGTGCTTGGACTTGTTGCTATGCATGACTTGGAGCTTGAACAAATGGATGTGAAAAGAATGTTTTTACATGGTGATTGTTTGTGAAATTTAAAAGTAACCGCAAGCGCACGGTATCGTGTAGCTAACAGGTCGATCTCAGGGAGATATGCCACTTAGAATTGAACTTCTTAATAGTAATGCGAGAGTGGAATGATTCAATTTTTGTTAACTAATTAACTAAATTAACGATCCTAATCTATACTTCTAATGCAATCGAATTGAAACGAAAAATAAATTAAACACAATCAATGCATAAATAAAAGACAGGAAAAAATGCGAACAATAAAAATAAAAGGAAAAGGGAAGTGATCCGAGTGTCAGCTCTAGATCGAGGGAAGGGGAGTATAATAATAATGACTTTGACCGTGGACCCTTTGCCGTAGCTTACAGTCCACCGATTGGGGGAATGGATATTAAAGAAAAAAAACAGTGCAGAAAGTAAATAACATAAAGTAAATAACAAAGCAATAAACAAAGCAATAAAAGGAAAATAAAGCCTTAACCAAAGAGAGGCACAACTGTAGGCATCTCTGATCAAGGATCCAGGGGATGGGAGAACAATAAATAAATACTGAAAGTAAATAACAAAAAGTAAATTGCAAAAAGTAAAAAGGAAACCTTAACCAAAGAGAGGCACGACTGTAGGCATCTCTGATCAAGGATCCAGGGGATGGGAGAACAATAAATAAATGCTAAAAGTAAATCCTAAATTAAGAATATGGAGGGGTAGATAGAAGCGGGAATGGAGGGAGGAGAGAAGATTAATAAAGAAGGTTACTTACTTGCGAATTGAACAAACGATTCGAATCTCAACCAACCCTAACAACCAGATCTAGATCTAGAATGATCTAAATCTGCAATTGCTAGACCCGGAGAAAAACGAATCAAAAAACTTGAAACTTGAACTTGAATTGCATTACATAAAAAAATTATACCTAAACATTCAATCTAGAAATTAAAATCTCACAAATGCAAGCAAAGAAAACTAAAGAAAGCTAAATAAAATGAAGAGAGAAGAAAGAATGCTTCTACTAAGCTCTAGAACCCCTTCTCCTTTGATGGAGTATGCTCTCCTTTTATAGAGTTTACATGAGATATGAAGCACGGCTGAATTTGAATAAAACTCAGGATTTCTATCTGACTCAACCAATTAGGGTTTTGACGTACTAATCGCGCCAACTTAGAGAGATCAGATGCATAATTCCACCGTTGGATTTGAGTTTTAAGTAGTCATGAAGGTCTCCTCCAAAATTCAGCACGATCAGACATTGGATGACTGTTTGATGAAGGGTTTGATCGAAACTGCACAGAGGCATTAAAAAACGGAATTTTTCCTCTTTTTCTTTCTGAATATAATTCTTTTTCCTCTTTTTCTTTCTTTAATTAAATCCAAGATAGGAAATAAGATATTGTGGTATGCAAGGACTCTTTTCCATTTGGACTCTCTCAATAATATCTCTGTAGATCAAATTTGCCTTCTTTTTCTCTTCAATATTTCGGAGTTGGCCCATAATCACACATCTCTAGCCCACCATGCTCCAGATCAGACCCATTTTCGCATTTGAGAATTTGAATGGACTTCTTGACGTGTAAAATAACATGATTCAAGCCCAAAACTCCAAATATTTGCTTAAATCTTGAAAAGTCCTAAATCTGCAAAAACAACATAAAACCCAAGGTAACTCCACTCTAAGTGTATAAAATGCATGCTTTATGCCCTAAGATTTCACACATAAATGTGCTCATCAGTGATCTTCTTGAAGAAGTGTACATGAGGCAACCGGAAGGATTTGTTGAGAAAGGCAAAAGGAAGCTTATGTGCAAGTTGAGGAAGTCTTTATATATACTTAAACAAGCTTCAAGACAATGGTACAAAACTTTTGACTCCTTCATTTTAAGTCTTGGTTACAAAAGAAGTGAATATGATCATTGTTTATACATTAAGTTCTTTGATGATGGTTCATATGTGATTTTAGTTTTATATGTGGATGATATGCTCTTGGTGTCCAAGGATAAAGTTAAAATTGAAGAGCTCAAAGGGTGTTTAAGCAAGAGGTTTGAAATGAAAAATCTTGGTCAAGCCAAACAAATCTTAGAGTTGAGATTCAAAGAGATAAAATGAATGGGACTTTATCACTTTCACAAAAATCCTTTGTGAAAAAAATTCTTGAGAAGTTTGGCAAGTATAAAGAAAAGGCGGGTTCAACTCCATTGGGATCACATTTCAAATTATCTTCCAATAATAGCCCATATACGGAAGATGAAAAGAACAAGATGTCAAGATACCCTTATGCAAGTCTAGTTGGAAGCTTGATGTTTCTAATGGTATGCACTAGGCCGGATATTGCTCATGTGGTTGGTGTGTTGAGTAGATTTATGGCAAATCCCAGAAAGAAGCATTGGGATGTGGCAAAATGGGTGCTTAGATATTTGAGAGGCACAAGTGACTATTCTATCACATTTAGCAAAGGTGGAGAGCAAATTCAAGGCTATGTGGATGCTAGTTATTATGATGATCATGATAAGGGGCGATCTACAATGGGGTATGTTTTCAAGTATGGAAATGGTCCAATAAGTTGGATGTCTAAGCTTCAAGCGACGGTGGCATTATCAACTACCGAAGAAGAATACATGGCAGCAACCGAAGCTTGTAAGGAAGCAGTATGGCTTCAAGGTTTGATGGGTGAGATTGGCGTTGAGTCAAAAGGTATGCATTTGTTTTGTAATAATATGAGTGCAATTTACTTGGCCAAGAACCTGGTACATCACAATAGGACAAACCATATATTGGTACAATATCATTACATTTGAGAAGTCATTGAAGACAGAAGGATCCAATTGTTAAAAGTTGGAACCAATGAGAATGTGGCGGATATGCTTACCAAGGTTGTCCAAGGAGAGAAGTTGAATTGGTGTCTATCTTCTCTTAGTTTCAAGAAACATGATTTGACAAGTAAGTGATTTCCATCAAGGTGGAGATTGTTGGGTTTAGTAGTGAAAATCACTTTATCTTTGTTTTGAGTTCAAATTTGAATTTGGTGGGTCCCACTTGGTGTTAAACATGGGTTAGGTGTTTGGTATCATTAAGAGAGCCTTGGGAGAGGTAGATGGGGTGAGAAAAATAGAGTTTCTAGGGAATTCTAAAGTGGGTTTTGTGCAAAAACGGGATTGAGCTTTGTGATTGTCTTTCAACTTATTTGCACAAGATCCTTAGTTTATTTTGTTCATTTGGGTGATTTGTTTAATTAACCGATTCCTTGGATTGGGTCTTGTCTTCTACAACGAATTTACCCACTAGATTTTGAAGCAAGCGGAAAGGATTGAGGAACATAGGACTCGTAGTGAAATGGAGAATCATGATAAGAATCATGATGGGTTTGTTTCGTTTGCCGAGTATAATGCTCTTAAAAACGAATTTACCCATTGGATTTTGAAGCAATCGCAAAGGAAAAAGAAATCGTGGAAGAAATTATAGGAAAAAAAGATAGATTCGAAGTCTATTAACTAAATATGGGATAAACACTCAATTTATCATAAATTAATTTTTAAAAAAATCAATGATTATGATTAGATATAATAATATTAATGGCAGAAATTTAAAAATCCAACTAATAAAACTTAAAATTTAAATTGCTATTAATAGGAATGGAAACTTTATGAGAAAGTTTAGGGATTCAAAAATTAAATTAAATGATTATGATTAGACATAATAAAATTGATAGCTGAAAAATTCTAAACGAGATTTAAATTTCCATTAATACGAATGAAATTTTAGGAAAAAAGTTTAAGGATTAAAAAAAAATCAATGATTTTGATTAGATCTGATAAAATCATTTGCTGAATTCTAACGAGATTTAAATTTCTATTAGTAGAGTCAATTTTAGGAGAAAGAAAGAACAACTAAATAAATAAATAAAATTTTGCTTTATGAAAATATTACTAGAAAAATCGTGAGTGTGAAAGAGAGATATGAATAATTTGAGAAAGAGAGTGAATACTGATAACTGTGAAGAAAATTTCAAAAATTTCCAATGTCTGTTAAGTACTCCAATATTTTGTGAGACGTGTAAAAGAAAAAAATAGGAATAAAAGAGGAGATTCATGAGAGAATAAATAGGAATGAAAATATGAAAAAGAATATAGGGAGAAATTCATGGATCATGAGTTAGTTTTTAATTAGAACTTAACTTTTTTTTCCTTAAAACAATGGGTTTAATGATAACCATTAGATTTTGATTAAAAACGACATTTGTACGCATAATCTAGATTTTAAATTTTTATTTTTAATTTTTGAAGGGCCCAAATAGTGGTATTTCACACGTAAAGTAAAAAAAATTGGCAAATATGTAGGGTGATATCATATAATTTTTTATTACAAATGGAAATTGTGGACCCACTGTGGACTGTTTAGTTTTATTGTGAAAGGCACCGTGGAAGCACAGGGCTCACTCATTTGTGCGACCTGATATAGTGCTTCACAGGAGCAAACCCTCTCATATGGAACTATTCGTGTGTTGCTTTATGATTATGGAAATTGAGTTCAACGTATATGGTTAAACATATCCTCAATATAGATCTTTCTCAGTAGATGTTAGAATGTACATCTGTCATGCTAAACTATTCCTTACGCATTGATTTGTGTTGGAATTTATTAATTTGATTAATATATTAAATGCCCAAGGGCAATATTGGAAACTCACTATTAGGGCGGTTACAAAATAGGGTTATATATTTTGGTAACCACCACATTAGTGAGTAAGTAACTGAGTGATTCATTCGCACGAGCGAATCTCTGAGAAACGGCGGCTCCATTTCTCTCTCCCTCTCTCTTAGAATCGCAGGCTTAGAAATTCTTCTTTCCTAGTATTTGATCTTCATTCCATTAATCCACGGCATTTGGGTTGTGGATATTATTCCCTTTCCCTGTGATTGTGGAATCTTGCCAGTAAATCTTTGGTGGTGGAACGAGAACGTGGATCTAGACTTCCGCTGCGAATACTTCAAGTAAGGGAAAGCGAATCCAGGTAAGGAATTTTTCCCCATCAATTAATTGAATTGAATTACTTTTGACGTATTACCAACATTGGTATCAAAGCCAGGTTCCCACGTTTTTTTTGTTCCTCCCTATTGTTTATTTTATTGTATGGATCCAATGGGAGGATTAAGGGTTTAATACGAAACCCATGGGAGAATTGATAGGGTTTTTGGAAACCTTTAATTTTGATTCGGATCCGAGTGGGAGATCCTTGTGAATTTTCCTAATGAAGATTTGCATGAATTGATAATCCATGATGATAATTTTTTGTTTAAAATTTATTGTTGGATTTTTTTTTTCATGTGTTTTTGGATGATTTTTGAGTGAAAAAACGAGTTTTACCGTTTTTTTTGAAAAAATTTCGTTCAAGAAAAATTGAAAAATCGCCGTTTTTTGGTCACTGTGGACCAGACGGACGACCGTCTGACTAGACGGTCGTCCGTCTATTATCAGAGTGGCCACAGTGACCCAGACGGTCATCCGTCTGGGCATAAAAGGCAGACGGAATTCCGTGCTGGCGGACGGCGAGTCCGTGCGGGAGATGGATTTTTTTGGATATTGGTCTGTCCAGTTCAGAATGTGTTTCTAACTTACTGGACACCAATGGCCCGACAATCTGTGTGATGTTTGGGCATTGAGGGCCTAATGGGGCCTAGTGGGAGCTAATGAGGTAGAAGTGTTCTGTGTGAACCACCTCATAGCTTGAACATGATTGCATGTTTTATTTTAATAAAACTATTTTTTATTTATGGGTCTATCAATCATGTTTCTTGCACAGAATGAAGCTAGTGTATAAGTCTATGTGGGTTTGCATGAGAATTTGATTGAATGTTTTTTAGCATCTCTTTTGGTTTAAGTGCTTATCCCATAGGTTGACTATGCTAGTGTGATTTGTTGTTGCATGAGTTGTGTTTTATGTCACGCCCTCCCAGCCGGTACCCTATCTGGCATACCCGAGAGTGTGATCCACAGCCCGAAGATCAGGTATCGAGTGATCAACCTCCCACATAAACAATAACATAATCATGAACAATCATAACAAGAGTGCGGAAGATAAATCATAGATCCAATAAAGAAAGAATGAATCATAAATGAATCAGAATAATAGATATAATCAGAGTATCAAACAGATAAGTAAAGTGAGGCAAAAATCCCACTTTACAACCAGCGGAAAAGTAGCTCTAAAGAATAAACTAGACAAAACCTAATCCCAGTAGCAAGTACATTGGGTAACTAAATTGTTCTCCACTTTATAGACAACATCCTTGTAAGTGTAAATCTCATAAATGGCACAAGGACGCTTCCACTCAATGTTCGGACTAAGCATTGTACGGAGCATAACCACTCGCGGGATCTTCAGAGTAATTGTGGTAACCGCAATCACCTTCCCCGGAGATATGCCTCTTCGCCTTGCGCTTCTTCATAGGGACCGTCATAGTACTCGGTACCTGCAGGATAGTCTAACAACATTGTACAATAAAGGAATGAGTTTCAAAGAAACTCGGTAAAGCGATTAAAATCCATAATAACATAAATGGCGGGATTCCGAACAAACATAAATGCAATATGATATGAGACAAGCAATGAATGAATGAATCTAACTCTATGTATGCTGGTCTCTATTGGCAGACATGCTTCAAGTCATAGCACCGTACTTCTTTAGGAAAGTCCACTCACATCCTCAACCATTTAAGATATCTTGGATTCTCTCACGGATCATTTCACCGGTCTTGAGCAGCCGATTGGTAATGGGTCCTTCATCCCTCGGGACAAACCTTGGCGGGGGTTAAGTCAACACACTCTCTCACAACCATTTGGTATAAGTCTTGGCGCATGTCGGGGTAAAACCTAGCCAAATGCAAGTCTTCTACTTAGTTACATCAAGTCAGATCCGAGATACGTCCATTCCTCGTCCCCGACGATCCTTTCCGGTATCCTTCACACTAGAGTCCTCATAGTCCCTGACTACGGACTCATCAACCCTATTGATCATCCACATATGGTAAACGGGAAGCTCTCACGTCCTCTCACGGGTTGGTTACCGGTCTTAAGCGCCCGTGAGCCCAAGTCTAACCATATGCAACCCTACCAATAAATGGACCCCACAATGTGATTCCTGTCCTCTCACGGGTTGGTTACCGGTCTTGAGCGCCCATGAATCCCCATTGCTACCACGGGTCGTTCGGTCTCAATACCCCTCCGATTAGGGTCCGACATAACAGGACATCCTAGCCAAACACTACTAGACAATCCTAGATATGTCATCCAACAGTTTAGGAAGGTGTCCAGAGGGCATCTCCGGAAACATCCCATAATATTCCCGTAGTAGTCCAAGAACAGAAGTGTCAAAAGGACACCTCTCCTTTCCAAACCATACTTAAGCATACACATGCATCAATTCATATCATCACATATATGGTAACTTCATATATGGAAAGAAATCAATAATTACAATCACTTTTATAACATTGGTAAGTAAATCATACATGAATCAATTTAATATGAATAAGTAATGCTACTGTAATCAAAGTTATGCAACAGTAGTATATCATTGTAAGAATCTAATTTAGGAATCATATCTATGATATTCAAATATAGAAACTAGATTCATGCTATCTATGTAATTAAGGAAATAACCATCCTTACCTTTTATAACTCGCAAAGGAATCCTAAGAAATCAAGTAAGATCTCGGCAAACTTGAGAAGAAGGTCCTAAACAAGTATATACAACATATTAGGAAAGATCCCTAACAGAAAAGATACCAAAACATCCAACATAGACCAATTCGAGTTGCTGTACTCATTGGTCGAGTGGATTGGTCGATCGGTCCAGTCGACCAATCGATCGACCA
Organism: Hakea prostrata; assembly: GCF_041222555.1. NCBI lineage: Eukaryota > Viridiplantae > Streptophyta > Magnoliopsida > Proteales > Proteaceae > Hakea > Hakea prostrata. The sequence goes on from NC_142603.1 coordinate 35,712,337, forward strand.
ATGCGAGACGATAACCTAAAAAACAGAGTTTTAAGATATGAAATCCGAATTTGGTGGTTCAAAAGGGTACTAATCAAGGGGTAGATTACATCAGTAGTATTCTAACATATAGGGGACCTCAAAACACTAATCCAATCAAGATATCAAGATCCAAATTAGGAAACAAAAAGTTACCATAATTAAATCAACCATGGATCTTGATGAATTTGAAATAGAAAACAAAGACAAGAACAATAGGAGGATGGATCATTGCTTCAGGTAATGGTATCATGAAAACATACTTAGATCTTCATGGAATAAGGCTTAGAAGCATAAATCTAAATAAGGAAATAAAACCTACCATATATGTAACTACCATGCATCATGAAGAACACATAGTAAGGTAGAAGAGAACAACTAGAGATTTATAGATTATGGATCATGGAAGGAAAACACAGTAATTAACTACTAACATGATCGACATAGAAGATCCAAAGAGATCAGAATTCAGATTAGAAGTTTAACAAAGATTAGATCATGGTTTGATCATGATTCCTTCAAAAGCTTGCAATGATCATGGTTAAGATCATTGTTCTAGCCTCAAATCCTTAGGATGATCATGAGAACATGTTCGAGAGATGTTTGCAACAGAGAATGCAGCATCTCTTCTACTGTCTCAACTCAAAAAGGAAAGAAAAACAAAGATGGAGGAGAAGAAGAGAGAGTAGACATACCTTTTGATGCAAAAAGAAGAGTTTCGACGAAGATCCGTCAAGAAAACACCAAGGATGCAAGAGAGATGACTTGCAGAGGTCTTTGGTTCGTTCCAGAGAGTTTGGAGGCAGCAAATACGAAGTGGACTCGAGATTGGACTTAAATAGAGCAAGAACAACCTAATTGCCAAAGACAGCACTCATTGGTCGAGTGGATTGGTCGATTGGCCCGATCGACCAATCATCGACCAATGCGGACAAGAAGACCAAAACAGGGAATTGAAGGTCCAGATCAAATCCAATCCTAAAGGGGTTTTGCACACAAGTCAAGTGACTTACCTAATAGGTAGAAATGCCTTCAAACCAAGATAGAGAGCACTCCAAGTCCATCAACTAATCAGATCTTCATCAGGATTCAGTTTCCATAAATAGAACCTCATCATCAACTTTCATGGATTCAAAGCCAGACACCAAGTCCTCTACTGGGATGGCCCAAAGCTGACTTCTTACTTTACTTCGGGTCATCGGACCTACAAATAACAAGGTTTCCGGGTCAAGGTTAGGGCTGGGTTTTACATTTTATGCTAGATTTATTGAACTCATTCTTGTATGTAATATCTCTAGAAAAAATGGCTGCTACCAAGAGCATTGTTGCTGACCTCACTAAAGGAGATAAGCTGAATGAGAGGAATTATGACCTCTGGCACCGAAAGGTGCAATATCTCTGGAAGAGCAGGATATGCTTGGGAGACCATAAACCGGACCATGAACCCACCCGAGGAAGGTACCACCGCACAAGATCACAGGGACCTTGATATATACAATGCTTGGAAGAGGAAAGACCGGGTAGCCAGGATTACAATCCTGAGCTCCATGAGGGATGACCTGATGCTTCGTTATGAGAAGCATAGGACTGCAAAGTCTTTGTGGGAGGCTGTGAAGTTCCAGTATGGAGGGACTTCCACCACAAGAGGCCGCCAGCTCGGACTCACTTTTGCCGGTTATAAGATGCGCCAGGGTCACACCATGAGGCAGCATATAACCATCATGTCTAACATGATTAGTGAGTTGAGCGCATGTGGGCGCCGAAGATCGATGAGGAGCAAGTCTTCGCAGTCATCAGGTCATTGCCAAAGACTTGGGAGCATATGAAGATCTTCTTGACTCATGCTGATGAGGTCAAGACTTTCGATCAAGCTGCCAAGCACCTTGAGCTTGATGAGGATTGGATGTTGGCCGATACCCCTCAAATCGATGTATTTGCTGCTGAAGCTAGCACTAGTAAGGGTGCGGGCTTCAAGCGCAAGAGAGAGAAAGCTCAACCTCAGCGGTCCAAGCAAAGTAACCGGGGTGGGAACAAAAACAAGAGTGGGCCCAAGCGTTCAAGGGGGACTAGTGCTTGGCAAGAAGAAATCAGCTTTGATTTGCTTCAAGTGCCGAAAGCCTGGTCATTTTTCTCGTGATTGCACTGAGCAAGAGGTATGTACTGTGTGTTATACCTCATCTTGTTATGTAACAAGTTCTACTATGCTTGCTGAACTAAATCCTTTGTGGATTGTTGATTCAGGCGCGACAGAACACATAACAAGGGAACGCTCGAGCTTCGTGGAATACCGTCGTATTCCAAGAGGAAGCAAAAGAATAACGATGGGGAACAGCTCAAGCGTGGAGGTTCATGGCATAGGCACATGCAAATTAGTTTTGCGAGGTGGCCGTTTCACATTACTCCATAATGTGCTGCATGCTCCGGACATTCGGCGAAATCTTGTTTCGTTATTTATCTTTTAAGACATGGTTTTAGAGTTGTATTTGAAAACAATTCTTTGGTTTTGTATCTTGGTGATACAGTTTATGGTTATGGTTTTCTTGATAATAGTTTCATTGTATTGGATACAATTGATTATTCATTTAATTCTAGTAATGCTTTTGTTTGCCAAAATACTGTGTGTATTGATTCTAATTTGTGGCATGCTAGACTAGGACATATTGGCTTAGATAGGATGAACAGGTTGGCAAGAGAAGGTCTCTTAGGCCAAGGTTCACTATCTGATTTGCCAACCTGTGAGTCATGTCTAGCAGGAAAAGCAACTAGAAAACCATTTAAAAAGGCTTTGAGAGCCTCTCTTCCTTTAGAACTTATCCATTCAGATGTGTGTGGACCCATGAATGTGCATACTAGAAAAGGACAGTCATATTTCATCACATTCATAGATGACTATACAAGGTATGGTCACATTTATCTTATTTCTCATAAGTCAGAAGCTCTGGAATGTTTTAAGAAATTCATGAGCTTGGTTGAGAATCAGTTAGATAAAAGGATTAAAACTCTTAGAACGGATAGAGGTAGAGAGTATCTCTCCGATATGTTCAAAGGGTTATATGATGAAAAGGGGATATCTAGACAACTTACTATTCCAAGGACTCCACAGCAAAATGGGGTTGCTGAGAGGAGAAATAGAACCTTGCTAGACATGGTGAGATCCATGATAGCGCAGGCAAATCTACCCATCTCTTATTGGGGAGATGCTTTGCTGACTGCAGCCTATATCCTCAACAGAGTTACAACCAAATCGGTTCCTTCCACACCATATGAGTTGTGGACCGGGGGAAGCCAGATTTGAGTTACTTGCGCGCATGGGGATGTGCAGCATATGTTCACTCTACTTCTCACCAATATGGAAAGCTTGGACCCAGAGGAAGAAAGTGTATCTTTGTGAGATATTCTGAACCCTCAAAGGGCCATGTCTTCATTGGACTAGATGAGAGTGAGAGGAGAACGGAACTTGAGTCTAGGGATGCAACATTCTTGGAGAATGATTTTCCATCTCTTTCAGGAGTTAACAAAGAATCATCGGAATTCTTTGAGATACAAGATAGTGGTCTTGTCACTCCGGGGATTCGGATTCCGGATAATGAACCTGGGGTTCATCCAGAAGATCCTAGTGGGAGTGGGAGTGCAGATGTGATAGCTACCTTAGACGGTGAGCAATCTGACATGCACTTGCGCCGTAGTGGGCTCGGGCTAGTTCCTCGTCGACGTTTCGACATAGAGGATGAAGCTTACATGGTAACTCCTGAAGAGATCGACTGTGAGATGATTTCAGTCGATGAGCATGAACCAAAGAGCGTGCGGGAAGCTCTTGCGGGGTCAAGCTCAAAGGAATGGTTAAAAGCAATAAAGGAAGAGTTGGAGTCGATGAAAGTTAATCATGTCTGGGACTTGGTTGACTTGCCGCCGAGGCCGAAAGGCGATTGGGAACAAGTGGGTTCTCAAGATCAAAAGAAAGGCGGATGGATCTATTGAGAGATTCAAGGCTCGTTTAGTGGCTAAGGGCTACACCCAACGAGAGGGCGTTGATTATGAGGAAACTTTTTCCCCTGTGGTTAGGTTTGCCTCAATTCACCTCATACTAGCCATTGTTGCTCAGTTGGACTTGGAGCTTTATCAGATGGATGTAAAAACTGCTTTTCTCAATGGAGAACTTGAGGAAGAGATCTATATGGATCAACCTCAAGGCTTTGAAGCACATGGACTTGAGCGCAAAGTGTGCAAGCTTAAGAAGTCCATATATGGCTTAAAGCAAGCATCTAGACAGTGGAATGTGCGCTTCCACCAAGCTATGATGGAAAATGGTTTTTCCATGCTTGAGGAAGACCACCGTGTTTACACCAAGAGATCCGATAATAATTATGTCATTTTGACACCGTACGTAGATGACATACTTATGGCTAGCAATAGCAAGGAGCTATTGGAAACCATTAAGAAATGGTTGTCCTCCGTATTTGATATGAAGGACATGGGTGAAGCAAGCTATGTGCTTGGTGTCAAGATTGTCGAAATAGGCAAAAGAGATTACTTGGGTTTATCTCAAGAAACCTATATTGACAATGTCTTGATGAGATACCAGATGCACAACCGCAAACCAATTGATACTCCAATGGAGAAGGGTTTGCATTTGAGCCTTGATATGGGTCCTAAGACTCCAGAGGAGAAAACCAAGATGGAAAGAGTTCCATATTCCGGTGCGGTGGGTAGGCTTATGTACGCTATGATGTGTACTAGGCCGGATATTTGTTATGCGATGGGTTTGGTTAGTCGGTACCAATCAAACCCAGGCATAGAGCACTGGAAAGCGATCAAGAGGATATTGAGATATCTCGGAGGAACGAGTAACTACATGTTGTGTTACCAAGGATCGGATTTGCGGTTAGTTGGCTATAGTGATGCCGACTGGGCTGGAGACATCGATGAGCGCAAATCAACCTCTGGATATGCTTTCTTGCTGAATGGCGGGGCCATTTCGTGGTGTAGCAAGAAGCGAGGCTTGTATATCCCTCTCGACCATGGAAGCAGTATGTGGCATGCTCAGCTGCGGTTCAAGAGGCTGTTTGGTTGAGAAGATTCCTTCGACATACTGGGATTGTGTTGACATCCAAAGAGGCTGCCCTTGTCTATTGTGATAGTACGGCAGCTCTTAGCTATGTCAAGGACCCCAAGTATCATGGGAAGACCAAACATATACAGTTGAGATATCACTTTGTTAGAGACATTACATCAAGAAAGAAAGTTGTACTTAAGCACATATCTACTAGTTTGATGGTAGCTGACCCTCTTACCAAACCTATAGCCAAGGATGTTTTTATTTCTCATGTAAAATCCTTGGGCTTGCGTAGATTGTGACTTATTTTTGTACTGAGACTTTCTTATTAATGAATAATATGAGTTCATTCCAGCATTTTTTTATTCACTTTCTGTGTGATTGTGTTTTGCTAGCATAAAACAACATATGTCAATAGGCAAGAGAATGGCTCACTCACACGAGCATTCGCCTCTGGCGCCTTGGAGGCGAGCAGAGATGAGACGGATTGTGAATGACTTTGTGTAGGTCAATTCATAATCATGATGTCGCCTTGATTTGGAATCAAGATGAGTTTCTCTATTGTGAAGAGAATCGACATGAATGTTCCCACTATTCATGTTGCCTATAGGAGCAAGGTGCGAGTACTTTATGTGGCGCTAGGGTGGCGACAATAAAGAAACTCGGGTTAGGCGCAAGAGGTTGCGACTAGACTAAGACCTGTATGGTGTTGAGATGGACATACGTTCTATTGTATATAGAATGCTCCACCATAACACATATATCATACTATGTGTGCTTAGCGATCATTGGAAATAAGAGGATGGATCCCTGCTCCTCTCATTGTGTGAGTCCTGGACCTTATGGTCCATTAGTGTTCTTAGTGACTTTCGACGACATCATGAAACGAAGGGTTGATGTGGCTACTTTGGGGTGTTACCTATGGTCATGATTGATTCGACCTAAAGGGGCACTACCGGGAAAGGAGTCAATCCTACGTGTAGTGATGGTGCTGGGGCGAAAGGAAAGGTTTGATTCAACCGCACTTTAAAAAGTGTTTGCTTGGCGCCAAGCTGTATGTGTTACAAAGTAGTGAACATTTTAAGGACAAGAAGGTGATCTCTCGGAGGGATCGAGATACCTTTAGTCCGGTGAGTTTGAATAAACCTAGGACACCTGTGTTATACTAATGCTTATTTGATTTGTTTCTATGAGTGATGTGCCATTCCGGCCTTCCGGGGAAGGTTTCTAGTTTGGGGCTCACGTGTGCGGGTATATCACCGGTCGCACAACCCATTTTGCCGGTATGACTTGTGGATATTAGTGTCCGGGACACGGGTGGTCTATGTATCCGGGATGCATAGTGAAGAGATCAATATATATGTATATCGGGATATGCATGTGTGTCCTGGGACACAAGAGGTCTATGTATCTCGGGATACATAGCGAGAGAGATTGAATGTGTATATCTGGGATATACAAGTGTGTCTGGGACACATTGAAAGATTAACACTTGCCCTTGTGCAAGTGGGAGCTGTTGGAATTTATTAATTTGATTAATAAATTAAATGCCCAAGGGCAATATTGGAAACTCACTATTAGGGCGGTTACAAAATAGGGTTATATATTTTGGTAACCACCGCATTAGTGAGTAAGTAACTGAGTGATTCATTCGCACGAGCGAATCTCTGAGAAACGGCGGCTCCATTTCTCTCTCCCTCTCTCTTAGAATCGCAGGCTTAGAAATTCTTCTTTCCTAGTATTTGATCTTCATTCCATTAATCCACGGCATTTGGGTTGTGGATATTATTCCCTTTCCCTGTGATTGTGGAATCTTGCCAGTAAATCTTTGGTGGTGGAACGAGAACGTGGATCTAGACTTCCGCTGCGAATACTTCAAGTAAGGGAAAGCGAATCCAGGTAAGGAATTTTTCCCCATCAATTAATTGAATTGAATTACTTTTGACGTATTACCAACAATTTGATTAATGAATGGCAGGATCTTTGTCTCTCTAGATTAGGGTGTCAACGGTTCGGGTTGGGCCGGTTTCGGGCTGCAAAACACTCAGCCCAAACACGACCCATTAAGAAAATAACGGTTTCGGGCCGGTGCGGTTTCGGCTTGGACTGACTGACGGTTTGGTCTAACGGTTTAGAATTGGGTTTACTAACGGTTTGAGTTCGGATTTACTAGCAGTATGTTTTGAGTACCTTGTTGTTATGCGAAATTTATCAAGAGAACGTGAACATATATAAGCATTAAGTTATCTCCAAGTCTTTTGTGTTGGGTGTTTAAAACCAACAACTTTTTTCTACAAAGAAATAAAACTTATAGAACTAATATACAAAAGAAAACTGGCATATTGATGAATTTTAGTGGGTTGTCTCTGCTTATTTTTCTCCCCCCTTCTTGACACTTGTATGGATCAAAATAAAGCATTAAAATATTTCAAATGATAGTACACTTGCTAAATATTTACTAAGTCCATCTTCCAAATGGCAAAGGCTTTGACAAGCTTGTTGTTTACATATTCCAAATCAAACCAATTAAGGAAAACAAATGGTTACTTGGGGGTTTTCTTGTCTTTTACATTTAAATTTAATTTATTTATAACGGGTTTAACAAGCTGGTTCGGGTTGGGGTGGTTTCAGGCCAAACTGTAAAATCCAGCTTTTACCTAACCTTGACCCGACCCGGTCATTGTTATGTTTGTAGGTCCAAAGACCCGAAGTGGTGGTAGGAGGGACTTATGGGCCCTACTGGTTGATGATGTAATGTCGGGATTCCAGTTTATGGACATTGATGATGCTGCTCCTTCCTTGAGCACATTACCAGTGCTAAGTTAGAATCTGCGCACTGATGAAGAGCGAGACAGTTGAAATAGCAAACGGACTCCTGTGCATAATCCGAAGGTACTCCCTGAAACTAGACCTCTTGAGTGAACTGTATGAGAAAAACCCATGCAATTTGACCTTGTATAGCCCTCCAAGTCCGCACCTAAAGTTGCTGAACTATTCTGTAAAATTTCTGCAGAGATTGTTTGGTCGATACTATTGGTCGATACCATCGACCAAAGGTATCGACCAACAAGTCTCATTTGAGCCCGCATTTAAAGATTCTTGGAATATTCTTTTCTATTTATTTATTCCTCGAGACTGGAGCCCTATTCTCACATTTTTAACATCTGGGAACGTGAGAGAGCCTCCCAAGAACTCCTCCTTGGTAGTGGTGAAGCATCTTCTTCATCAATCATTGCCAACCACTCATTCCTACTTTCTTGTTCCACTTTAAAGGTATGACTCTCTCTCCTAATCACTTTCTCACTCATCTTTTCTCTATTTTACTGTTGGGACCATGGCCAAGGTGCTACAACCTTGCATACACCTTGCCATGAACCTTCTAAACCCCATACAATGATGTTTTCACCGATATGACTATGATTGATTCACCTCATGATCATTGACTACACATTTCCATGATTTATTGCTTACCAACTTGCTTTATTTACCAAAACTGAGATGAAGCTCATGATTAACCTAATCTATACCTTGCATATGTGCTCCATGTTACTTCTAAACGATTCCCTACCTAATCCCCCATGTTTTCCCCTAATTTGCATTGAGATATAGCCAATGCCATGATCTACAACTCTTAATCTTAATATGTCAATTTGGGGATTTCCAAATGGACCATTGGATTATGAAAGTTTCTTGATAATTAGTGTCCCCATGTTGTGCTTAGACTATCCTCCAAGTTTCATGTCAATCCGAGACTCGGAAGACCAAATCTGGGCAAGAATCCGAAAAGCTAGCTTGCTGTCCTGGAATTGATTTGGTCGATACTATTGGTCGATACTATTGCCCAAATGTATCGACCAATAGAGTTGCTTGTCGACAACTTTTGCCCGATTCCGATTCGTTTGATCTCCGATTGTTCCGATTTCTTCTCTAACCTTTCATATATGCTTGTTTAGGACTTTAAGACTATTTGGGCCATTGCTTGTGATCTTGGACCATTCTCTTCTCCGATTCAAGGTAAGGATAGTTATCGATGTAATTACCTAGGATATGGAAATCTTGACTTGGTATTCCTAACCTAGTAAATATAGTTTCTATTTCATATTCTTATCGTGTTAGACTTGCTACATATGCCTTTTAACAGTAGCTTTGTGTTTACATTATATTACTTCAATGTTTTATCATGTTTATCAATTTCAATATATGATGACTTATGTCAATGTCATGAATCGAATGTTTATTATGACGTTGAATCTTGTGAACTGATATGATGAACTTGGGCATGTGATTGCTTAAGTATAACTTGGGATTGAGGGGTACCCTACTGGTGCTTCTGTCCTTGGACATCGGAGGGAATAGTATGGGATGTTCTCCGAAGGTGTCCATTGACGCTTTCCGGGTTATTGAATGACATGCATAGGATTTGTCTAGATGTATGGCTAGGATGTCCCTATCATATCAGACCCGATTCGGAAGGGCATTGAGACCGAACAACCCGTGGTAGTAGTGTGGATTTGTGGGCGCTCAAGACCGGTATCCACTCCGTGAGAGGACATAAATTGCATTACGGTTACCCAAAAGGGGCCATTTATTGGTAGGGTTACAAATGGCTAGACTTGGGCTCACGGGCACTCAAGACCGGTGAAATGATCCGTGAGAGGGACGTGAGAGCTTCCCGTTTACCATTTGTGGATGACCAATAGGGTTGATGAGTCCGGTGAGTAATATCCATGACTCTAGTGTGAAGGATACCGGAAAGGATCCCGAGAGGGGAGGAATGGAAGTATCTAGAACTGGCATGATATGATTAAGTAGATGACTTGCATTGAGCTAGGCTATACCCTGACATGCGCCAATACTTAGACCAAACGGTGATGTGAGAGAGCGGTGACCGAAACCCCAACCATGGATTTGTCCGAGAGGGATGCGGGACCCAATTCCCCCGGTGATGAGTGACCGAGACTACCTAAAGAAGTATGGTGCTATGACTTAAAGCATGTCTACCATAGATGACCAGCATACTTAGAATAAAGTCATATTGCATTATATGCCTCATATCATCTGCATCATTTTATGATTATCTTGTGGTTTATGTGTGGTGGGATAACTTCCTTGCTGAGTTCTTTTGAACTCATTCCTTTTCGTTGCAATATTTTGTTAGGCTATTCTACGGTGTGATTACTCCGATGGCACCCTCCCCGAGGCGGACCCGGATACCTCATACTACCATCCGGAGGCTGGCTACGTTGAAGACTTCGGTGGCCATACCGAAGAAGATTACCAGGCGTACCAGGGTTAGCCCCGGAGTTGTATGGGAGCAGTCATGTTAGGTCTCCATGGTCCTCAACTTTGAAGAAGATATATTTATTATGGAGGAGACTTATGAGTAGTTACCCCTTCTTTTGTGACAGTATACTTAGAAGAATTGTAATAACTTTAACTTACCTTTATAACTTGAGACTTGTACTTAACTAAATTTTGACCTCACTTCCGTTTGGTGAAGGAGTGGATTCCGCCCACTGCCTTCTTAATTTATCTGATTTGATATTTATTTCCGCACTCTGATTATGTCTGACACCTTATTTCTGAATTCCATGATCATTCATTGTTAGTTTATGATTATTATCTGTTCATGATTGTACTATCGTCGATGTGGATTATGTGGTCCCTGAACTATGGATCTTCGGGGCTGTGGATCACATCTCGGGTATGCCAGATAGGGTACCAGCTGGGTGGATGTGACACAAACGGTTTGGGCTAGCGGGCCACACATAGGCTGGCCCAGCCCAGCCCAAACCATTGCGGGCTTTGGGCTGAGGTTGTTCAGCCCAAACACAGCCCATTAAGCTTCGGTTTGGGCCGGTTCGGGCTATAGCAGGCCGGTTCGGTTGGGTTTTAACGGTTCGAATTAGGTTTTGACACCCCTACTCTAGATGTTGGCATGTCTTGATTTGGCTTGAGTAAGGAAAAAAACTTAAGGATTAAAAAAAAATCAATGATTGAATTCTAACGAGATTTAAATTGCTATTAATAGATTCACATTTTAGGAGAAAGAAATAACAACTAAATAAAAAATTAAATATGCTTTATGAAAATAATACTAGAAAAAAGAGCAAAACCCCTGAAAACATGCCAACACTACACTGCGCTCAAATCCCCTCCCTCTTTCTCTCTCTCTCTCAGAATAACCCTACAGCATGCACCACTCGTGGTCGCGGGATTCATCAAAACTCTCTCTCTGCCAATTTAACAACCGAATACTTTTGTTGCCCATTTAAATTTAAAATAATACATACATGTTGATGTTGATGTTGGGCCTTAAAAGTCTTCAATTATCACTTAGTACTATAATTTATGGATATTGAAACAGTCAAGAACAAAACCTTATGTTTCTCACTCCTGTATGAGAGAATAATCATGATGGGTTTGTTTCGTTTGCCAAGTATAATGCTCTTAAAAACGAATTTACCCACTGGATTTTGAAGCAGGCAGAAAGGATTGAGGAACATAGGACTCGGAGTGAAATGGAGATTCATGATAAGAATCATGATGGGTTTGTTTCATTTGCCGAGTATAATGCTCTTAGTTCGGTTCAGAATGCAGGTTAATTTTTAGCATCTAAACCAGATAACAACAGTATGCCCGTAAATTTTGAAGCTGATAACATTGTGCATGGCTAAGTAGCAAAACTCAGCCTTCAGCTGGGGAGGTTCCTTTTTAAGCTTAGATTCAATTTTCAAGTTTATTAAAAAAAAAGTTGTAGGCCCTCATTACTTAAGAGAAATAAACAGTATGTTGTAGCTTCAGTTCTGTCTAATTCAGAGTTTTCTGTTGTGATGTTTTCATTTGGACTTATTTGCTTTCCTGTTTTTGCTTTACCTGTTGCTTTCCTGGTTATCCTGATATTTCAGTTTTCTCTAGCATTAGGAAATTACATAGTTTAACATTTGATGTCATATTTTCATCTCACTTATGTGTAGGCAAATCAATGATTATGATTAAAAATAATAATATTAATGATAGAAATTTAAACATCCAACTAATAAAACTTAAAATTTAAATTACTATTAATAGAAATGTAAACTTTATGAGAAAGTTTAGGGATTCAAAAAATAAAATTAAATGATAATGATTAGATATAACAAAATTGATAGCTGAAATTCTAAACTAGATTTAAATTTTCATTAATAGGAATGAAATTTTAGGAAAAAAGTTTTAAAGATTAAAATATAAAAAATCGTGATTTACCCACTGGATTTAGGTAAATTAAGTAAAATTATAAAAAAATATATATATATTAAAATAAAGTAAGGGTTAAAATTGTGGGAGAAAAAACTTTGAAAAATCATGAAAGAAAAAGGTGAAAAAGAAATTGTGGGAGAAATTATAGAAAAAAGATAGATTCGAAGTCTATTAACTAAATATGCAATAAACACTCAATTTATCATAAATTAATTAAAAAAATCAATGATTATGATTAGATTAATAATATTAATGGAAATTTAAACATCCAACTAATAAAACTTAAAATTTAAATTGCTATTATCAGGAATGGAAACTTTATGAGAAAGTTTAGGGATTCAAAAATTAAAATAAATGATTATGATCAGATATAATAAAATTGATAGTTAGAACTCTAAACGACATTTAAATTTCCATTAATAGGAATGAAATTTTAGGAAAAAAGTTTAAGGATTAAAAAAAAATTCAATGATTATGATTAGATCTGATAAAATCAATGGCTGAATTCTAATGAGATTTAAATTGCTATTAGTAGAATCAAATTTTAGGAGAAAGAAAGAACAACTAAATAAAAAATAAAATTATGCTTTATGAAAATAAAACTAGAAGGATCGTGAGTGTGAGAGAGAGAGAGAGGAATAATTTGAGAAAGAGAGTGAATATTGATAAGTGTGAAGAAGATTTTGGATAATTTCAATGTTTCTAAGTACTTCAATTTTTCTAAGTACTTCAATATTTTGTGACACGTGTGAGAGAAAAAAAATAGGAATAAAAGAGGAGATTATTGAGAGAATAAATATGATTGAAAATATTAGAGAATAGAGGGAGAAATTCATGGATCGTGAGTTAGTTTTTAATTAGAATTTAACATTTTATTCCTTAAAATTAGGGGTTTAATGATAACCATTAGATACAGAATAGGATACAGAAAAGAAAAAAAAAAAAAAAAAAAAAAGCCTCATTAACAAAATATATAGAATAAAAATAGAAAATCAAACCAGCTTTGGTACACTTCGACGAAAGCACATTGATGATTGTGCTCGTATTTGAGGGTTCCTGTGCTTGAGATATGGTTGCAACTTTGGCAACAATAAATTGGGAGATTGTACCTTCGTATACTTCATCTTACATAATTTTATTGGGTTTTATTTTCATGAGTTGGGTAAGATGTGTCATGGATGAGAATTGATGTGTACTGCTATGATATCATATGAGAGAGAGAGAGAGAGAGAGAGAACTCTATATATAGTGTGCTTTCAAAAGCTCCCACTAAATTAAACTCTTCTCCATTACACTTTCCAACGAAGTCTATTAACTAAATATGGGATAAACACTCAATTTATCATAAATTAATTAAAAAAAATCAATGATTATGATTAGATATAATAATATTAATGTGAAATTCAGCCCAAACCTAGCCAGGACACCCTATCTGTTTTGAGTGAAAAAGGGTTAGTTTAAATGTTACACCTTAAAGTTGGACTTTGATTTCAGTGTTATTATCTTTGAAAGCCTTAGGAAGTCATGCCAGACATTTCCCTTAGGGTAGATCTGTAATGTCCGGCTTTATCCTAACGTTGACCCGGCCCGGAATCTGTTATGTTTGTAGGTCCGAAGACCCAAAGTGAGAGAAAAAGAGACTTGTAGAGCCTTTTGGTTGATGATTTGGTGTTGGAGCCCAAGTCCATGGACATTGACGATGATGCCCCTCACTTGAGAGCATTGTCAGTGTTAGTTTTGAATCTGCGCACCGAAGAGGGGTGAATTATTTGAAATACCTAATGAACTCCTTGTTCAATCCGAAAGTATTTCCCAAAACTAGACTTCTTGATGTACTTGTAGGAGAAAACCCCACTGAAATTGACCCCATATAACCCTCCAAATCCCTATCTGAACTTGCTGAACTATGTCTGGCAAACCCTGCTTGCGCATCAAAGAAGGTGGAGCTTAGTTGGTGGACCTAATGAACTCTCATGCTTGATCCGAAGGTATTTCTAGAAACTAGACTTCTTTATTGACTTGTATAAGAAAACCTCACTCGATTTGACCCCATATAGCCCTCCGAATCCCTGTTTGAACCTTGCTGTTCTACTTGGTCGACTGGACCACTCGACCAAGCACTCGACCAAAGGATTGTTAAATCCGAGAAAATGCAATTTTAGGGTTTTTCACTCTTCTTTTAAACCCTACTTCGAGTTTCTTAGTTACGGCAGCCACCTAAACACTTTTTGAACGTGAGAAGATGTCTCCGAAACTCTCTCTAGTGATTCAAACGATTCCTCTGCAGATCTGAAGCCTCTCTTCTCTGATCTGACAATTCAAGGTTAGTATCTCTTCTGAATTTCTAATTATTCTTTCTTCGTTCTTGTTCTTGATTGAGATCAGGAAAAAGATGATGCATCCTTGCAACCATCTATTCCATGATCTCATTCTATTCTTTGAGATCTATGATCATCATCATGATCTTAACCCTAGCCAAATAAATTTCTTGAAACCCTAACCCTTGTATGATCTTTCTGGAAACCTTTGGTAACCTCCCATGTGAGGGAAACCTTATGGGCAATGTTTCTATTAACCTAAACTAGAATTTCTATGATTTCTTGTTATTTTCTTGATAACAATCATTCCCTCTCTTTCCGTGATCATAACCTTTTCATGAGAGCCATAAAGGTTGAAACCCTAGTTTCTTGGGTCAAATCAAGAACCCATATTTTGACCATGACTTGATGATTTTATCTTCCCATATGATTCTAATACATCCTAGGAAGTTCCCCTTCGAATTTCGGATCAATCCGACTTCAAACGAAGAAGTTATGACCAATCTAAATTCTGCAATTCCGTACTGACTCGATTGGTCGACTGGGTCGGTAGACCAAGGCACTCGACCAATGAAGGCAATAGCTTCAATTTTCGCTCAGTTTGATTCGTTTGCTCTCTAATCTTTTAGGCATCTTTCCTAATGTTGTATCTATGCTTGTTAGGAGTCTATTTGCCAAGTTTGGTGTCTCTCTCTTTGATCTTTGGATTATCTTCGCGATAATCAAGGTAAGGACAGTTATTTCATAATAACATAGATTGCATACTCCCTGGTTTCTACTTTATGAAACTATGAGTTTGTTTACTGTTTGTATATTTTATACTTTTGATGTACAGTAGCACTTCACTTATGTTTCCTTTTTATTATTTAAGCTTATATGAATTGCTTATTACTATATTGTTTAACGATTAGCATATGCTTTTATATTCTCTTTTATATGATGAAGTGCTGATTGAGTATGTCATGACTGATTTGAGAATGTGTTTGACTAGGTATGGTTTGGGATTGGGAAGTGTCCTTTTGACGCTTCTGTCCTTGGACATCGGAGGGAATAGTATGGGATGTTCTCCGAAGATGCCCATCGACGCTTTCCCGAATCATTGGTTGTCATACCTAGGGCTGTCTAGCAGTGTTTGGCTAGGATGTCCCCATTATATCAGACCCAAATCGGAAGGGTATTGAGACCGAATGACCCGTGGTAGCAGTGTGATTCACGGGCGGTCAAGACCGATAACCAACCCGTGAGAGGACGGGAATCATATTGTGGGGGCCATTTATTGGAGGGTTGCATATGGCTAGACTTGGGCTCATGGGCGCTTAAGACCAGTAACCAACCCGTGAGAGGACATGAGAGCTTCCCGTTTACCATATGTGGATAACCAATAGGGTTGATGAGTTCATAGTGTCACATCCACCCAGCCGGTACCCCATTTGGAATACCCGGGATGTGATCCACAGTCCAAGGATCAATGATCTGAGGTCCATGCCTCCCACATACACGGTAACATAATCATGAACAGTAATAATCAATGGTAAAAACAATTAATACTAAACAATATGTATAAGATAGGATTAAATATATATCAGAGTGCGGAAGATAGATAATATCAGAATGTGGTCAAAATCATATCAGGGAGAGAAGGTGTGGTAGCCACTCTCTCAAAGCAGCGGAAAGTATAAGTAGTTAAGTACATGTCCAAGTATAAAAGATAATTCTGAAAAGTTAATTAATTACAGATCCAAGTACTCCAAAAATACACCAGGGGAATGGGGCACTAAGCTAGGGTTTCTTCTATACTAATGGTAGTCTCCTCAACAGTACGGATGAAGTAAACCCAATGTTGTCGCTCCCGCACAACTGTGAGGCTAACCCTGGTGCGGATAGTAATCCTCCTCGGCTCCAATATACGGATCCTCACTGACGCCACTACCCGGAAGGTAGTATGTGGAATCATAGTCCGCCTCAAAGGAGGTGCCATCGTAGTCCTTGGTACCTGGAATATAATCTAAAACATTTGCACAAAAAGGAATGAGTTCGAAGAACTCAGCAAGGCAGTTATTCCATAATTAGAAATCCTACCCATTCAGAACATAGTATAATGCAATGCAATATGGAACATATGATGCAAATATGAGTCCAACTCTATGAATGCTAGTCTCTAGGGTAGACATGCTTTAAGTCATAGCACCGTACTTCTTTGGGTCGTCAGTCACTCTCCCATTTCCATATCTTGGGAATGCCTGAGGAAGGTCGGTAAAGTCATCAAAAAAACCGTGGTAAGGGGATCGGTCACCACTCTCTCACATCACCATTTGGTCAAGTACTGGTGCATGTCACAGTAAAGCCTAGCCCAATGCAAGTCACCTACTCAGTCGGTCAAGTCAGATTCAGATACGTCCATTCCTCGCCCCCGGCGATCCTTTCCGATATCCTTCACACTAGAGTCAGGGAAATCCCGGATTTCAGACTCATCAACCCTATTGGTCATCCACATATAGTAAACGGGAAGCTCTCACGTCCTCTCACGGATTGGTTACCGGTCTTGAGCGCCCGTGAGCCCAAGTCTATCCATATGCAACTCTACCAATAAATGGCCCCTTTCAGGTATCCGTAGCATGGTTTATGTCCCCTACCGGATTGGTTACCGACCTAGAGCGCCCATCCAACCATACACTACCACGGGTTGTTCGGTCTCAATGCCCTTCCGATTCGGGTCTGACACGACAAGGATAAACCTAGCCAACCAACTAGACAGTCCTATGTATGTCATCCAATAACTCGGGAGAGTGTCGATAGGCACCATCGGAGAACATCACATATTATTCCCTCCAATGCCTAAGGACAGAAGTGTCAATAGAACACTCCCCACTCCCAAGTCAATACGTAAGCAATCACATATTCAAGTTCATCATCTTTCATGCATCCACTACATCTTATCATAAAAGTTAAAACATGATATTGAAATGAATCATCATAGACATAAGTAAACAAGATAGTAATGTAACATGACAAGAGTATAAAGATGTCAATACTACTGTTCTAACACATATATAACAGTCTTATAAAGATTTAAAAGTAATCCAAAAGGTTCCATTCATAAACAAGAACATAAATCATAAGTTGGTGATCTATATGTTTATGGAGATAACCATCCTTACCTTGGGTTGAATTGATGATGAATTGAGAGCACCAAGAAATAGTCCAAAATAATTGTTAAGGCCCTAAACAAACATCAATAATAAGTTAGAGATGAAATTAAGAAGATTGGATATCAATTGGATCAAAATGGCCAAGGTTGCTGTCAGCAACAACTTTGGTCGATGGTTTTGGTCAATGGTATCGACCAAAATTTCCTTCAGGACAGAATGATGGATTTTGGGTGGTTTCATCCTAAATTGGTTTTCCGGTGTTCGGATCAATCTGAAACTTGGAGGAACACTTAACAACAGTAGTAGGACACTATAAGTCAAGAAAATTACCCAATCCAATGGTCCAAACAAAAAGTCCCAATTTGAGCTAACAAGTTCAAGTGATAAACATCATGGCATGAGTTGGAATTGATTGCATTGATGAGGAATGGCATGTAATAGTTAGAGGAACTAATAGAAATTCGATTGGAATCATATAGAAGTGATAAACATGAACATAACATGCCCTACAACTCAGTTTGGTACAAAGTGACATGATGTTAATAGAAGAATAGAGGAATACATAAGCTAGGCATGAGGTGGAGGCATAGCATCAATGGATGGCTAAGAAACTCATAGGTTAATCATGTGTAAACACTTGGAGTGGTGGTTGCAAGGTTGCAGCACCATTTCCAATGTCTCACCAGCAAGAAAGGAAAAGAAAAGAGTAGAAAATGGTAGGGTAGAGAGTGGAATGGTGATTCATACCTTAGTGTGGAAGAAGTAGACAAGAATCAATAGTAAACAATGAGTTTTTGATGAGGTGCCCTTCACATTAGCCAAGGAGGTGCCTTGGGAAGCTCTCCCCACGATTTCAGGTGAGAAAATGATTGCACAAGGCTCAAGGCTCGAGGTCATAATAAATAGAATAGGAATATTCCATGGAATCTTTAACTTGGCAGACTCGGAAACTTTGGTCGATTGTTTTGGTCGATGGTATCGACCAAAAGGATCGACCAAAATGTTTCTCAGCAGAAAAACAGGTTTAGTTCAGCAACTTCAAGTAGGGATTTGAAAGGCTATACAAGGTCAATTTGAGTGAGGTTTTCTTCCACAATTCAATCAAGAAGTCTAGTTTCAGGGGATACCTTCGGATTGTGCACAGGAGGTCATTAGGTACATCAACGAGATTAATCTTCTCCGATGTGCAGACTTTCCTTAAACACTGATAATGCATTTAAGCAAGGGGTATCATCATCAATGTCCATAGGCTCAGTCTCCGAATCATGATCATCAATCAGAATGGTCCATAGGTCTCTTCTACCACCGCTTCGGGTCTTCGGACCTGAATACAACAGTGGATCCGGGTTAGGGTCAGGGTTAGAATAGGGCTGGATATTACACGTAGTCCGGGACTATTATGACTCTAGTGGAAAGGATACCGGAAAGGATCGCCCGGGGCGAGGAATGGAAGTATCTGGACCTCAGTTGATGTAACTGAGTAGGAGACTTGCATTGGGCTAGGCTTTACCCTGACATGCGCCACTACTTAGACCAAATGGTGATGTGAGAGAGTGGTGACTTAACCCCAGCCATGGATTGTCCCGAGGGATGAAAGACCCACTACCAACCGGAGCCGTACGTGTAACCTACCCAAGGAAGTATGGTGTTATGACTTAAAGCATGTCTTCCAATAGAGACCAGCATACATAGAGTTTAGATGCATACATACATTATCTGTTTCATATTGCATTGCATTCTTGTTATGTTATGCCACATGTTATTTATGTTGTTATGAGTTAACTTGCCTTACTGGGTTTCTTTCAAAACTCACTCCTTTTGTACCATATCTTTTGTTAGACTTCTCTACAGGTTTGGATTTACTATGACGGTACGTATGAGGAAGTGCAAGGTGAAGAAGATGAAGAAGAGCCGACTGAAGATGTGGATTAGATTTCTCTTGTTTCTTCTAGACTTATCTTTTACTTTACTTGTATTAGCTTAGAGCTTTACTTAGATTTTGATCTACCTTCCGCATATGTTGTGGAGTATAATTCCGCTATACTCTACAGTTGTCTTTGTTTGGTATCTTTTTATTCAGCACTCTGATAATCTATAGTGATCCTTCTGAGATCCTTTCTTGACTTTTATTATAAATTACTTGAACATTATGATTTGTTATTGCTTTTGATTATGTTATTGTGCTAAATGGATATGATCATTCCTAAACTTGATCTTTTGGGCTGTGGATCACTCCCCCGGGTAACCCAGATAGGGAAACGACGGGTTTCTGAACGCCTGTTTTTGATTCGTGAGTTCAAACTTTCGAACCGTCTTCAAATCACGATCGTTGATGTTGAATCCATCTCAATCGTACACATCCTCGATCACTCATGCGAGTGCTTAAAAGTGTTTCGTTGTCTTCATAGGTTTCATTCTCTTTGTTTGGAATTTTGAAACTTCGCCGTCTTCTTCGCGCTCTAACGATCTTCTCACCCTTCAGCATTCTACTTCGGTGATTCAGTAAGTCTATTGATTCCTTTGTATCCTTTACTTTCGTCTCTGTTTTCTTTTTTGTTAAAAACCACAACCAAACCTTTAAAGTAATGGTAGGCGGTAGGGTTTCTTCTGAACATAGCGTCGGTAAGGGCGACTCTGGTGATGAGGCATTTGCCTCTGTCCCTCCTGAGCAGTCGGATAGTGACAAGAAAACCTTAATTGCTCTTTGGCGTGACTCAAAAAAGAGCAGAAGAAAGTGTTGAGGCTCCTTCTGCACTTCCTGAGTCTGGACCATCTAGAACTCCAAAGGCGACTGCCGAATCCTTTGGGCAGTCCAAACAACCTACCAAGTTGACCAATGAACCTGGTTATGTCCCCTCTTCCTTTACTAAGGAGAATCTCCTTTCGGCCATCGAACGCTTCGACTTTCCTTCCTCATACCACCTTAGGGCCCCCACTCCTGATGAGAGGGTTAATTCGATCCTTCCTAGCGAATTTTCCCTGTATATAGATACTTTGGAAAGCGAAGTTCACTTTCCTTTCTTCAATACTTTGTTTTCTGCCGTTCTAAATCACTGGGAGATTTGTCTTGGCATGCTCCTTCCCAATAGCTGGTATCTCATCGTCGGCTTTCTGGGTTTATGTTTTGAACTTGGCATCACACCTTCTCTTCCTCTTTTTGTACATTTTCATGTTCTGTCTCTTTCCCACCCTCCTAACTGGGTTGTTCTTTCCAAGTGCAACAAAGTTGAGTTTGACTGGTCAGGCAGCATTCTTGCTAGGGGAACCTGTCCTTCCAACCATAAAGGGTAGCGTAAGCAGTATTTCTTCTACCGAGCGCCTCAATCAGATCTTAACTTCTCGACCACCTGGAAACTATACACTTCATATTCTGAGGGTAACCGGGTCCCTCAACTATCCAAGGAAGACAGAGCAGCTGTCAGGAAGATCAAGTCAATTCCATGGTATAAAGAGATACATGGCTATGAGATGGAATACACCCACATTCTTCAATACCGGGGGCTAGCTCAATGTGAGTTTTCTAACTGTCACGTTTCGTTTACTTGAATGTACTGCAAACTTATTCAACTTTCTGACTTTTGTCTTTCTTTGCAGTGCCTCCAAGAATTAATCCAGACAACCTTCGGGTAAAGGCTGCCAAGGCCGTTGTGACTGCAGAGCAATGGTCTCCTCGAGCATTGACTGCAAACCAGGTGGCCTCGATGCCTCCTCCAGACCCTTCTTATAAGGGTATAAGAAACTTGAATCCAATAGTTGAGGCTTCGGGGAGAGGAAAAAGACCAATGGTGAAAGAGGTCGAAGTCCCCTCTCCTATTCGAACCAAAAGGAAGCATGACTCGGTTGATGCTTCTGCCCCAAAGAAATCCAAAAAGAATAAAGAGTCCGAGGAGGTCTTCGTTCCTCAATGGTCATTGGTGGTGACAGATCAAGTCACGCAGGACCATGAGAAGGCTGCCGAGTGGAGCTCTCTCAGCCTTATGCTTGCCAATCGTCAGGCCTTTGAATCCCTGCAAGATGACTCTCTAGTTCGTCTTTCCACAAGGTATTGTTTCTCTCGATCTTCTGCTACTTGTTTTGTAATCTCTCCTGGAATTTTTGATAATTCGCTGCCTTCTCAGGAATGCCATGCTGAACTTCTACCAACACATGGAGGCCTTGAGCTGAGTTGGTCGTAGCGGCTCCTTACTGCAGACTTGTGAAGAGAATTTGGCAAAGGCCAATTCTGAGGCGGACCGGCTGAAGAAAGCAGCCGAAGAGTCAAAAGAGGAGAATGACAAGATCATCAACTCTTTGAAAAAGGCTCTTGACTTGTAAATCAGTCGTCCTGCTGCTGCCGAACGCGAGGCTAAGAAGCAGAAAAAGCTTGCTATTGAGAGTACTGACAGACTCGATCTTCAAGCCCTAGAGAATGGGCGTCTGAAGGAGATGGCAATTCCCAACAAACCTGAACATCTTTCACAAGATCTTTGAAAAGACTGCATTCGGAAGTATTTGAACAGCGTTCCCTTCAGCGATCTGATGACTCCATTCAACCTTCAATCCTACCGAGCGAGGCAGAATGACGTCTGGACAGCTATTCTTGAAGTTGATCCTTCCTTTGACACAACTCCCTTCCAGAGTGTCTGCCACAAAGAAGTCTTTGAGAAGCTTGAGCTGCCTTTTCCCAATTGGGTTTGGGAGGAAGAGGACCCTATTCCAGCGGATCTAGATATCGAGAAGTATCTTAATGATTTGCCGCCTCTTCCCGAAGAACCCCCAAAGCCTGCCTCAGACAAGGATCCTTCGGCCGAAACCGTTAAAGAACAATAGGAAGCTATCTTTTTTTTTTTTTTTTTTTGTAAGGGTTGGCCCCCCACGGCCTATTGATAATGAAATAGACATTTGCCTCTTTCCTTCTCGAACTCTTTCAATGATTGCAGTAAAGCTCTCGATAATACTTGCTCAAAGAATTTTCTTTGTTCCCTCTCATAAAAATGACGTTTTAGGAAAGACACAAGCTATTATGTAGAGAAACTTGTACCTTAATTGAAGATGGCGCTTGGGACATCAGAGGAGTATGCTCGGGAGCGTTGATTTGGTTCTTACCGAACCCTTTATGACACTTGGCACCTTTATCTCCTGACTGTTCCCTCTTTATGATGAAGCCCAAACGTTTACTCGTATTCGTGTACAAATTTTTCTTCCCAAGAAATTGGGAATACTCTTTTATTTAATACTAGTGTGATGGCTGGTATTTGGCAGGATCCTCGTATCATGTGCACATTGCTCCATGTGGAAATTAAGGATAGCCTTTAAGTTTCGAATTTGAAGCGCCATTATCTCCTGACCATTGATCCTACATTTCTCGGAATTCGAAACGTCCCTTCCGTTTTAACCCTTGATTTACTTGGGCTTTCAACCGTCACCTCACTCCCTAAGGCTATTTAAGTTCCTCCTGGGTGCTTCATCTTTGTCATCTGCAAGTCGTTCTTATCTGCTAAATTTACAAAGTAGTGTTTTACCTTTGCCGCTTCTATACTCTTATCTTCTGGTGATACCTCGGTCAGAACTTGAACAAGTGAGTTTCTCCCCTGTTGTTCAGTTTTAGCATGAACTTCTTCTACTTCCCCCTGAGTAATCTCCACAGTAGTATACTTGGGGCTTACTCATTCCAGAAGTTCCTTGTTGGATATTCCTTGCAACATCTGCTTTTCAAAAATCTAGGGTTTTCCCTTTTATGCTTTATTTTTGGTTGATCTCTCGTACTGACGATGTTTTCTTTTCCTTTGTAGTGCCTCCAAGAATTAACTTAGATAATATTAGGGCGAAATCTTTCAAGAAGACTGGTCCAATAATGACGAAGGTTGCTTCATGCGATGAGATTGCTGTTGGTGAATCTTCTAAACACGGGGAGATTGCTGTTGGTGAATCTTCTAAAGTTCAGATTCCCACAGCTTCTGCTGGTGCTTCTCCCGCGTCTCCTTCTTTGAGGGAGACCATTCGGTCTTCCAAGGAGGATGTGGCTCCCTTCGTCACTGTTCGCACTGCTGAAACCCCTGCTGGCGCTACGCTGGAGTCTTCTTCCATGATGAAGACCGTCCGGTCTTCTAAGGAAGATATGGTTCCTCCGGTCATCGTTCGGCTTCCAAACCTGACTCTAGTGCTTGTTTGGCATCCTCCTCCAATCCTCCAACTGTGGAGGTTTTCAAGGAGGCCGAGGGTAATGCTTCTAGGAAGCGCCCTCGGTTAGATGATGATGTGTAACCTTCCTGGTCGCTGAAAAGGTCTGACTTTGGGACAAGCGATTTTGACAAGGCACTAGAATGGTGCACTTCTGTCCAAATGCCTGCCGAGAGCAGAACCTTCTCTACAGTCCTGGATAGGGAATTTGTAAAGTCCCTAGTGATGTAAGTTCCTCTTCGTTGCCTTTCGTTCTGAAGATTTTTTGTTCTTGACTAACTCTTGAGTTGTTGCAGGAGCCTTGCTGGTAATTTCCACAATCAAGTGGAAGCAACTTTTAGACTCAGTAGACTAAGTGATGAGCTTTCCAGGCTTTGGGAAGAATCCAGAGCCAAAGATATTGAGATTGCTCGTCTTGGAAACAACGCTTGGGAGGTTGCCCGAGTGAAGAATCCCAAAAATGAGCGTCTTCGTTCGGATTTGGACGGTGCCAGGGAGAAAATCCTAAAGCTGGAGCGGGAAGTTGAAAAGCTTTCAGCAGGGGCAAAAGGGTATGGAGCTGTATCAATGCCACAAAGGCAAGTTGTTACCCTTTTGCCCGAGTCCCTTCCGACTGATGTTTGCAAGGCTTGCATCTTCAAATATTTGCAGAGTAAGCCTTTTGTTGACATGCCAAAACGCTTATAACTTGTAGGCATATTGGGACGGTGAGAACGAGGTATGGGAATCGATACTAAGGAGAAATCCTTATTTCAACACGACTCCCCACCGCGCAAATTATCATCCCGAAGTGTTTTCAAAGCTGGGACTTCCTCTTCCTGCTTGGGCCAAGGACATGGTGGACCTCCCTCCTCAAGATCCAGATATAATGCATCATCTTGATGACTCTCCTCCTT
Source organism: Hakea prostrata (assembly GCF_041222555.1). NCBI lineage: Eukaryota > Viridiplantae > Streptophyta > Magnoliopsida > Proteales > Proteaceae > Hakea > Hakea prostrata. Next base: position 35,737,169 of record NC_142603.1, read on the forward strand.
TGTCTCCTCTTAAAGGATTCAGCTATGAAGAGCTTGCCTTGAATGCAGGTTTGATCAAAGGCCAGGCCTCTTCAGAAAAAGCTGGATAAAGAGTATGGAATTGCGGAGGATTTTGTAGGTTGGAGTTTATAGAATTCTTCGCAATCCCCGAGGAAGAGAAACAAATGATGAGAGGACTCATGTTTCCACGGCCAATAATCATCGTATGTCTTCCCGACTCTGTTCTTCTTGACTCTGTGTTGCTTCTGACAAAGTTACTTTGATCCTGTTTTGGAGTTTTTCATGATCACGGATGATGACTTTCCTTCTTGACCGAACGAAGATTGTATTCCAACACTTGTTATCTCATATGTATATTTGATGTAAAGGTTGGCCCCTTCTAGTTGTTTAAAGGAATAAAGAATTAACTTCATCTTTGAACTTTGTCAGTCACTTGAGTCTCTGTTGCATTAGGTCTTAGTTGTTTTAAAACAATGACTTTACTTAGAGATTTCCGTAGAAATTCAATAAGTTTGAGAAGGACTCACTTGGGTTTTAAACCGACGCCTTTACTTAAGAATTTCCGGAGAAATTCAATAAGTTTGAGAAGGACTCACTGGGGTTTTAAACCGACGCCTTGTAGAAGGTCCCACACGGGTTTTAAACCGATGCCTTTACTTAAGGATTTTCGGAGAAATTCAATAAGTTTGAGAAGGACTCACTCGGGTTTTAAACCGACGCCTTTTGATTTTGTCGCTGGATCTAATCTTGAGTAAGTTGTGTGTTGCCCCCAATCAAAAGATAGTATGTTGAAAACTAAGAGTTTGTATTGATTGAGTCGAATGCTATTACATCATGAATGAAAATGATAATCTTCTTAAGGATAATATTTCTTCAAGTGTCTAGCATTCCACGAATGATCCATCTCTTTGTTTGTTGTCATGTTCTTCAGCTTATAAGCTCCTGAACCGACCGGTTTAATTACCATATATGGGCCTTCCCATGAAGGGTGCAACTTCCTCTGATGGCGTGGGTCTGAAGCTAAGGTATTCCTTAATACCAAGTTTCCCGCTAGGTATCAACGACTCTTCACTTGGGAATTATAATATGACACTATCCTTCTTTGATAATGTTGAGTGCGTGCTATTGCTTTTGCACGAACTTCATCTAATAAGTCAAGGCTATCTAGCAATCCTTGTTCGTTTGCTTTTTCCTCGAACGCTCTTTCTCGTAGTGTTCCAGCCATTACCTCGACAGGTGCCAATGCTTTAGATTCGTAGGCCAATTTAAAAGGAGTTTCTCCTGTGGGAGTTCGAACCGTAGTTCGGTAGGCCCACAGAATGTTGTGTGATTCTTCAACCCATAAAGCTTTATCAGCTTCGAGTCTCTTCTTTATCCTCTCAAGTAATGTTCAGTTTGTAACCTCCACTTGGCTGTTGCTTTGGGGGTATGCCACTGATGACATACGATGCTCGATCAGATATGTACTGCAAAATTGTTCAAATTGTGTGCCATGATCGGTCACGAGTATTTTTGGCATCCCGAACCAATAAATGATAGACTTGAGCACGAACTTCTCCACCTTTCTTTCAATGATGGTCGCCAAAGCACTAGCCTCGACCCATTTGGTGAAGTAATCAATCGCTACTATTAGATATTCTCTTCCGCCGGATGTCTTGGTGAATTTTCCCATGATATTGATTCTCCACATCGCAAAAGGGATGGGGTCTAGAATCGAAGTCAAGGTTTCAGCTGGTCTTTTAGATACCATAGCATGGATTTGACAATTGCTATACCGACGAACATATTCCATAGCAGCTTGCTGAAGCTTAGGCCAATATAGACCGAGCCTTAAAATTTTGTGTGCCAGGGTCCAACCGCCCATGTGACCCCCACAAATTCCTTCATGAACCTCGGCCAGAGCAATTTTCGATCCTTCGGGACCCAAGCATCTTAAGAGGGGTCCAGCATAGGATCTTCTGTATAGCCTTTCATTCTGCATTATGAATCGTGCTGCTCGTACCTTGATGAATCTCGCCTCTTTCGGATCTTCTGGGAACTTATCATCTCTCAGATATTCCACTATCGGATCCATCCAGCATCGTTCAGCTTCAATATAGGATACTTCCTTCTTTTGGTAACTTGGGAATGTTACTTCCTCTATATAGACCGAAGGGTCTAAATTCTTTTCCTTGGCGTTAGCTAGTCTTGATAGCTCATCTGCCACTGTATTTTCTTTTCTTGGGATCTGACATACTTTCAGATTCCTGAATTCTTTTCGCAATGCTTGCACAATCTCTTGATATTTCTGCAATTGGGGTTCTTTGACACCATACTCCCCTTGTACTTGATTGACAATAAGCTGAGTCACTAAAAATAGTTACCTCCGCTATCGCCAATGCTTTTGACAAGCAAAGTCCAGCTATTAGAGCCTCGTACTCCGCTTCATTGTTACTTGCTTCGAACGCGAATCTTAACGCATACCGAATAATAAAACCTGTCGGGCTTTTCAAAAGAATTCCCGCTCCTGCTCCATGTTTATTGCTCGAGCCATCCACGTACACCTCCCACATGGTTGGAATATTAGGCTCGACAATCTCTTCAATTGGTGCAGTAGTCTCTACTACGAAGTCGGCCAATGCTTGGGCCTTAATTGTCGTTCGAGGCTTAAAGCTTACTTGGAACCCGCGGAGCTCAATCGATCAAGCTACCATTCTTCCAGACAAATCAAGTTTACGAAGAACTTTACTAAAAGGAAAAGTTGTAAATACCTCGATTGGATGAACCTGAAAGTATGGCCATAGTTTTCTGGCTGCTATCATAAGAGCCAAGGCCTGCTTTTCGATTTGGGAATATCGCGTTTCCTCGTCGAGTAGTACGTGGCTGACATAATAGATTGGCCACTGCTTTTTATCTTTTCCCCGAACAAGCACCACGATTACTGTCGAGGGGGATGTTGCTAAATATAGTTGCAAAATTTCTTCCTTTTTCGGTCGGGACAACAGCGGTGATCTTCCCAGTTTTCCTTTAGATCTTCAAATGCCTTTTGACATTCTTCAGTCCATTTCGCCTCCTTATTGCCCCTCAAATCTTTGAGTGCTTTGAAAAAAGGTAGGCACTTTTCTCTCGACTATGACATGAACCGGTTCAATGCAGCTACTCTTCTCATTAAGCATTGCACATCTCGAATAGTCTTGGGCGCTTCCATATCAATCAAAGCCTTTATTTTGGCCAGATTAGCCTCAATACCTCTTTGTGATACCATAAAACCCAGGAACTTGCCTGACGAGACTCCGAAGGCGCACTTTTTCGGATTCAACTTCTATTGATACTTCCGCAGTACTGAAAATACCTCCGCTAAATCCTCAATGTGTTTTGACCTTGCAGTGCTCTTCACCAGCATATCATCAACATATGCCTCCACATTTCTCCCGACCAAGTCTTCAAAAATTTTGTTGACAACCCTCTGATAAGTAGCCCCTGCATTTTTTAGGCCGAACGACATGACTTTGTAATAGAAACTCTCACGATCAGTCATGAGAGCAGTAAACTTTTCATCATCTTTGTTCATGAGGATCTGGTTGTATCCTGAGTATGCATCCATGAAACTCAATGTTTCATATCCTGTTGTGGCATCTATCAACAGATCTATCCTAGGCAACGGATAACAATCCTTTGGGCAAGCCTTGCTGAGATCTATGTAATCTGTACACATTCTCCACTTTCCATTTGCCTTCTTGACCATCACCACGTTGGCCAACCAGACTGGGCATTCTATGGGTTCAATGAAACTAGAGTTCTTCAAATTTTCAGCCTCACCCAGAATGGCTTCATGCTTTTCAATGGAGAAATTTCTCCTCTTTTGAACTACCGGTTTCACCTTCGGATCTATCCAAAGTTTATGTTCAGCAACCTGCCGATCAATTCCCGGCATGTCCTCTATAGACCATGCGAACACATCGCTGTTTTGCTGAAGAAAAGACTTTAGTTCCTTCTTGAATTCTTCTAGCTGCTCAGACCCGATATAAATAATTCTTTTTTCGTCATCGGGATAAAGCTGAATTTGTTTCAACTTCTTGACTGGCTCAGGCCTTTGCATCTCTGCCTCGTCCCGATCGGGATACCGCTGCTATTGCTACCAATGATCTGGTAACCATGGCTTTCCGAAGCGATTCCCATAGACGGCGCCAAATGATGCATCCAAAATCTGCTCAGCCCTTAGATCTCTTGCGTATGACTTGCAAAAACGAACATCAAATGTGGCCCGACCACTGGGATCGGGAGTCCACCTCCGAAGGCTAAGTCAGTTGATGAACTGATCATAAACGGCTCTACAGAGCTAAGGAATGAATAATGAGAATACGATTCAGATTGTATGTGTCCTTCTACCTTGTGGGCAGATGATGTAAAATCCCACCTAACCCTAACCTTGCTGCTGTGCCGAATGCATACCTACCATATACATTGTTCGATTTATTCTCTATCATATGAGTTGCCTAATTTCGTTTAGTAGAAGTTTACCCCAAACTTGACATATTCTCTCTTCGAGTCCTTCTTGTGCCTTCTATTCCTTTTGATAGGAGGGTGATCTTAAGTCATTCCCATGATTGATCCTTATATCCCTGCTGTTCTAGAGTGGATCTCCATACACTCTATAACCTTGTGAATTCTCCACATGATGATTTTGAAAAGAAATCAAGTGTGATCTTCATGATTTGTTATTCCTTCTAATTGTTTCAAGACTTCAAGCTTTTCATCTCCTATTCTTCAATCAAAGAATTTTAATCTCTCTTGTGTTGTATTGATCTACTCTTGCTATGATTTATTCTTTGAGATTGAGATTATGAAGTAGATGTTGCATCCTTGCAACATATTGATCCTTGCAACCATCTCTTCTACAATCTCCTTTCATTCTTAAAGTTTTGTGATCTTCATATTAATCTTCGCCATGATCCTTGTGAAATCTTCATGAAGCCATGATCATACTTTCGATTTGATTTTGAAGCATGTTAGATTTACTCCTCTGTTTTATTACAAAAGACTTATTGTTATTTGTTTCCCGTAGATTTTGGGAGAAGAAAGTCAAGATAAAAGCAATGTATCTCCATCTCTTTGGAAGCCTAGTACTCTCCCAATTTCGAGGATGAAATTTCTTTTAAGGGGGGAGGAATGTGAAATCCCCCAGATTTCTACCCCTTTAACCCGTGGTTTTAAGACCGAGAATCTGAGCCTTGTTTCGGCGACAATTGTGGACCATTCAATTCGAGCCCGAAGGATTGGAAATTAAACAAATGTTGGTAAATGACCCTTATAATGACTCAAAACTCCCCTAAAGTTTAAGTGAAGAGAGAAGATTAGTCTCGATAGTGTAAAAAGGGTAATTTTGGAATATCTGTAGATCAGTGATGGAGAATCTGATTGACGTAAATAAGATATCAAATCGAAGATCGTCGAAAGACCTTTCCAACGAGCCAAAGATCATCAAAATCGGAGTTTGTTTGGGGGTCCAACCATGAGCCAGAAGTTTGAGCCGTTTAGGTGAACCAACCCCCACCCTATTTTCTATTTAGGGGCAAAATTGGAAATTCGGATTTTTAAACCCTATTTATGTTTTATCTCATCCGTAAACGCATTTCTGGAGGCTAGAAAGAGGCGGAGGCTTTGGAGAAAAGGAGAAACGAAAGAGAGGAGCGATTTCCATTCTTCCGAAGGTGTCTGTGATCCGAATATTTGCAAAATCATTACGAAAGGTTAGTTTTCTTTAATGCTTCTCTTACTCACAATTTTGTGAGTATTTTCTCTCCTTTCCTTTTGAGGAATCTTGAAAGGGAAGGTTGTTAGGTATCTTGGTTGCTTTCCTTTATTGTATTAATGTTCCTTCCTAATTTGTGGGAGTGATATCTTTTCTCTTCTATTGAGGGATCTATGAAAGGGAATAATGATAGGTACCCTAGATGCTTATATTTTCTTATATTAATGTTTCCCTTGAGTTTGGGAGTAATGCTTTATCCTCTTGCAAAAGATTTTAGAATTTTGATTCTCTAGGTCACCCACGGGTGATTTATGAGAGCCAAATTTGGGGCATTTTGATTTTGGTCAAATTTAATAAAACTGAAGGTACCCGTAAGATCCTTTTGTTGTCAATTAGCTTTCCCCAAAATTTCGTTTCGTTTAGACTTTGAGTTGGTGGCAAATTAGTGACCATTCACTAGTGAGGTTGAGAACTACCCTTTTTAACCTAGTTTTCAGATTTGGGTTTTTGTGGGAAGATTTTAAGATATCATTTGAAACCCAAATTGGCTCTAATTTGTGATAATTATTTCTTTTGCATAAATAGGTTAATATATCTTTAATCACTAATTTGTGGGAGTGGATTCTTGGATTAGGAGGAAGAACAAAGTAAAAGGTGAGGAATATACTTAACTTTATATTACATGTGTAATGATGTCAGTTACTTTTCATTATTGATATCTTGTATTGCTTTAGTATTATCTTGTGGTTATTTTATGTCTTTTGTTAAATATGAATTGCTATGATTTATGTTTATTATTACTTCTGATGTTGCTCCTTGCTTTGAAATCTATTATTGTTGTTATGAAATGGAATGTGATTGTATGAGAGGAGAAATATTATTATTTCTTCTACCTTGTATTTTCTACTAGGGTTGTGGGTTCACCCATTGCCCTAGTGATATTATATGATTGCTTATATTGTGGTTGGGAATGGGGAATGCCCTTTGGGCATTTCTTCCATAGGATACCAAAGGAGGCGGTATGGGACGCATTCCTATGGTGCCCTTGGCTCTTTCCCGATTACTAATTTACATATTTAGGGCATGTCTATAAGTGTTTGGTTAGGTGACCTCATGAGTACTACTACCCTTTCGGCAGGGGTATTGAAGCCGGTTAACCCGTGATGTTAGTGGCTGGGTCCTGTATGTCAAGCAGGCCCACTATCATCATAGAGAGGTAGGGTTGCATATAATAGATAAGGGCTCATGGACGCTCAAGACCGGTGAAATGACCCGTGAGAGGAGATGGAGATCATCCTGTCCATTATATGTGGATGACCACTGGGTTAATGAATGGGGTCCAACAGATGCCTCCATTGAGGATTCCATTCATAGGTGGGAAGGTATTGAACCAACAGAGCACTAGGCGTGAGGGGAAATATCCGGACCATATGTAGTACGAGACCATATGACTTTGCATTGGGCCTAAGATTATCCTTGACACGCGCCAGATCTTATACCAATGGTGATGTGAGAGAGTGGTGACCTAATCCCCAACCATGGCTTGACAAGACTTTACACAACAACCGCGGAGAACCCAACAGACGTGCTTGAGTGCCATGAGGGAAGAGTGATGAGACCGCCCAAAGAAGACTGGTGTATGACTTAATGCGTGTCTACCATAGAGACTTCATGATAGAGTTAGGAGCATAATCATTCACATATCATATCATTGTCATTAATTACATTGTTGATATTCATGTTATATGTGTGGTGTGGAATCTTTAGAATGAATGTGTGATATGATGTTGAGTTGACCTCACTGAGTTCTGTTGAACTCATTCCTTTTATATGTCTTTTTTTCTATTAGATTATGCTGCAGGTTATGAGGACTTCTTCCAAATGGAGGATGCGTTACCAGTATGTCTTCTTGAAAGAGTGACCGAAGAAGAAGTGGACGCACATGGAGCTTCATGCCAGTATCAAGACTGTTCTTTTGGATTGGATTCCATTAGAGAACTAGTCTAGTTTAGTTTTCCGCTGCGTTGAAAATTACTCTCTTTTCTTTTCAAAACTCTGATGTTATATTTTTATTTTGAAGTAATGGATGACTGTAACCATTATTTCAGTTTTGATAACTTAGTATGATAAACTTGATTTATTCTTGTCCATTTAATTATGCTATATCATGTTTTGTATGGATTTGTCATTGAACCTAGATCTTGCGGTGTATCACCCCCACGGGCATTCGGGTAATGACCGGATCCGGCTGGGTGGGGTGTGACAGGTGATGTCTTATATAGTGTATACCTTTGAATCTCCTTCGTTGGATGTATTTGAGCCTTCTTTGGATAGCCGTCAGATCTGTTTAGTGATAGATCCGTACTAGGTTGGGCTATTAGATAACTCCTTTGATAATACGACCGTTATATGGTAGTTATCCATATAATTAGCGATAAGCATCTTCCGCAAATGCTGCTACCCGTCTCTTTGACGATTAGTCCATTCCGATCATAACGGATTAGGACGTGCTTGTGACTGAGTTAGTTTACTTCCTCAGCAAGCTACCTTTTGAACCCGGCCCGCTTGGAAGCGAGTCGATTCCTTTCGTCCCGACCGAGGTCGAGGGTCGAACCAAGGATGAACCCAATTGGATTATATTTTCTCCGTATCAGATATAATAAAATTGATAGGTGAAATTCTAAACGAGATTTAAATTTTTATTAATAGGAATAAAAGTTAAGGAAAAAAGTTTAAGGATTAAAAAAAAAATCTATGATTATGATTATATTTGATAAAATCAATGGCTAAATTCTAACGAGATTTAAATTGGTATTAGTAGAGTCAAATTTTAAGAGAGAAAAAGAACAACTAAATAAATAAAAAAATTTATGGTTTATGAAAATAATACTAGAAGAATCGTGAGTGTAAGAGAGAAAGAGGAATAATTTGAGAAAGAGAGTGAATACTGATAACTGTGAAGAAGATTTCAGAAAATTCCAATGTCTGCTAAGTACTCCAATATTTTGTTATACGTGTGAGAAAAAAAAAAGAGAAAAATAGGAATAAAAGAGGAGATTCATGAGAGAATAAATAGGAATGAAAATTTGAGAGAGAATATAGGGAGAAATCCATGGATCGTGAATTAGTTTTCAATTAGAATTTAACATTTTATTCCTTAAAACTAGGGGTTTAATGATAACCATTAGATACAAGAATAAGATACGAAACAAAAGCCTCGTTAACAAAATATATAGAATAAAAATAGAAAATCATACCAGCTTTGGTACACTTCAACAAAAGCACATTGATGATTGTGCTCGTATTTAAGGGTTCATGTGCTTGAGATCGTTGCAACTTTGGCAAAAACAATAAATTGGGAGATTGTACCTTTGTATACTTCACCTTACACAGATTTTATTGAGTTATATTTTAATGAGTTGGGTAAGATGTGTCATGGATGAGAATTGATGTGTATTCCTATGATATTATACTATAGAGAGAGAGAGAGAGAGAGAGAGAGAGAGAGAGAGAGAGAGAGAGAGAGAGAGAGAGAGAGAGAGAGAGAGAGAACTCTCTATATATAGTGGTGGGTGATATCATATAATTTTTTATTACAAATGGAAAGTGTAATGGAGTGAAGAGTTTAATTTAGTGGGAGCTTTTGAAAGCACATAAAGTGTGTACTCAAGCAAGGGTTTCAAAATTTCTACGCCATTTTAATGTGCTCTTTTATATGGTTGGCTTCTTCTGGTGTTTTTGTTCATCAACAGTATACACTTGGAGAAACACAAAACAACAAAATAGATAAGGGTAATCAAAATTGGTAAAAACAACCAGAGGCTCCAATAAATCAATTATACAACCACTGTAAGCATTAAAAATGTCTTTGGATGTCATAATTGCAGTTTTACACACAAAACTTCTTGGAATCTTTAAGGATTTCACACCTTTTCAACACAAAATCACAAAATCAATTATATATATTACCACATAACCTTACAAATGTAATGAAACTTGAATCATCTGTAGGTTATTCCTGGTTTCAGCATTTCACTTCTCAGAATTCACGTAAGTTCTTTCATTTTAATCAAGTGGATCACCTGTAAAAGTATGTCAATCTTGTCGGTAAATATGTATTTAAATTTAACTGGAAATCTGTTTAGATTTTTATGTATTTATTTATATATTTCCTTTGCGATTATTCTAGGCATTTCATGTCTGGTTTTATTTCTTGACAAAAGTTGTAGCCTCTTCACTCAGATATTTTCGTCTATTTTTGGAGTTAAGTGTTTCATCCTGTTATTTTGATGACACACACACCATTTTATTTAGCAGCTATTTTTGTTCATCAATTGTACTTTTACTCCAAAAAATACATTTTCCCTGTCAGGAACTTTTTCCCTTTATGCTATGCCCAATCCCATAGACTCATTGTGAAATCCAGCCCTATCCTTACCCTGACCCGGAACCCTTGATGTTTGTAGGTCCGAAGACCTGAAGCGGTGGTAGAAGAGACTTGTGCTAGTTGATGATTTAGTGTCGGAGTCTGAGCCCATGGACATTGACGATGATGCCCCTTACTTGAGTACATTGTCAGTGTTTAGTGAAAATATGCGCATTGAAGAGGGGTGAACTAGTTGAAGTACCTAATGAACTCCCATGTACGATCTGAAGGTATTTCCCAAAACTAGACTTCTTGATTGACTTGTAGAAGAAAACCCCACTCAATTTGACCCTGTATAGCCCTCCAAATCTCTGTCCGAAGTTGCTGAACTATTGCTGATTTTCTGCTGAACTATGTTTGGTCGATCCCATCGACCAAGGCTGCCAAATTCGAGTTAATGATTCCTTTGGAATATTCCATACCCTATTTATGCTAGCCTCATGTTTTGAACCCTATTCTAATCATTGCAACACCTGAGAACGTGGAAAAGGTTCCCCAAAGCTCCTCCTTGATATTGGTGAAGGAGATTCTACTCTAACCATTGACAATCATTTGATTCTTGTCTCCATTATCATCTACAAGGTATGAAATCTCATCTTCACTCTCTATCCTACTATTTTCTTTTCTTTTCTTTTCTTGCTGTTGTAACCTTGGAGTTGATGCTACAACCTTGCAACCATCACTCCAAGTGTACACTCTTAGCTAATCATTGATCTTATTCCATTTCCATTGATGATATGCTCTCATTTCAAGCCTTGCATATGCATTCCATTGATTCTCTCCTTAACTTCATGCATTCTTGTCCTAAACTGAGGTATATAGTGTGCTATGTCTATGTTTAATGCTAGCATATGATTCTAACCCAATTCCTATTAGTTCCCCTAGCTAATTCATTCATTTCCAATGCAAATGCATTTGATTTCAATCCATGCTATGATTATTGTCTATAGAACTTAGTAGTCCAATTTGGGGCTTTCTAATTAGACCTTTAGATTGTGTTAATTACTTGATTAGTAGTGTTTTAATACTGTTATTAATCATCCCTCCAAGTTCCAAATCGATCCGAGCCCCGGAAGACCGATTTCGGACCAAAATCCCAAAATCCACTATGTAGCCCCGAAACTGTCTTTGGTCGATCCCATCAACCAAAGAGCATCAACCAAGCATGCTGCTGAACTGTGTCCTTCGCCATTTTGACCGTTCGACCTCCGATTTTCCCGATTTCTTCTCTAATCTTTCATTTATGTTTGTCTAGGGTCTTAATACCATCATTGGATCATTCTTGTGTGACCTTTGGATCATCATCATCACAGTTTAAGGTAAGGACGGTTATCGCCATAAATACATAGACTATACATAACTTAGTGAACATAGTCTCTTTGTTACTTTTTGAATATCATAGGACTGCTATACATGCCTTAGAACAGTAGTATTGTGTTTATATTTATTCTCGTTATAATGATTAGTCGTTCTTGTTACTTATATACATGATGAATCATTGCGATGTTATGACTTAACTTCTATTATGATGATGTATCATTCGTGTATGGGATAATGGACTTGAGCATGTGATTGCTAAGGTATAATCTGGGATTGGGGAGTGTCCTATTGACGCCTTTTTCCTTGGGCGTCGGAGAGAATAGTATGGGATGTTCTCCAAAGGTGCCCATCGACACTTTCCCGGATTATTGGATGACATACATAGGATTGTTTAGTTGTGTGGCTAGGATGTCTTTGTCGTGTCAAACCCGAATCGGAAGGGCATTGAGACCGAATGACCATGGTAGTGTATGGTTTGATGGGCGCTCAAAACCAGTAACCAACCCGTGAGAGGACATAAACCATGCTACGGATACCCAAAAGGGGCCATTTATTGGTAGGGTTGCAAATAGCTAGACTTGGGCTCACGGGCGCTCGAGACCGGTGAGTCATATCCGTGAGAGGACGTGAGAGCTTCCCGTCTACTATTTGTGGATGACCAATAGGGTTGGTGAGTCCAGTGGGTAATATCTGTGACTCTAGTATGAAGGATACCGGAAAGGATCTCGGGATGGGACGAATGAAAGTATCCGGATCTGACTTGATATGACTGAGTAGATGACTTGCATTGAGCTAGGCTTTACCTTGACATGCGCCAATACTTAGACCAAATGGTGATGTGAGAGAGCGGTGACCGAAACCCCAGCCATGGATTGTCCGAGAGGGATGCAGGACCTAATTACCCCCGGGCTCTGAGTGACTGAGACTTACCTAAAGAAGTATGGTGCTATTGTCACGCCCTCCCAGCCGGTACCCTATCTGGCATACCCGAGAGTGTGATCCACAGCCCGAAGATCAGGTATCGAGTGATCAACCTCCCACATAAACAATAACATAATCATGAACAATCATAACAAGAGTGCGGAAGATAAATCATAGATCCAATAATGAAAGAATGAATCATAAACGAATCAGAATAATAGATATAATCAGAGTATCAAACAGATAAGTAAAGTGAAGCAAAAATCCCACTTTACATCCAGCGGAAAAGTAGCTCTAAAGAATAAACTAGACAAAATCTAATTCCAGTAGCAAGTACATTGGGTAACTAAATTATTCTCCACTTTATAGACGACATCCTTGTATGTATAGATCTCATAAATAGCACAAGGACGCTTCCACTCAATGGTCGGACTAAGCATCGTACGGAGCATAACCACTCGCGGGATCTTCGGAGTAATTGTGGTAACCGCAATCACCTTCCCCGGAGATATGTCTCTTCGCCTTGCGCTTCTTCATAGGGACCGTCATAATACTCAAGACTGCAGGATAGTCTAACAACATTGTACAATAAAGGAATGAGTTTCAAAGAAACCCAGTAAGGCGCTTAAAATCCATAATAACATAAATGGCGAGAATTCCGAACAAACATAAATGCAATATGATATGAGACAAACAATGAATGAATGAATCTAACTCTATGGATGCTTGGTCTCTATTGGCGACATGCTTTAAGTCATAGCACCGTACTTCTTTAGGAAAGTCCACTCACATCCTCAACCATTTAAGATATCTTGGATTCTCTCACGGATCATTTCACCGGTCTTGAGCAGCCGTTTGGTAATGGGTCCTTCATCCCTCAGGACAAACCTTGGCGGGGGGTTAAGTCAACACACTCTCTCACAACCATTTGGTATAAGTACTTGGCGCATGTCGGGGTAAAACCTAGCCAAATGCAAGTCTTCTACTTGGTTACATCAAGTCGATCCAGATACTTCCATTCCTCGTCCCCGACGATCCTTTCCGGTATCCTTCACACTAGAGTCGGCGTATCCTATGGCACCGACCAACTCGGACTACGGACTCATCAACCCTATTGATCATCCACATATGGTAAACGGGAAGCTCTCACGTCCTCTCACGGGTTGGTTACCGGTCTTAAGCGCCCGTGAGCCCAGGTCTAACCATATGCAACCCTACCAATAAATGGCCCCCACAATGTGATTCCTGTCCTCTCACGGGTTGGTTACCGGTCTTGAGCGCCCATGAATCCCCATTGCTACCACGGGTCGTTCGGTCTCAATACCCCTCCGATTAGGGTCCGACATAACAGGACATCCTAGCCAAACACTACTAGACAATCCTAGATATGTCATCCAACAGTTTAGGAAGGTGTCCAGAGGGCATCTCCGGAAACATCCCATAATATTCCCGTAGTAGTCCAAGGACAGAAGTGTCGAAAGGACACCTCTCCTTTCCAAACCATACGTAAGCATACACATGCATCAATTCATATCATCACATATATGGTAACTACATATATGGAAAGAAATCAGTATTACAATCACTTGTATAACTTTGGTAAGTAAATCATACATGAATCAATTCAATATGAATAAGTAATGCTACTGTAATCAAAGTTATGCAACAGTAGTATATCATTGTAAGAATCTAATTTAGGAAACATATTCATGATATTCAAATATAGAAACTAGATTCATGCTATCTATGTAATTAAGGAAATAACCATCCTTACCTTTCATAACTCGCAAAAAGGATCCTAAGAAATCAAGTAAGATCTTGGCAAACTTGAGAAGAAGGTCCTAAACAAGTATATACAACATATTTGGAAAGATCCCTAACAGAAAATATATCAAAACATCCGAAACAGACCAATTCTGGAATTGCTGTACTCATTGGTCGAGTGGATTGGTCGAGTGGTCCAGTCGACCAATCAGTCGACCAATGCTGACAGCAAGGCCAAAACAGGGAATTGAAGGTCCAGATCAAATCCAAACCTAAAGGGGTTTTGCACACAAGTCAAGTGACTTACCTAATAGGTAGAAATGCCTTCAAACCAAGATAGAGAGCACTCCAAGTCCATCAACTAATTAGATCTTCATCAGGATTCAGTTTCCATAAATAGAACCTCATCATCAACTTTCATGGATTCAAAGCCAGACACCAAGTCCTCTACTGGGATGGCCCAAAGCTGACTTCTTACTTTACTTCGGGTCATCGGACCTACAAACAACAAGGTTTCCGGGTCAAGGTTAGGGCTGGGTTTCACAGCTATGACTTAAAGCATGTATACCATAGAGACTAGCATTCATAAAGTTAGAATCATATTTGCATTATGTGTCTCATATCATATTGCATCATGTTATGACTTGTACTCATAGGGTTTATGAATTATGGAATAACTACCTTGCTGAGTTCTTTCGAACTCATTCCTTTTGTGCAAATGTTTGTTAGATTATTCCACAGGTGTTGAAGACCCCGATGATATGACCTACGAGACGGACCATGATATCGCATACTACCCTCTAGGTGGTGGTTACTATGAAGATCAGGGTTATGGTACCGAGGAGGATTACACTACGTACCAGGGTTAGCTCCACAATGGTGAGGAAGTGGCCGTGTTGGGCTTTCTTCGTCTACATTTACAAGGACGTACTTATTAAGATGGAGGAAACCCTTGTCTAGTCCCCCACCCCCTGGATTTTGTTAATGCTTGGATATGTAATTAACTTTCACTAAGTTACTCTTTAGATGTTGGGTTGTAACTTAATTTGATTTCTTACTACTTTTCCGCTGCCATAGAGGGTGTGACTTCCGCTCACTCTCTCTTTCTTTTGATCATACTTACACATTTGGTATCATATCTATTTTCGTACTCTGATTATCTGTTTTTATCATATCCATTATCTCTTTTATTATTTGCTTTGGCCTTGATTATTATCGTTCATGATTGTGTTATCGTGTATGTGGGAGGCATGGTCCCTCGATGCTTGATCCTTGGACTATGGATCACATACCCGGGTATGCCAAGTAGGGTACCGGCTGGGTGGATGTGACACTCATAATCATATAGGCAATGAATTAGTTGATTATCTTTTTTTTAATAGTGTACTAAACTTACTACTTACAATGTTGAATGTATTATTACAATTAGTTATCATTCCATATTCACTAAAATTAATGTTAGTTTCTTATGCTTTCCAACTACAACTCAAATTAAATAATATACATTACAAACCACCAAACACCAACATTAGTTAGACCTTTAACCAATCAAAACCACCATTATCTATTGTGAAAAACTTGAAAACCAAAATTTAGAACTCATATAAGAGGATAATAACAGAAACAACATAAAATAAATAGAATTCAATATTACAATTATTCTACTTATATCACCTTTGAGGTTTATGTTCAACTTTAAAATATATTGTACAACTATACCATAGAACCATAATCAAAATTCAACCGTGTAGCCAAGATGACGAAAAAAGCATGCATCAACGACTTAGCAGCTTATGAAGAAGATGTAGAAGTACAGTTGATGCTACAGCAAAAACAAATCACAACATACCAAAACAATCGAGGACCATGAAGAATAGTGAAGATTGTATTCATGGATTCGAAGGTCAGTGCAAACAACAAATTCTTAAAAGAAAATTTTAATAACCAATACGATTAAAATCAAAATGAACCGTATAAAATTATTTAATACAACTGATTGTTGACGCAGGGGACAAGAATTCAAGTTGTGATGTTCAACCAAACAATAGACAAATACAAAGAAATGCTGCAAGAGAAAAAGACATACATCATCACAAAACCAATGATATAAAAAAAATAATAAAAAAAATAAAAAAAAGTCAATACCAACTTTAGCAATATTCATAAGGAATTGGAATTGACATTCACCAAAGACTCAACAATAGAAGAGGCGGTGGACCAAATCAATCCAAATATATTCCAGCACAACTTCATAGCTCTTGATGCAGTAGAGGCACAATATGAAAAGAAAAATCTCACAACTGGTAAGGACTCATAACAATGAACCATAATTTGGAATTTATCATTGCTTAAATATTATATACTACAAATTGACATTCTAATTCAAATAGATGTGATTGCAATGCTAACAAAAGTGCAAAGGCTTATCAACATCGATGAATTATGAGTTAAAAGAGATTTGCATATAGCAACAAAGAGTAAGGTTACAACATTATAAAATTATTATTATTATAACACTAAAAATAAAAACTCATGATTATTCTTTTGTAAAATTGTTAACAGGTTAGACCACATTGACAGTAACATTGTGGGGAAACTATGCAACAGTTGAGGGACAAAAACTGAAAAAAGCAAATTCTGAGAAAATAGTGATTGCATTAATGTCAGTCAAAACAACATCATATCAAGGTAATATCATTACTTGTCAACATACAACCAAAAAATACAATAGCATCATAAGTTGTACTAATGAAATTTATTCTAACACAGATGCAATTGAGAAATTCTACATCACCATTTTTTACGAAGTTGAAATGCTATTGAAATGTGCTACAACTAAATATACTATCAGATTAAAAGAGGTAAAAAACCACAAATACCCGTCATTATTAATTCGTTATTGAATTCAAATATTATGAGAAACTTGTACACTAATAATTTATTTTAGAACCAAGAAATCCTTCATCAATTCATCTCAAAGATTTGCAACTTCTATTTCAAGATAAAAAATTCAAATAAGCAAAGTAGATCAAGAGGAAGTACTGTTGCAGAAATAATCAAACCAACAAACCATGTGGACATAGAAGCAACAACAAATGTACCAGAGGAGAACCCAAGGGGGAAGAAGATTAAAATTGAGAATTCATAAAAACTGGAATTACTTCTCCAAAATACTGTTTCAGATATTAATTTCAGATTTCTATCTTTAAATATCTTGTAATCTGTTTAATGAATACTTTGTTAATATCATAATTACAGTTCAACATGTTTACCAATTCTTAATTCATCAAAAAAAAACACCATTAGGGTAACAAGAATAGAGTAATAGTAGCAGTAGACTATGATTTAGTTCATTACTTAATCAGTTGAAGTCCACATTGGACTTTTTCATAACCCAACCAATTGAGGATGTTCCCAAACTACAGCTCCAACCCATAATGGTTATCTAACTTTATATCCGCTATCTATTACTGTTGTTGCTTATAGTAATAATGATACTGACTTACATTGGTCCAATAGCAAGACCAGTTCCACAGCCATAGCAGGATACCATGTAACATTCTCCTCACTTCACACACTTCCTAAATTTTATAGCACCAAACCTGTTTCCACAATTTTGACCAACATTATAAATATCCAACCCATTGATTGGGTTTTTTACTTTATCTTATCAAATCATTGTTATTCCTTCCATAACCACGTTTCCTCTTGTCTGGGAAGGATGGAACACGCTGAAAGAAAAATAATTGATTCCACAATCCAACGTGCTTAAGGAGCTACTTTGTTCCCACTATAAAATAGATGGCTTAACCAACAGGGGTTGGTCCAAGTGGTAAGCAGCTTGGTCCGCTTAAGCAAGGTTCCGGTATCGAAACCTTGTGAATGCAAAAATTCCCCGCTGGGAGACTCACCCACCACAGCCAGGTGTGCAACCCGGGTCGAACACCGGATTAGTCAGGGCAAAGCCTTGGAAACCGGGGTTGGCAACCAAAAAAAAAAATAGATGGCTTAGCTTTATACCTAGAAATACTTTATATTCAATCTAGGAAAATACTTACCCACATGAACCTTACATTTTAACCTACAATAATTCAACATTGCACCGACTCACCTATATCAGAAGCAAGTGCCTGCAGCAATCCAACACCATCCATGCTCAATCAGAAATTTAATTAACATTGAAACAGCTTAACATTAACACATATTGTGTTGGAGGACAGGGGGGAAAATAAGGAAACCAGGAATACGTGCAACATCTACCCTACTTAAGCACCCTTCCAACAAGGCCACAGCTGAATAAAAAGGCAATGCGTTGAAAACTACGACTACGACTCACGACGAAAACTCACAATTACAAGACAAATCCAAGGGAAGTAACTATACCGTGGAGGTCTGATGAATTGATAACATCTAAAAGTTACTACAACTTTCACAATGATTAAAACTTATGTTAATAAAATGGTACTTAAAGAACAGTGTACATAATATACTTTTGCCAAATGAATGTCCATGGTATGGCTTCCTTTCATGGACATTCTTCTCCAGAACTATAGTCAGGAACCTCAACATGCATTGCAACACAAAGTGTAAGGAATCAACCCAATAATTTTGGAGAATTTTGTAAAGCAAAAGGTTGAAATGAAAAACTATGTTGCAACATAATATATACAATAACAACAGGGTAAGAATCCACACTCTATTCCTTGTCCATTCACTTTTTTCATCATACACGTGGATAATTTCCCAAATGATAGGTGCAATTGGACACCAATAAGATAAACACTCCAGTATCCTGTCAATAACATAGTGGTACAAGAATTTAAAAGTAAAATCCATAACTCAAAATGAGATAATACAAAGTAACAACTACGACAAGTTAAATTCATGTTGACCCAATGATTTATAAAGCCAGAATTACAAGATTGTTATGATTTCATAAGATGCATCATTTCTGATATCATGCTCTAATTCCAAATGCCCCCAATATCAAACTTTTTCCATCAAAATATTCTCACAACGTTTAAATGCTACACAGCTCTTGAGAACAACCAAAATCGTCGAATCACCCACAAAAACAAATAATTGGGAAAGATATAGACACGGTCTAATGATACAAACTAAAATTCTTACAATCGTAATCTCAACTCCACCAACCAAGCATAACTGAAGAAAAAAAAATAACTATTTAAACCATCACTCATGAAAAGCCCATACTTATTCCAAATAATTGTTGCACTCAATAGAGCTAAAAAAAATTACAACTAAATATGAAATACAAAAACACAATGAAATGAAATTTAAGCCTAACATGTAGATAGTAGCAGCAGTACCAGGACATAGACATAGATCTACCCAAGATTACAAAAATAAGCAGAAAAAGAAAGAAAAAAAACACCCTCGAATCGCCCACTCAAATCAAATCAAGTGGTGGGGTCAGATCATCGCTTCCAACATCGCCAAAGAAAGTGGTGGGGTCAGATCTCCGCTTCCGACATCGCCCTCCAATTGCCCACTCACAACCCAGATGCTCCAGTGATAATCAACCGGATCCTCCGTACCCTCTGCAGCTACTCCATCCTCACCTGCTCCCAAACCACCCTCGACAATGAGGAGGAAGTCGTGTGGAGCGCCTCTATGGTCTAGCCCCCCGTCTCTAGGTTTCTCGTGAAGACCAAAGACGATGGTGTGTATCTCGCTCCTCTAATTCTCATGAATCAAGACAACGTCCTGATGGACAGCTGCTAAAACCTCAAGGACACATGTAACATGGATACAAAACATATAGTCAACACCGACCTGTTCGAAAGTCCATCATGTAATACTCTCCAAAAAAAACTTTTAAATTTAGGGTGCAGGGGCAACTACCAAAATAATTTTCACCAAGAGAAAAGGGAGGCATTATGGTTAGAAATTCTTTGTTTTGTTACTTCTTTTACTGCCAATTTGGAAATATAAAAAACCCCCATAACAAGAGAAGAGAGAAAACCAATAGTCATTATGCGAATTAAGTTTTTGACTAATTGTTTATCTCCCATATTAAACAAAGATTTCTTTCTCTACTAATCATTGTGTACCATACTCAATGTCTAAATTATGAAATTAGGTTGTTTACTTTACATTACACATTATTAATATGTTGGATTGAATAAATATTCATTTTATTCGTCATCATTTTTTAGCATGTTAAACTTAGATTATTTCATCTTTAGTACATACATATTATCATGAATTTCATTATCATTACATGTTATATACAGTTTATTTAAAACTGATATTATTTATTACATCATTATAACCGTGTCGACATAATAATCAACCATATCATAATGCAAAATCTATTACACAGTACAAAATCCACAGTAACGTAAATGCATAATGAGATATACAAAACCTTCCTAAATAGTTACGTTTCAATTTTGTTGTCCAGAGTAAACCGCAATGCAGCGGACAAATAAGCGTTCGGAAAACCAAAAGCAAAAGTACAATGAATTTAAAATACTAAAAAGGGCAATACCACAAGAAGCCAAAAGAGCAGAAAAACAATTGAATATTCTAATACAATATAACGAAAGTTCAATTTCCTCAAATCAAAATGACAATAAATCACAAATTATAGAAGGTAAGACAAATCACTTTCCATTATATCTGCAATTTAATTGAAAAAATTTATATATTTTTTGCACCAAACTAACGTATTATGTGAATATGACAGATTTGGAACTACAATGTTCCAACATGCATATACTAAAAAAAGTACCACCATGCACAAACTGTGGAGCAAAGAAATTCCAATACGAACCTCCTTCATTTTGTTGCTAAAATGGAAATGTAGTACTAGCATCAACGACAATTCCAAATGACCTATATGAGCTTTTCACCAATGAAACAACACAGAGTCGAGATTTCAGAAGATATATACGGGCATATAATAGTATTTTCTCATTTACTTTTTTCGGAGTACATGTCGACAAAGAACTGGCTAATACAAAAGGAGGAGTTTACATATTCAGAGCTCAAGGACAAATTTATCATGAACTACCTCCAATAATACCAGAAAGAGAGAGCCCATGCTATTTGCAATTGTATATCTTCAAGACAGATAATGAGCTGGAAAACAAATTGAAGATACTTCAAGACATGAAATTAAAAGAGCCAATAGTGTTAAAAATAATGGAAATCCTTTCGAATAATCCATATGCAAGATTCTTCAGAAGTTTGAAAGATGTTGGTTCTCTAAAGTCTCGTGAAATAGTACGGAAGAGTGACATCAATCTGGACCAAAGAGTGTATAACAAACCTACAGTTGATCAAGTAGCAGGCATATGGATTGAAGGAAACAATCCAAACATGAAAGAAAGATGTGACATAGTAATCCAAGGAAATTCAGGGAAAAAACATGCAGTGAAGCATTACTACGGATGCTATGACACAAGCAATATCCATTATTATACCCAAATGGAGAAGTTGGCTGGCATCGAAACATTAAAAAAAAAATGCACCAACATCAATTTCAACTCCAATTACTTCAGAGGAGGAAGTACTTTTTCAAGGTGAAGCACAAGATGATCAAGGTAACATAACTGAAGAAATATATACAATCACAAAATTTATATTCTATTGTAAAACAAAATTACTAACAACTTTTTTACCTACAGGATTTGATGAGAGCAAAAAAAATAAAATATCTCCTATATCATATTATTGCTACAAGTTACAAATCAGAACTGATGATAAATCAATCCTATTATATTTTGGAAGATTGCTACATCAATTTTTAGTAGACATGTACATCAAAATTGAGGCTACAAGGTTAGATTTCTTCCACTCCAGACAATCAAACATTTGAGCTAAATTGTACCAAGGAATTGTTGATAGCATATCAACTGGAGAAACAAGGGGAAATCAGGTGGGGAAGAAAATGGTCCTGCCTAGTTCATTTATTGGAGGGCCCAGAGACATGCACAGACGATATCTTAATGCACTAGCTTTAGTCCAAAAATATGGTAAACCAGATATATTCATCACTATGACTTGTAATCCCGAGTGGATTGAGATTCAAGATGATTTACAAGGAGGACAAGTTCCACAAGATAGGCCAGATCTTATTGCAAAGATTTTCAGAGCAAAGCTACACGACCTAAAAGAGCAGCTCTTTAAGAAATCAATACTTAGCAAAGTTTGTGCACACGTACATGTCATTGAATTCCAAAAAAGGGGGACTACCACATGCACACATGTTAGTTATTTTCCAAAAGGAAAATAAAATCACAAATCCAGATATTTTTGACAAATATGTTTGTACAGAAATTCCAAATGCAGAAAAACAACAATTATATGAGAAGGTTATCAAGCATATGATGCATGGACCTTGCGGAGAACTAAACAGACATAATGCTTGCATGAGGAACGGGGTTTGTAAGAATCGTTACCCAATATGTTACAATGACAAAACAAGATTCATACTCAATTTACAGAAGAAGAAATAACGGAAGACAAGTCATGATAAGGAAACATCTGTTAGATAATAGATGGGTTGTACCTTACAACCCATATCTCCTAACAAGATATGATTGTCACATAAATGTTTAGATATGCTCTGGGTTCAAAGCAGTTAAATATCTTTATAAATATGTTTATAAGGGGCATGAACGTGTTGCAATTTCCTTGGCATATAACACTCAAGAGTATTTCATGGATGAAATAAAGCAATATAAAGATGCCAGGTGGGTATCAGCACAACAAGCAATGTGGAGAATCTTTGAATACAATTTAAATGAGATGTTCCCTTATGTGATAAACATTCAATTGCATCTATCAAACAAACAACTCGTTTGGTATCGGAAGAATAGAGATCTAACAAATGTGATTCAGTCTAATAACACCTCAAGAACAATGTTGACTGAATACTTCACAATGAACACATCATGTGAAGATGCCAAGAATTATTTATACAAAGAGTTCCCAGAAAAATTTGTGTGGAGCAATCAAGGAAAATGTTGGACAACAAGAAAAATTAAGGAGGCAATTAGACGAATCAACTTGGCAAACCCAATTGAAGGTGAACGATTTTATTTGAGACTGTTACTAAATAACATCAAAGGAGCAACATCATTTGAGAATCTTATATGTGTAAATGGAGAACAATGCAACACTTTTCAACAAGCAGCAAGAATGATAGGACTACTCAAAAGCGACAATGCAATCTCTGAATGCTTAAGAGATGGGGCATTATTCAACATGCCAATAATGCTCTGAAAACTTTTTGCAACCATATTGGTTTATTGTGAACCAACAGATGTTCGAAAGCTATGGGAAGAACATTTTGAAGACTTATCTAAAGACTTCACAAAAACAAATGCATACATAAGAGAAAAAAGTAATGAAACATTGAAAAGTGTTCATAACTTCTTACAGTCAATGTGCCATAGCATAGACCAATATGACCTCTCAGAGCTTGATGGACAAATGAATGAAACGGCTACAAATCGTCTTAAGGAAATTCAAGATGAATATGCAATCTAAATACTGAATGAAGATTATGAAGTACCATCCATAATGAATGCAGAACAAAAAAAGGTATATGACAAAATTCTAGAAGCAGTTAAAGCCAACACAGGTGCCACATTCTTCATTGATGGACCAGGGGGAATCGGGAAAACATTTATATACAAGGCAATTATGGCAAAAATAAGAACAGAAAATCAAATTGCAATTACAACAGTAACATCGGGAGTTGCCGCTTCAATATTGCCTGGAGGGAGAACAGCTCATTCAAGATTTAAAATTCCAATTAACATTGAAGATTCTAGTATTTGCGATTTCTTCAAACAAAGTGTCATAGCTGAATTGATTCAAAGAGCAAAGTTAATTATATGGGATGAAGTACCAATGGCCAAAAGGCAAGCAATTGAGGCAGTTGATAAGACATTCCAATATATAATAGGTAATACAACACCATTCGGAGGTAAAGTTTTCGTCTTTGGGGGAGACTTCAAACAAGTATTACGTATTGTACCTCGAGGAACAAAAACCCAAACAATGGAATCCAGTTTGGTCAGATCATACTTATGGCCAACCATGCTAAAAATACAACTCACAACAAATATGAGGGCCATCAATGATCCAACATTTTGTGCATACTTATTAAGAGTTCGAAATGGAGAAGAACCCACAAAAGACGATGATATGATAAAACTACCAGAGGAAATGTTGATCAGAATTGAAGACGAAAAGGTAGGAAAATAACAATTAATCAATGAAATATTTCCAGAACAACAACAACATGTCCATTCAACAGAGGAGATTACAGATAGAGCAATTTTAGCAACTAATAATGAAATAGTTAACAATATAAATGAGATAATGATTGATTGATTCCCAGGAGAATGTCTCACATACTATAGCTATGATTTAGCAACAGATGATATAGACACACAATACCCTAAGGAATTTCTCAACTCATTGGCTCCAAATGGATTACCACCTCATCAATTGATATTAAAAAAAAAATGCCCTGTGATGCTCCTAAGAAACTCAAATCCTGCACAAGGGGAATGCAATGGAACAATATTGGTTTGTCGACAATTTCAAAAGAATGTCATTCTAGCTGAGATTGTAGTTGGTCAGTTCAAAGGACATTTGGTTCCAATACCAAGAATACCATTATGCCCAGCAGAGAACGAAGGATATCCCTTTCGTCTAAAAAGAGGCAGTTTCCAATTCGGCTAAGCTTTGCAATGATGATTAACAAGTCACAAGGTCAAACAATACCAAAAGTTGGTATCTACCTTCCATAACTGATATTCTCACATGGACAATTATACATTGCATTATCAAAAGGAATCTCAATGTCATCGACAAAAGTATGAATCAAAAATACCAAGAAACCATCCAAAATTCAAGAGTACACAAATAACGTGGTCTACAAAGAAGTTCTCATTCAAAGGTAATACAAACACTTCAATTTACATACAGTACTACAAATATAGTTAAATATTACTCATGCCATTCATCAAAATATTCTTTACAGAATAACAAACCAATCAACATCGGGTGATTGAAAAGAATAAACATAATACTACAAAGAAGGTAACTACCTTAACTACATCGATTTCACTACCTTCAAATAAACATGTATCTCTCATCATTTACATACATACTCACTTACATGAAAACTTCATTACAGAAAATGGAGGACATACAACATGAACCCTTTGAATGAACAAAGAAAATATACAATCTTTTGTAAATATATTTTCTAATTTATCTAATTTGTAAAAATACAATCAATCTTTTTTTTTTTTGTCTAATTTGTTTTTACTCTATAGGTAAAAGAGCATTCCCCCCCCCCCCCCCCCCCCCGAATAGCTAACAACCATGGATATGGTTGGACAATACCAAATCTCTTGCTGCAGAAGGTGCCAAAATCCTTGTTGATACATGGGTACCTATATATTAAATAACCCTCCTTCCATAGTTGTTGTTATGAATTTGCACAGCTTTTCAAATCCTGTGAAAAACCTAGAACATTCCCTATCCTTATGCAGCACTTGAACATTTTCGAAACCAGTCTAAGACGTGGGAAGTTTGATGAATCGTCCAAGTAAGATTCTGTACTTAACATTACTCATTCAACTTTCACCCTTAAAATGTTGGATACATATCATCATTCCCTCCTGTGATAGAGAATTTGACATTTCAGATTACCAGATGATTCTCTAATGGAGATTAAGAAAGTTTACACATTGGATGTGGTATTTCATAGCCCTGAAGATGTTCTTGAACCTTAATATGCTGAGTGATTTTATACTTCCAATGCTTAATATTTCAAATGAAAAAGTTTGGTTGTTTTGGTTGATTTTACCCTTTCACTAACTACCATCAGCTTCTTACGATCAGTTAATTATACAATAGAATGCACTCTACTGCATGGTTAAATACCATATCATTCATTCACAGGTGAAGCAATTGTATAATATACTTGTGATTTCAATGTTACTTGCTTCTACCCACCCACCACCCATTGGAAATATGAAAAAGGTCATAGCATTAAATCTAAGCGTGTCATTTGCTCCTGAAGGTCCAGCATAGGTTAAATGAACAATTTATTGTGTGTGTGATTTGTTTCTTTCGCCTTCTTATGCCACTGTCATTAAGTTTACTTAGAGGTCGTGCTACAAAAGGCTATTGGTTTCATTGACAAGATAATTAAATATTCAAATGGCAATGCTCCCATACAAAAGGAACCCTCTGCAACTGAGAATTTGACCATCCACTCTGAATTTTATTTATGTTTGCCCAATTACAATCTCTAAATGGGTTGTTAGATAAATTTCAAGTATATGAAGTTGGGAACACTACTGCCTTCCTTGTATCATCACTCTCATTGCCCATCACTGGTGTTAAGAAAACTATGATATGCGCAGCGAATTATCACCAAGAAAGAAAGAGAAGTATGAAATCAGAGACAAGACACCACAGTTTTACTTGGTTCGGTCAAAGACCTACGTCCAAGGATGAGTTGAGCACTCACCAAGCTCATGCAATCTTCAAATAATCAAGAGAAGGTGGTTACTGTCACATCCACCCAGCCGGTATCCTATCTGGCACACCCGGGATGTGATCCACAGCCCGAAGATCCAGATCGAGCGGCCATGCCTCCCACATACACGATAACATAATCATGAACAATATAATCAATGTTTAAACTAAGCAATAAATAGATCAAATGAATAAGAAAAGATAGTCAATCAGAGTGCAGAATTTATCAAGTATTAATTATATAAAAAGTAATCTCAAAAGGGAAAGAGTGATCAGGAGTCACCCCTTCAATAATAGTGAAAAAGTGGTTAATCAGACTTAATTACAATCAGTATCAAGAGTAAATCCATAAGAGTTAAAGAAAATATATCCAAATGTTTAACAGTCATCCAGGGAAATGGGGCACTACGCAAAGGTTTCTTCTATCCTAATGATTGTTTCTTCATAAGTGTGGATGAAGTGAACCCAGTGCGGCCGCTCCCTCACCATGGTGGGGCTAACCCTAGTACGAACCATAATCCTCCTTGGCACAATAATCCTGACTCTCATCGTAGCCATCACCCGAAGGGTAGTATGCGAGATCATAACTCGGGTCGTAGAGTGCGCCATCAGAGTCTTCTACACCTGCAGGATAATCTAACAAATTGCACGAAAGGAATGAGTTCAAAAGAACTCAACAAGGCAAGTCATTTCATAATACACAGTTCATTCGATACAAGTCATGATACGATGCAAGATGATATGAGACAATGATGATATATGATTATAACCCTAAGTATGCTAGTCTCTAAGGTAGACATGCTTTAAGCCATAGCACCATACTTCTTTGGGTCGTCTGTCACTCCCCCTCAATCATACAAGATATCTTGGGGTCTGCCAGGGTAATTGGGTAAAGTCCTCATCAAACCATGGCTGGGGGTTAGGTCACCACTCTCTCACATCACCATTGGTATAAGTATTGGCGCATGTCACAGCGAAGCCTAGCCCAATGCAAGTCATCTACTCAGTCATATCATGTCAGATCCAGATACTTTCCCTATGGCACAGACCAACTCGGTTCCGTATCCTTCACACTAGAGTCAGCGTATCTTATGGCATCGACCAACTCGGACTACGGACTCATCAACCCTATTGGTCATCCACAAATGGTAAACGGGAAGCTCTCACGTCCTCTCACAGGTTGGTTACCGGTCTTGAGCGCCCGTGAGCCCAGGTCTATCCATTTGCAACCCTACTAATAAATGGCCCCTTTCGGGTATCAGCAATATGGTTTAAGTCCTCTCACGGAGTGGTTACCGGTCTTGAGCCCCCATCAACCATACTCTACCACGGGTTGTTCGGTCTCAATACCTTTCCTATTCGGGTCTAATACGACAAGGAATATCCTAACCATACACCTAGACCATCCTATGCATGTCATCCAATAACTCGGGAAAGTATCGAGGGACACCTTCGGAGAATATCCCATACTATTCCCTCCGATGTCCAAGGACAGAAGTGTCGAAAGGACACTTCCCAATCCCAAGTCATACGTAGTCAATCACAAGCTCAATCTCATCATATCATTCATAATCAATAATTCATTACATAAACAAAGGCATATCATAACATGATTGATCATATACGAAATCATGAAGTATAATTAAGCATGATATTCCGAATGACATGTAACATATATCTGGGAGGACGTGACAATTACTGACAAGAATGCATATAAAAGTCATGCATGGTAAAGGAGTACGCATAGGAAATATATTTATTGAATTCTCAAAGTATAAGCATGTTTACATAATCAATGTACTTGAGTTAACGACCGTTCTTACCTTAATCGAGTCGTAAATAAAATCAATGATCACCAAGAATGGTCCCAAAAGTCAGTGTTGGTACCCTAGACAACATACAAGTAACATCAGAGAAGAAAACAATCGAATCGGAGGTCAAACGAAGCAGTTCGGCCAAGTATAGGGATGTTACCATCTCTTGGTTGACTGGCTTGGTCGACTGTCAGTCGACCAAGGTAGTCGACCAAGACTTGTTAACCATGGGCAGAATTGAAGACTTGGTCCGAAACTGACCTTCTGGTGCTCCGATCGACATGAAATTTGGAGGGCATGATTATGACAATATGAGGATACTACACACTAAATTTCATGACAATCCAACGGTCCAATTATAAATACCCAAATCGAAGCCTTATATTCTATATGATAAATATCAAGAATCAAATTGGAATTGATTGAAATTGTAAAGAATGATGGGAATCAATCAAGAGAATGGTAAGAATCAAGTTCGAATCATGAATTCATAGTAATCTAGACCTAACATGCATTTACATATCAGTTTTGAATCAAGACAAGGTTGAAATGGAAAGAATCAAAGTAATGAAATGTAAGCAACCCTAATTGAAGCATATCATAGTAAGAGTGGGGTGATATTCATGGAATTGAATGGGGAAAACTCATGGTTAAGTGTTTGCAAGGTTGCAGCACTTCAACCATGGTCTTAAGATCATAAATTGATAAAAAAATGAATAGATTAGAAGAAGGATAGAAGGAATCATACCTTGAGTTGATGATTGATGTGTAATACTAATGATTGGAGTCAAAGATCTTCACAAACACCAAGAAAAGCCCAAGAGAGTGCCAATGATTAGTTTAGGTCATCATTCACGAGTTCCAAAAAGGTAGGGGCAAAATGGGAAGTAATTTTGTAAGTTTTCGGATTTCATTACTTCTAGTTGACTGTCTGGTCGACTGTCAGTCTACCAAGCAGTCGACCAAGGCATGACAGCAACTTAGAACAGGGAATTGGAAGGCCAGACAGATCCGAATTGAGTTGGGTTTTCTCCTACAAGTCAATCAACAAGTCTAGTTTCATGAAATACCTTCGGATTGATCACGAGAGTCCAATAGGTGCTTCAACTAATTCAATCTTCATCGATGCGCAGATTTTCACTCAACACTGACAAGTGCTCAAGTAAGGGGCATCATTGTCAATGTCCATGGGCTCTGGATCAAGCATCAAATCTTCAACTATGAGGGCCCACATGTCTCTTCTACCTCCACTTTGGGTCTTCAGACCTGCAACAGTATAAAATCCGGGTCGGGTCACGATTAGGATAAGGCTGGATTTTACAATTACAGCACTATGTTATCTACCCATCAAGAGCCCAAGCATGAGACAAGAAGAGGATTAACTAAACAAGAACGAAAGCACCTATTTACAGCAGCGTTCCAACCCTCTCTTCAAGGCAACCGAATACACCATATACCAGGGATTCTCTCAAGCCTTCAGAAGCAAGCAAGCTTCAACAATAACACTTCTATTGCTCTTGTACCAGCAACTTCAAGCACAACAATCCTTCGACTTCTCAAGAAACAGAAAACTGAAACCAGAGAAACAAAGAAAGAAGAAAGAGAGGAGAGAGAGATGTTTTGATCGAATGAGATTGAAAATCCCTAACCCCCAATTCATGTATACAAATAGAGATAGTGAAAAGACTATCATGCCCTTTAAACTAATCAATAAGACAACATAGTCCTAAAAGAAAAGGAAAAGACAAAATTGCCCCTTGTACACATTACAACATTCTCCACCTTGACTTAGTTATTTTGCCGATGCATAAACCTGAGAGTAAACATAACCCATCAAATAAACATAAAAGAAATGTAAAGCAAACTATAGAGATAATAACTTCAACAAGTTTAAAGCAGACTTAAACTTATGAACAGGTACAACTTTAGTCATAATATCTGCAAGGTTAATAAAAGTATCTATCTTACATATATCAATTAAAACCTTAGCAATTATATCTCTAATGAAATGCAACTTTACATCAACATGCTTTGTTCTTTCATGAAACACACTGTTCCTAGCAAGACACAAAGCACTCTGGGAATCACAATAAACAAGAGAATGCAAGTCATGAAAACCAAGCTCCCCTAGAAGGTAATGTACTCAGCCTCAGACAAGGCAATGTACTCAGCCTCAGTGGTTGAAAGTGCCACCACATGTTGGAGTGTGGACTTCCAACTCACTAGATTCCCACCAATAGTAAACAAGTATCCAGTTATAGATCTTCTCTTATCCAAATCAGAGGCAAAATATGAGTCACAATATCCAATAATGCCTAGCTTATCAACACAAGAATTATCATGAACAATCTTATAAGATGCAGAATTTTTCAGATATCTCAACAACCACATAATTGCATTCCAATGTGAATCACATGGCCTACTCATGTATCTACAAACAAGAACAACAGAGTATGCTATATCAGGTCTACAACAAACCATAGAATACATGAGACTACCAACACATTCTTGATATGGTCTATCAGTTACAGCAGCATTAGAATCCATTCTAAGCTTGAAATGAGCACCAAGAGGAGTATTAACAGTTCTAATATTATCATGTCCAAACTTGTTAACAAGTTTATTAATATAACCAACCTGAGACAAGGTCAAAACACCACTAGGCCTATCCCTATGAATATCAATGCCAAGAATCCTTTTAGCAACCCCTAAATCTTTCATTTCAAATTCAGATTTCAACATAGACTTAAGTTTACAAATTTGAGATTTATCTTTTGATGCAATAAGCATGTCATCAACATAAAGCAAGAGATAAATGAAAGAATTAGTGCTAAACTCATAATAATAAACACAATTATCATAAGAGCTTCTCTTGTAACCATTCTTGAGTATGAATTTATCAAATCTTTTATACTATTGCCTAGGTGATTGTTTTAAGCCATACAATGACCTTAACAACAAACAGACCTTAGTCTCACTCCCCTTCACAACAAAGCCCTCAGGTTGAACCATATATATTTGCTCATCTAACTTACCATTTAAGAATGCAGTTTTAACATCCAATTGTTCAAGTTCAAGATCAAAGAGAGCAGCAAGGGCAAGAAGAACTCTAATAGAAGTATGTTTCACAACAGGTGAAAACACTTCATTATAATCAATTCCCTCAACTTGAGAATACCCCTTAGCTACTAATCTTGCCTTATACCTTGGTTGTTCTAAACCAGGAATACCAGCCTTAAATTTATAAACCCACTTACAACCAATTAGTTTATTTCCTTTGGGTCTATCTACAAGAGTCCAAGTCTGATTTTTCATTAAAGATTCCATTTCATTTTCCATGGCAACAAGCCAAAGTTTTCTGTCCCCACATTCAAGAGACTCTTTGTATGTTCAAGGCTCACATCCCTCAAGCTGGTCAGCCACATTAAGAGCATAAGAAATCAAATTTGGACTAGCATTAGATTCACACATATTAGTATATCTAGAAGACCTCTTAATCTCTCTTTTAGACCTATCTCTAGCCAATAAATAACCATCTAAAGGATCCTCATCTTTAAGCTCTTTTGTAACCTCTAAAGAACCACTACCAACTTCTAGATCATCATCCTCAACCTTAGGATCAGATTCATCATTCTCAATTTTAGATTTATCCTCTAGCTCCACCTCAAATATGGTCTTGTCTAGATCATGGGAGTTAGATCTAACACTTGATGAATCAACTTTCAGAAATTCAAGTTCATTGAATTTAAAATCTCTACTAATTACAATTTTTTTTCTTGTAAACACCAAAGCCTATATCCTTTAACACCTAAAGGATACCCTAGGAAGACACACTTCTACGCTCTAGTTTACCCTTGTTTTGATGAACAAAATAAACACAACCAAAAGGTTTCAACATATTGTAATCAGTATGCATTTTACTCCACCTAAAATAAGGTGTTTCAAAGTCAATAGAGGAACAAGGAGACTTGTTAATGACATAACAAGCTGTACTAGCAACTTCAGCCCAAAATTTCTTACTTAGGCCAAATTCAATCAACATGCATCTAACTCTATCCATGATTGTCCTATTCATCCTCTCAGCCACTCCATTTTGCTGAGGAGTATAGGTGCATGTTTTATGTCTAGTAATACCATGTTCCTTACAAAAAAAATCAGAAACTTTTCATTCACAAATTCAAGACCATTATCAATTCTAAGTTTCTTGATTTTCTTTTCAGTTTGATTTTCAACCAAAACTTTCCACTCTAGAAACTTATCAAAGACAGCTGATTTATCCCTAAGAAAATACAGCCAAGTCTTTCTAGAGTAATCATCAATAATAGACAAGAAATATTGGGCACCAGAAAAAGACAAGGGTACATTTGGACTTCCCCACAAATCAAAATGTATATATTCAAGCACTTGAGAGGTCTTATATGAAGAATGAGGGAATTTAGTCTTATGGAGCTACCCATAGCACACACATCACAAAAAGTCAAAGGGCTAAATTTCTTAAGACTTATGTGGCCACTTTTATACAAGTGTCCAAGCCCCTTACTACTAATATGACCCAATCTTCTATGCCAAAGCTCCACCTCACTAAGAACCCCACTAGAGACTGATGCAGCCCCTAAAACTACAATTCCATTTAAGAAGTATAAACTATTCTTCAAATCAGCAGTTAGAATTACACTTGTCACACCCCACCCGTCGGTCTAGGTTACTCGCCCGACAACCCATGGGAGTGATCCGTCACAGGATCCACGATTTTAGTCTATCAACAATAATAAATACAAATATAGACAATCAAGAGCAATAAATGTTCAATAAATGAATTAAAGGAATTATAGGAGTCCAAATACTCCAATAACAATAATAAATCAGAGAATAATGAATAAAATGAATACGAGTTCAGCGGAAGCAATCAAAAGAATTATATCAATTTCTTTCCAGTTTCCTTTTCTAAGGATAAATAGTGTTTTTCATGAATCTCAAGATAGGGTGTCCTCCAATTCTTCTCCATTCACTGAGCGAACTTTTTAACCACTTTTCGTCTCTGACCATCAATAGGTGCGATAAGCGCACTCCATGCACCCGCATAAGCTCCCGCACAGGCTATCCCCATTTCCCACTGACGGTGCCACATCCTCTTCATACGGGATGGTTCCTTCATAGGAACCAGTCCATCTTCCGATACAATTCCTTCTTCTGTGCAGGCTAATAAACATATACAAAATAAAGGAGTGAGTTCTAGAGAACTTAGTAAGAAACAATCACAAATCCCATCAATTATCCAACAAAGCATAAATACATGAATGATATGAATGAGTGAAAAGTATGAATGATACTATGATTTCTAACTATGCAAGTCTCTAACAGCTGACATGCTTTAAAATATACACCGGCCCTCCTCTGGGTAGGTCTAATCACTCTGATCCGGCAAGGACTGGTTACCTGTGTAGGGATCCTGGGAAAAAGGGAAAGTCCACACCTGGCTCACAAACCATGGCTGGGGTTAAGTCAACACTCCCTTACCACGACCATTGGTAATGAGTACTGGCGCATGTCGGGGTTTCTAATCCAATGCAAGGTCATACTGGTAACATGTCTACATGAAGTCCAAATACATCCCCTATGGCACCAACCAACTCGGTTCAGTATCCTTCACAACCTAGGAATGAGAATCCTCACGGACTGGCTACCGCTGTTGGACTCCACTCCTTAACCCTATGGTCATCCACATATTATTGGGGCAGATGCTCTCATGTCTCCTCACGACACCCGGTCCGTTCCTTGGACGTCCATGAGCCCAACCCTAACATATGCAACCCTACCATTTACATGACTAACAGTGGACCAACGTCACATCACTGCCATCACGGGTTACTCGATTTCAATCCCCCTACCGAAAGGGTAGTAGCATGTGGGGTACCTAACCATGCACTTCTAGAGTCTACCTAAGAATGTCATCCAACAGTCATGACAGTGCTGGAGACATTAGCAGGCATGTGTCCCATTCCACTGCCTTCTAATATCCCAAGCTAAGATATCTCAAAGGAATACCTCATCCATCAGAACCATATACTAACCATAATCAGTACATAGCATTCATAATCAACAAAGTATACATGTAAACAAGACAAACAACAGTAGTATAACAAGATCAGTATATAAAATATGACTACAGCAAGATATATAATGAAAGGCTATTGCTAACAGACACTGGACTAGCATGTTCAAGTCTATTCATAAAGATAGGATTGAAACTCCTTACTTGCATATAAGTAAATTGTCCGTAAAAAGAGATCCGTAAACTATTACAAGACTTTCTCTTCAAACAGAGAATACCTAAACACAGTGTTACAATAATGTATAAGTTAATTGAATCAAGGTGGATCAAAACCAAAAGTCAGTTGGTCACTGTTTACCAGCCGGTCGCTTAGGTTGAGCGATAGCCACTAGTGACCGCCCCAAAAACAGAGAGTTTCAATCCGAAACTCAGGCTTCTGATCATCAGTTTTCAATCCTAATTTCGAGTGATCATGACCTAAATCTCGAATCTAACACTCCTAAAGCCAAAGGGTGAAGGAATCCTAACAATTACCATCATTGGATTACCCAGAACTCTCCCCTTGGCTGGATTATCCTTTTCACGAAAGCAGGGTTTCGTTTTCGGATGAATCACCTCAAGAAGATTGGAGAGAGAGTCACAAATGGATCAAAAGGGTAACCACAATGATGAGGGGATGGGTTAACACGAAATTGAAAGACAAAGGAGGTAAAGAATGAAGGATGAATCCATTACCTCACTTCAGAACACCAGAAAAAGGGAAGGACTAATCTCTAGATCACTGCCAGCGACTTCGATTCACTTTTGGCACTTCCCCGCAGCCGTCTAACCTCCAAAATCAGTAACCACGAATAAAATATTGGTAACTTGGACGAGGGTTACCTTTTATAGAAGTCAGGGGGAAAAATAGGGCAAAACCCCGAAAACAGACCGGGCGGTCGCTCCAGGTGGTCGCTTGGTTTGATCGGCCGCCACTAGCAACAGCCCCCATGTAATTTGCCATACAAGGGTGCTTTTGCTAGGGGGTTGATATCCAAGTACAACCTAGCCCTAAAGAAGAGAT
This sequence comes from Hakea prostrata, assembly GCF_041222555.1. NCBI lineage: Eukaryota > Viridiplantae > Streptophyta > Magnoliopsida > Proteales > Proteaceae > Hakea > Hakea prostrata. The sequence continues at coordinate 35,772,800 of NC_142603.1, forward strand.
GGGGGAGATCTTACCTTCATTCTAGACATCTCCGAACAACACTTGTCTTCCAGAAGACCAACTACCAAGCAAGGCAGGCTCTTCAGACAGAGGATCCAGATCCATGGGTTCAGGGTATGGATCATGGACTTCTATCCGGACACTCCACAAACTTACTCGACTAGACCTTCGGGTTCTTAGACCTGCAATACGGATCTCGGGTTAGAAATACGGGGGTTGTTACAACAATACTACCCCTCATAACCCTAAGAGAACCATCCCTAGAGGTGTAATGAAAACCCCTAGTATCAAGCTGACTTAAGGACAGCAGGTTTCTCCTAAGTCCAGGTACATGTCTCACCTTTTCTAGATCTCTAACAGTCCCATCATTCAATTTAAGTCTAATTGATCCAATCCTCACAACATCACAAGCATGATCATTACCCATTAACACTTTACCACCTCTAATGGATTCAAAAGTGATAAACCACTATCTTCTAGGAGTCATATGAAAGGTACAGCCTGAATCTAAGATCCAAGCATCATGATCACTATAAGGGGAAACCACTAGTGCATCACTAGTCACATCAACTACATGTGTAGCCTCCATTCTCTCATTTCCATTCTTATTTTGTAACTTTTGAAGTCTCTCTCTACAATACTTTCTAATATATTCTTCTTTCTTATAATAATAACAAACCCTCTTATTATTATTAAACTTTCCATTAAAATCTGATTTACATTTGCATTAGTGTTCTTTGCAACAAACTTCTTCTTTTTCTTATTATTATTATTGAACTTCTTCTTAGTTTCATACACACTTCTATTGTCAGAATTAACATACAAGCCATCACTAACATGCTTTACCTTCCTCTCAGTTTTCAATTCTATATCCCTAATTTTCAATGCTTCCATCACATCATCAAGGGTTATAGACTTTCTACCATATTTTATAGCATTCTTAACACCAACATGAGAATCAGGCAAAGATTTCAATAATAGGACAGCAAGGGTATTATCAAATAATTCTTCATCCAAATCAGCCAAATCACATGACAATTTATAAAAGTCCTTTACATTATCAGTTAAAGACTTAGAAGCATCCATTTTGAAACTAAATAATTGTTCTTTCAACAAGGTAACATTAGGTATAGATGCAGCCATATAGAGTTGTTCAAGTTTAAGCCAAACCTGGGCTGCAGTCTTACAATCTCTTACCCTTCTCATCACGGTGTTACTCAAGTACAAAATAGTGTTATAGCACATATCTTGCATATCTTCATTTTCTTCATCAATCATGGACAAGGAGATCTCTTTATCAGTCATTAAAGCCTTATGGCATTTGTTTTGAACAAGAATAGCATGCATTCTATTCTTCCATACCATATAATCTCCCTTACCATCAAATTTCTCCAATTCATACCGGGTTGGGGCCATGACAAAAGAATGTAGTCAAATTATATCTAACTTTTTAAACAATAACACACTAGATATTATCAACTTGATAAATTTCAGAATTTAATCAAACACTTTTTGAAATATATAGTATGATAAAATCATATTTAATTCAAGAGATTATATAACAAGTCACTAATGTTAAATCAGAATAATATTCTCCAATAAGACTAACCAAAGCTGTTAACAGTAAGCTACAAATCATAAAATTAGATTTCAAACCATATATTACTTATAATCAGAAATTAAAACTATGATTATTTTGAGATTATAAACATAAATCAATCATTAATTTCATATAAACAATATGCCTTGCATAAAGTCCCCAATAATATTCAAGAGAACCCAAAGGCCGAACCAGTATACAGGTTATATAGCCAAATTGAAAATCAATTTTAGTGAATAAATAAGGGAATTAATATGCAAACAACTTCAATTGATCAATTACAACAAAGCCCTAAACTAATTTAGGCAAAACCCTAGATTAGGGTTTTGGCCAAGAGTTAGGGTTTAGCAGAAATTGTAACCGAAACAATAGAGGTTTAGAAAGAATCAATTTAACAGCATCTAGAATGATTGATGCTAATAGAAACACATTCTAACTTAGTATTTCAGGTTAATCAAGAATTAATAGATCAAGCCAATAAACGAAACAGGCTCTGATACCAAAACTGTTAAGAAAACTATGATATGCGCAGCGGATTATCACCAAGAAAGAAAGAGAAGTATGAAATCAGAGACAAGACACCACAGTTTTACTTTGTTCAGTTAGAGACCTACGTCCAAGGATGAGTTGAGCACTCACCAAGCTCATGCAATCTTCAAATAATCAAGAGAAGGTGGCTACAGCACTATGATATCTACCCAACAAGAGCCCAAGCATGAGACAAGAAGAGGATTAACTAAACAAGAACGAAAGCACCTGTTTACAGCAGCGTTCCAACCCTCTCTTCAAGGCAACCGAATACACCATATACCAGGGATTCTCTCAAGCCTTCAGAAGCAAGCAAGCTTCAACAATCACACTTCTATTGCCCTTGTACCAGCAGCTTCAAGCACAGCAATCCTTCGACTTCTCAAGAAACCAGAAAACCGAAACCAGAGAAACAGAGAAAGAAGAAAGAGAGGAGAGAGAGAGAGAGAGAGAGATGTTTTGATCGAATGAGATTGAAAATCCCTAACCCCCAATTCATGTATACAAATAGAGATAATGAAAAGACTATCATGCCCTTTAAACTAATCAATAGGACAACCTAGTCCTAAAAGAAAAGGAAAAGACAAAATTGTCCATGTACACATTACAACAACTGGTGAAGTTGTGTACGTCGACAATGGTTTGAATGCAATAAGAGTACGAATTGATAGTCCAATATTTGGTGATTTGGGACAAAAAATGCATATGAAATCATTTTAACAATGATAAGGAAAAGGTGTACTAAAATGACCACTCTGAGAAGTAAACTCTATGTGCATTTGCACATGCATCCTTACTAGTCATACTACTATATAAAAGGAAAACCTCCAACACTTGTGGCACGTATTTTACTTGACCAAACTACCCCTCTGAATAGAAAGGTGCCTGCTCATAAAACTCCGAACAACCCATTCCCAACCCTCCAAACCAAGGCGCCTAATCAACAGGCAGCATGACCAAAAGATGTACTTGTCCACCTCCACCTATTCGAATGAATGCCCACCATGAATGCCTCTTAAAAAAGGAAATGCAGAAGGCGCCAGTTCCAACCCAAGCCCTTAAAAAAAAGGCAATCCATCCGGCCATTCTTGATCTTAGCAGAGTTATTTTCGTTCCTTGCAGTGTATTGCTGACGAAGAAGAAAAGAGAAACAAAGAGAACAAGGGATGCTCGTATTGTGGTCTCTTCGTTTGTTCCTATAGTTTCCACCGATTAGAGCATATAAGAAGGAATCTTCAAAGAAACTCAAAATTCCCTCGTGCAACCGTTTCTCTATCTCAGCAAAAGTTTGCAACAGTCTCTGTTCTCCGTCTCACTCAATTTCTCTCTCTCAAATTGGACAAATTCACTTGGAGTTCTTGAAACATTGCTGGCAGGATCAAACAGGCCTATTTACTGTCAATTCACATATTTAATATTTCCGTGAAGCCAGTCTGCCCGTTTATGACGTTAGTAGAGTGATTTCCATTATTTGAAGTATAATTGCGAAGAAGAAGCAGAAAATAGAAATTAAGATGTCAGCCAAAGACGACGAGGGAAAAAATTTGAGGTACGACGCGTGGCATAAAGAAAATAATGGGCAAACCCAAAATTCCAAGTTCAACAACGGTGGCAAACCGAAGGATTCGAGCTTACAAGAATATTAAGAATTGCGGTGTTATGATACTTCATCAACAACTTCTTTGCTCCCAAGTGGCTTGCTGAACCTTCTCAGCAGATCTTCAATCTTTTCATCAAGGCGGAGCCTGGTTTGTCTCTTTAGCTTTTCACTCAAGTTTGAACATAAGGACTAGAAGAGAAAAATCTAGGCATATAACTTCGTGTACTTACCTAATTAGCTATTGTTGTATCCTTGTATTTAATGTCTGAAATATCTATTATCTGGAACCTATCACTCGACCAATCGTCAACTTGGAGTTAACAGTGAGATGTGGTAACTGGTAAGAACCTGGTTCACATGTAACACGGAACATGAAGACAGCTTCTTAAAGAAGGAACTTAGCCATGTCCTTGATGCGCAATAGATATTTCTGATCGGGAAAAAAAGCCCACGAGGAGAAATCCTTTCTATTTCATTATGGTTGTACTCTCGCACATACGCAGCTTCAAGGCATGGGATTACTCTATATGCGTGGCTATTGAAAGAATGTGAAATATTCTTAAGTCTCTCAGAATTTTGATTATTTGTATACGTTTTTAAGCATTTAATGTATGAAGAAGCAAGTTATAACGTTAAATGTAGATCATTCTTGCTATCCTGAGAATGGTCACACGAGGTTAGCTAGAAAGTTATGTCGGAGGGCTTTGGTCTCTTAGTGGTCAAGCTAGGTTGTTTATTCTTCTTCTAAATCGTTGGCCTCATTGTTAATTGTGTGAGTTAGTGAACTAAATCTCATTCTGCATGTGAGAGAACGTACTAGAGCTCCATGGGAATATCATTAGTTTAAAGTTTAAGAATTTGTGCTTAGTAAAACGAATTTAGCGTTGATTTGAGTAGAAACTAATAACATCATTATACAGAGTCAGTTGAAGCACTTCGAAAATCTCAATTTGGTCTTTCATAACTTCAACTTTCTATACCATATTGTTATTATTCTCAGAGTCCAACTCAATGCAAAACCATCTCTAGATGTTCTTGTAGTCCAATAATTCCGTATTATGATTGGTTTGTATTGGTAATGCTAGAGCTTGGCCAAAGTGATTTATGATGACCCACGAAAAATGGGATATAGCATGTAGGACGGGCTTTTAGAACACTTCTACAAAGCTCAATATAGATGTCATTTGTGACTTCTTTAGGGTGAAGAAGTCATTTCTAACTTAACACTGTAGTTATACTGCATCATCATTGCAATCAGACATTCATAATACCCATTCTAATCAATAGTATTTTTAGAATTTTCTTTGGTAACCCCAGAATTCCATATTTTGTTCTTTGATCGATTGTAATGTTAGAGCAAGGACACTGCATGGATCTGCATGGGTTAATTTAAAGAATACCTATAAATTATGCTCTGATGAGTCTTTGAATGCAAGCTGAGGTAGAAACATTTAATGAGTCATTTAACTTAAACAGCTACGTATCCATCTCTTTATCTTTTAGACGTGGATAGGGTGCAGAGTTAGAAGTTTAATCAAATTATGGCTTGTTTAAGTTTCATCTCCTGCTAATTTAACATGATTTAGGTCCCCATGTTAAACTTCAAAGCATGCACAATACTTGGTTAAAGTTTGTACTTTTTCATAGTAATTCATTGTTTATAGTCTTTGGAAGAGTTAAAGCATAAGTCATACTCCTCTGTGTTTCCTGTAATATGGGATGTAAGAACGTAACAGTAAGAAGTGGCTAATATGTTATACTGGCACCCTGATTTAGCTTTAATTATTGAAGTTCATCTTCCTTTACATCATGCCAATTAGTTTAGTGGAGTTAAAGCCTGCGAAGTTCCAAAACTTATTCTGCCAAAAATACCATTTGCATATATTCTTTTGGTAAGCAAATAAGGCTTGGTATGATGTTCTAATAGAAGAGTAGGTGTTGATGTAGCCTTCAGTTGGAGGGCTCCGCTCAAGTGCCAATATTAGGATCTCTCAAGAACCAACTCAAATGGTCATGGTATATTTGTGTTAAATGGTGGTCATGAAAGGTTAAAAGATTGCTTGTGTGATAGGATCTCTCATTGCTTCTAATATTTTTAAATGTTTGAAAGAAAGCAATGCATTATGGATGTTTGTTCATATGTGTTTCAAGCATTTGGTTATTACAGGAATATCAATGGATTGTTGGGTTTGGTTAAATATGAAAGACAATTAGACAAGCCAGATCGAATGGGTCAGGTATAATCACGAAAATTCCACTTGCATTTGCATGTGAGGTTTTACTAGTAATTAATAAAAACAAAAATGAAGCGCCCTTGTTAAAACAAAATAAAAAATAAAAAATAAAAAATAAAAATGTGTCAGTCCCCCGATACTTACCTAGTTACCTTTCACGATTCCTGTCGCAGTCCGAGTCGCTTCTACCCTCGCCAAGACTACCCTCCTGTACATGAAGTATTTGTTTTATTTATATAATAATAACAAATGAAAGGAGAGAGAAGCATCAGCAATGGAGAATAAAATAAAAGCTGTTCACTATCCGTTAACCTAGAGAGGTTTCCCCCTGCAACCTAAAACCCTTTTTGGTTTCACTGTTTGTTTCTTATCCAATTAGAAGAACAACAAAACAAAACCATTAGTGATTCAGTGAAGGTAGAATTTCTCTTCTTCTCAATAGGTTATTGGGTTACAGATTAGAGGTTCCCCTGGAATAGTGTTTGTTCGAGATAACTGATTCATGGCGACAGTCCAAAAAGAATCGGATCGAATAATCTCGGGTAGTGGTACGTAGAAAAGTTCTATCTTTTTCTGGATTTGACTTACTGTTTCGCCTTTTATAATTTTTCGCTTTCTCTGTGTGGCTCTGCATAAAGAATTTCTTTCTCTCTCTCTTTTTTCTTAGTTTTCTTAGCAAACTCAAAAGACAGTAAAATTCTTTTTTTATGAACCAGCACAATATGCCAGTTCGTCGAATTTGTGTTTGATAGTTCTCAATTTCTGTTGTCTCGAATTATCAAGTTTCTAGTTCAATTTTGCGACGAGCTCTCATTGGTTTGGTATCGATTGATTGGATTTGAAGTGTGTTTTGATAAATATTTGGGATTTATGTGTCGAACAAGCATTTTTGTTCAAATAACTGTATTCTTGTTATTTTTCGTTGGCAGTAAAGTTTCCATGTTCGATCGGAGTTACTAAGTTCTTATGCTTCTGGTATTTAGTTTTAATTAGGTAAATGTCTAGTGTATTACACACGAGACTTTTAAAGTTTGATGCTTTTAGTATTTATTCCTTTTCACCTATAATGTTTTTGTCTATTTTTCTGGTCATAAAGTTACATCGTGGTCTGCCCTTATGTATTTAATTTGGGAATTGTGAGGCTCGAGCTCACAGGAGGAGAGATGCATCATTCTTGTATTGGAGTTCCTTTTTTGGCGGGTTGGTTGGTTGGGTCTCGTTGTCAGATACAAAGTTGATATTTTTCTGGTTGTAGGGTTTTAGGAACATTTTCTGGGATGAGTGCCACAATGTTATTCATTGATTTATTTGTTTCTGTGATTCCTTTTAATTTACCCGTCTGGGAAAAATGTTTACACTGTACTTTGATTCGCTAAAAAATCACAATTCAGAAGATCCAGTTTGACTTGAGCATTTGTTTTCAATATCATAGCCCTTTGATGTATGAGATTTAGTTCATTCAGAACATGTGCTAAGCCTAGTAAGAGTAAGGAGTTGTAATGGGAATTCTGGCTTCGGTTCATGGTTCTAAAAACTTAAACACAACCCTAAAATTGATGGATACATGCAGTTTCCATGTGTTCTATGAGAAAATAAAATCCTGATTAATGAAGTGTACTAAAATGTAAAAGCTTGTTACATTAATAGTTGTGCTATATTTATTTCCTATATATATAATGAGACTGGAAGGGGGTACCACATGATTTTTTATGCCTTTGAGATTCCTATTGAAACCTGCAGGGGAGGATGCCATACAAAACACAAGAATGAAGTATCTGCCAATAGTTCCCTTGTAGCTTCCCCTTTTAGTTGCGATAATACCGAGTTGTGGTAGTTGTTGATGATGGTCACAAAAAGCTTACACAATTTGAAGCATCGGGCAATTGTTCCATTTTAACTTTGAAATTGGTTCTATATTTACTGGTTATGTAGTTCTTTTCATCATAGTTGAATTACTTGAGTTGGAATTGTCATTGTTGGCCACAAAGACCACCACTACACAATAAATCACCTGCCAATATTTCATTGTGACTTTTGATCTCAGTGCTATGGTTATTGGTGATGTAGCTTTGGCTTAGGATTAACAATATATATGGCTTTAAACAGGGTTAAAGGGAGAAGTATGATTGATGTTGTCAACCCCATTTAGGTGGGAAGAAGCTTATTTCAGTGCATTTCTCATTGCTAATTATCTTTCCATTCCTTAATTTGACCAGAACTCTTGCTTCTTCCCAGCACATTGGATGCAGTCTTTTGGCATTGGACGTGGTTTAGTCTATGTATGACTGAACACAATTTGTATCTTGTGTGCTTCTTCCAGAAGCTGGATCTGTTTTGTATTAATTTTCCCTATCAATTTGTTTTTCTCTTCTTCCTGGATTAATGGAGGGTGTGGAAGTGTTTTTAACCCAAATTGATTTTGAAGTATGTTTTGGTCGTATATTACCTCTGTTGTTTACAGGATTAATGGCCCGAGTTCAGTTGCAACTGTAAATTCATTCCATTTGTCTATTCTCATAGTTCAAGAACCCTTGGCTAGGTTAGAGGTGGTGGTTTAGGGATGTTGTGGATATTTATTATTGAAATTGATCTGCATATGGATGTTTTAATGTTTTTCCTGTGAATCATCCTTACTTGATAGGGCTTATACTGACACTTGTATTTTCAGTATGTTCCCTCGTAAGAATCATCAGTAATTTGTCCATGCATGTATTTAGTTACTGTACAGTTGTGTGCATATCTCTGTTTTTCCTTCTTTTGTTAAATGAGTTTTGGGTTATGTTTTTGTTTGTTTGTTTGTTTGTTTGTTTTTCTTACTGTTCTTTAATGAAGTTCTGGGTGGAAAGTAATTTGTGAAATTCTTGTTTTTTAGACTCTACCGATTCAATGAATGTATTGACCTTGAATGCAGAAGGGAAACCTAATGATGCTGATAACTTGAAGGAACAGGTATTTAGTGACCACCTATATGTTATAACCCATTTGTCTGTCATTTTTACCACCATTATTCTTTTGGTGAAAGCAATTCCGTGATTTTTTCTTTCTAAAATTTATTATCAGCCTCTTTCTACCAAAGGCGAGCAGGTGGTTCCTTCAAATCCTTCTCAGGTTGCAGCTCCCGTGGGTGCTCCAAGAGTTGCCACGGGTCAGTCGGCTTCTTTAGGTGCAGCCAGGGACCACAACACTGTCTACGCATCTCAGGCACATTCGTTTTACTATGGAGGTTAGTTCATTGTTCCTTTATATGCTCATGCTGAGGTTGGGAATTGCTATATTTGTTTGGGACTTATGGTTCATCAGGAATGATCTGAAAACTGAAAATATAATTTATGGATTTGATGTTTAACCCTCCATAAGATATGTTAGATACTTAGATTTAAGGAAACTTTTGTTGAAACTCTGTAAACAAGAAGGACCAATTTGGATGGTTTTGAACTTTGAACTTCGACTGTGATTTTTAACTGAGTACAGATATTGTATGGGGTCACCTTCTTATAGGTTCAATTTTTATTTTTCTTTTAATTAATTCCAACCTCATACATGAGAATTGACGTGCTTTTCTGGAAGCTAGCATGGCACAGTCGATATTGGGAATGGGTGCAACTTTTTTCTTCTTCATATGTTGATTCCTGTTGATTGATCTTCGTTATTACTGCTTTTGTCTTTTAAATTTTTTATTTTTGGGGGAAATCTGTTAGAATGAATTGATGATGCCAATAAGTTTAATCTGATATGTCGCGATTTACTTTGTGATTGCATTTTGAAATCTGGTACACTATCTGATTGCATTCTGATGTAGTCCTAGATTGATCAGATTGACTAGGAGCCAGTTCTTCCAAGATCTTGATCAGAATCAAACTTATGGGACAAACTAAGTTAGTTGGTTTAGTAATGGCCTTGCGAGTATGGTCTTGTTTTTTAGGCTATGATGGGATGATTTCGCTGCTTAGGATGGAGGTGCTTAATGTAATTAAGCTTGGTGAACTCAAATTGGATGGTTAGGTTTGGTTTTAGAAGGATTAGGTTAGGTTTTAAGGCAAAAGGGAGATCTTGAAAATGGAATCAAACTGAGATATTTCTAAATGATGTAGATGGGACACTTCTAGGTGTCAAAATGGGTTCAAACTTGGAGCAATGTAGGTAATGATATAGGGGTATGATCCTCCAATTTTGGTTGGATGTGATTGTTAAATTGGAATATATTGAGTTTCTTGTTTTTGGGGGTATTGAGGAGTATAAAAATTCTGTCTTCATCTGGGTTAGAAGATGCAATTACATGTCCAATTTTCACCTTCAGTTTCAGCTACTAGGACAGTAACCACATGAATTGTTAGTCTTCTTGGTAGTCTTGTTCATATGAATCATCATCAATTTGATCATCATTTGATTCATTTAGCATCGTAGGGGGTAAATTCCTCATGTTCTCTCTTTTATCCCGTCGTGGTTAGTTCTTCTATGCTTTGATATCACTTGATGTAGTCCTTAGATTTATGGATGACTAGTAGGAGCTATTTCTTTTGAGATCTTATTCAAGACCAACTTATGGGGCAATTAAGTTAGCTTTAGGTTGGTTTGTTTATGGGTCTTGTGGTTTGGGCTATGATAGGATGATTTTGCTACTAAGGTTTGAAAGCCTTGTATAATTGAACTTGGCGAACTCCAATGTTCAAGCTTTGCCAAAATATCAGTTTTTTTTTTCCCTTTCAAAAAAATGAGACTAGTTATTGTTTTTTTTTTTGGGGGGGGGGGGGGGGGAGAACATGATTTGGTTGGTTTTGATCCATCTTGATTGAAACGTAATTTTCTTTACTGTTTTGAGACTTTGGTGAGATCTCATCATTTCGGTGATTTTGTTTCCTCCCTTTGCTCCGTCTCAAATTTGCTTTTAAGGGTGTTTGTTGGACTTTTCTGGTTGAAAACTGTGACAAATCTTCAGTTTAAAAACAAAGACTATGAAGAAAAGAAGTGGTGGAGGAGGAGGAGGAGAAGGTGAAAGGGAGAAAGAGGAGAGAGCTTGCAATATAGAATCAAATCTCAGTTTAATGAAACTTTCTCAAACTGCGTTGCAGCAAAATAAAAATTACATGTTTTATAGAATCTCTGAAATCTACTAAAAAGGAAACTTTTGTACGGAGATTCCTTGTCAACCTATTACTAAGAAAATAAGGAAGCATCCAAAATAGAAACGTAAGATAAAATAGAAAGTGATGTTAACACTCCCATTAAGCTGGAGTATGCATATCAAAAGCTGTAGCTTGGAATATAATAAGAACATATGTTATAAACTTCATTAATCTTGAGCACAAGTAGCAATAGCCGACACTGATAAACATCGAGAGAACTTCACTAAGAGATAATCAACATCCACTTAAAAACAATCTTCATTTCAAACGAACCATCCAACAATGAGAACAAAAGGAGGTATTGAAGATGACCTACATCCATAAGCATAGCAACATCAAAAGCACTATCTAAATAATGCCAGTAGCAGGATGGAATCTCCACACTAGAAGATAAAATGTATAGTCTAGTCTTGCATATAAGCTCTTTGCAGGAAGGCAAGTAGTAGGTATTATGTAGTAATTTTGCTCAACTAAAGGCAAAAATATAGAGCCTTAAACAAAGCGCTGAACATGTCAAATATAGGTAACTGTGATCCAAGTAGGTAGGTAAATGATAGTATATATTATTGCAGACCAATAGGTAGGTAAAGGATAATATGAGTTACTTTGAATCAAGTACGTAAATGAAAGGCAATATGGGTTATTGCGGACCAAGTAGGTAGGTAAAAGGCAATATGGATTACTTTGGATCAAATCGGTAGATAAAAGGCAATATGGGATATTGCGGACTAGGTAGGTAGGTAAAGGTTAGTATGGGTTACTGCAAACCAAAGAGGTAGGTAAAGGGCATTATGGGTTACTTTGGACCAAGTAGGTAGGTGAAAGGTAATATAGGTTATTATGGTCCAAATAAAAAGCAATATGGGTTACTATGGACCAAATAGGTAAGTGTCATGGTATCAAATCTTGCCCTTGAGAAATAGTGAGATCTTGCTTGGGATTTGGTTATTTTTCTCTAGCCAACTTGAGTGAACTAGAGGGCCCAGCTCAAGGGGTTTTAAGGGTTAGGTAGGGCTTAAAGTTGGTATTACCATATTTAGGCCTTCTAAACACATTGGTGGCCTTAGATGTGTGAGAAAACAACCTTAAGTATGAGTTCTAATTCGACCTTGAGTCTGAAACCAAAATGCTACAATAATGAACATTCAAGGTTATAAAACATGAAACATAAAATCATTAGGACATATATAAATGAAAAGCATGATATAGGATACATCAAATAACTTAAAATTGCAACAAAATTCATCCATATGAGGACAAAAGAAGTAAGGTTTAAAGTATCCCACAATACCATATGATACTAGCCGATACGTATCCATATTTGACCCAACCGATACGATACATATCGATACGTCTCTCCATTGAATTACACTAAAATACATTAGTCAGAGCGATACAATACTCGATACAGGACGATACGTCTCTTAAAATCACCTTACCGATACGCTACGCGATACCGATACTTTAAACCTGGAAAAGAACATGACATTCTTGACTCTCTAGAATAGGATAATATAACCATCATAAGTTCATAACTAAAGTGTTTGGTATGGCTCATACTTCACATTCTGTTGCCAACGACCTTCCCCTTGACGCACATGGGTGTCCTGTTCCCCGGAGAGTGCCCCTGGGCCTGTAGAGGCCTTATATCACTTTGGGCCTCGGGATTTCTTTTGCAATTTGGGCTTAAGTCCATAAATAGTTGTTGTGGCTTAGGGAAGCTATCGGTGAGAGGAGGCAACAATTTTTTTTTGGGTGGGGGGAGAAAAGAAAAACTTGGGAAGGCTGTTGGCAAGTTGGGAGGCGAGACAAGTCGAGATCTTGACTGTCTCACTTGAATATTGGGTATTACAATCTGAAATTTAGGAATTTATTTATCTATTTACGTATTTCAAGAAATGAGAATTTCCTAGTTTATGTATTGGGAAAAAGCAGTAAAAGATTAGTATCCACTCTCATTCCGATCTCCAGGATTGCCTTTTATTATTTTTTTTAACTCTTTCTCCCTATCCATTCTATTCCTAACGTATCATTATCTCTTTCTTTTCCTTTATTTTGTCCACTCATTCTCTTTTGCTCTCTCCATCTTCACTTTCCTGAGACTCTCCAGTTTCTGTATTCTTTTCCTTTTTAGTCTTTTCTTCTAACCCACGATTTTTTTTTCTTACTCGCTTTCCTTAACTCTCTCACCTTCCACTTCCAATTCCACTTCTCTCTCACGTTGATTTTTAATTTTTTCATTATATGATTATTATTATTGTTATTTCTTTCCTTATTTACATCCCTTCTCCAATCCTTATAAATAACCTCTCCACAATAAACATTTTGTTTTTTTTGAGTTTCAATTTTTAGTTTGAATGTTTAGGTTTTCAATTTTTCATGTAATCAATTAATGCTTCTAGTTGTTTAGTTTCTTTTGTTTATCCAAGTGTACTTTTTTATTTTCAATTAATGTAATTTCAAGTTTCAAGTCCAAGTTCCTGTGTATTTGAGGGATTCGTTTTTCTCTGGTTCTAGCAATTTGAGATGTGGTTTACTCCATATTTGGTTGTTGGGTCGGTTGAATTTTGAGTCAATCAAGTTTCCTTTTAATTCTAGAGTGCAAGTAAAATAGCCTTCTTCAGTAGTCTTTGGCTCTTTGCTCCTTCCTCCGTTCCGGCTTTTGTTTACTCTTTCTATTCTTAATTTAGAAATTTACTTTTCTACAATTCTTATTGTTGTTCCCCTTCTCCCATTGCTCCTTCATCAAAGATGCCAACAATCGTGCTTCTCTTTGGTTAAGGTTTCCTTTTTATTTATTGTTTTGTTTATTTATTATTTTGTTATTTTTTTCTCGCAATTTTTATTATTGTTCCCCTTACCCCATGGGCCCTTGATCAAATATGCCTAGAGTCATGCTTATCTTTGGTTTAGGGTTTCCTTTTTATTTATTGTTTTAATTTTTTATTAATCTTTTATCTATGCACTTTTTTTTTTGAATTTTATTTTAGATGGTGAATAGTTAGGTTATGCATATTTTTATTTTCAATTCAATTTCATTAGATGCATATGTTAGGACTGGTGTGTGGACCTATTAGCTACACAATACCGTGCACTTGCTGTTACTTTTATTTCATGAACAAGAATTCGTGTGAGGGTGGGGGGAATAGAAAGTTAGAAGAAAATGGAAAGTGGTCAACTTTTGGGGAAAAAAGGAAGGTGGTGGTGGTGGGGGGGGGGGGGGGGGGGGAAAGAATTTAGGAAATAAATAAAAATCTAATAAAATAAAAGGTTTCGTAGAATCTTAGGATAATATGGAAAATTTTGAAGGAGATCTTAACCTTTGACTTCTTTGTAGGCCCCATATGTACACTTGAGATTTATTTTCTAAAAAGAAAGAAAAAGAAAAAAAGAAAATAAACCAAAGCCATCCTAGATAGTTTCCTTGGAATGACTGATTTGGCTCAGACTTGCATTTCAATCCATTTTTGGCTTATCATGCTTAGAATTGGGCCCTCATCGCAGTTGAGAAAATAAACTTAGACCTCTTTATGTGCAAAATTACATGGATCACATCTGATAATGTAGAATATCTTGTTATGTCCCAAAGAAATCCTAAACCCTGCAAACATGGCAAAAAACACAAGGTGGCTCTATTTTAAGTGTGTAAAAACCATGCTTTATGCCCTAAGATTTCACCCGTAAATGTGCTCATCAGTTCTCTCTCAACTCTCTCGGCTCTTTTTCATCTTTCTTTCTTTTTCCTTTTGTTTTTTGCTCCTCTTCTCTTTTGCTCTCTCTTTTTCTCTTCCTTTTCTTTTTGTTTTTTCTCCCCCCTTGCAAAATGCTGTATTTCCAAGGTGAATTGGTAGAGGAGAGAGAATAGTGGAAGAAAAAACTTGATGGCTGCAGGTCTTCTACTTCAATATTAGTCAATATAGATCTGACAATAGCTTGCTGTGGTGGGCTTTCACAAAAGGAGAATTAGAACATACAAAGAAAGAGGAAGGGGAAATCACGTAAGAAAAGAGGGCTGGGGGGAGAATGGTGGCTCTCACAAACATAAATCATATTGACCATCTCTGTCTAGCAATGGGGGATTACATCATATATGTAAGAAAATTAAAAGACCTTGCTAAAATGATACCCTCTAACTAGGAATGTCTTTCAAACAAGGAAATTAAAAGAAATAAGGAATCAAATGTCATATGCTGCTAATTTTTAAATAAAATAAAGCGAAGACATTTTGTTTCCCCAAAAATATGTTTCCTAGAATTCTACTAGAACAGTAGAACCATTACTCACTCTAGATCTGGTTCATATAGGTCTGGAAACCCAGTTGGGGTGGCCCAAGACTGTGTCTCCATGTCATTGGGTCTGAAATTTGAATTGAGTCTTTCTTGGGTTGGAATAGATTTGATCAATATTTGAACATGTTTTCGTGGTTAATTTTGGCTAGGCTTAATATGTGTGAACAATAACTTGGTCATGATCTTCTAGATGACAGTTTGTAGGATTTCAAGACAGCAGTTTTAGTAACTTGAACTAAACCATGATAATGAAGTTTTTAACCTAGTTAAAGCCTCAAAGGGAAAGCTTGATTGGAACCTCCCAGGCTTCTCACCAACAAGGAGTTTTTTGGTCTAACCAATCCCAGCAGCAGCTTAATCACTAAGCAACCACAGCTACTTAGGCTGATCATTTGAAAGGAAACAGGTATGATTGGTTACTTTCCATACTATGCTTCCATTCACGGACTGTCGAAATTTATATATGGTAAATGGGTGAGCTTGTAGTTGCATATAAACATTGCTGTTGTGGAGGTGAAATTGTACTTGTGGTCACACTTGATAATTGTCGATTGATAGTGAAGAGAAATAGACTGCTTTTGGATGGTTAGGGTCATTCAGTTGGCAATTTTGGGTATGGAAAATCTAAGACATATCCACTGATGAATGTTTTTATTACCAGTAACTTTCATGTTTCAATTGTATTGTGCTTCTGGAATTTGTGCTGCCTTACCTGACATCCATTTTTCTTTTGTATGCTGTATTTCAGGTTATGACAATGGTGTTGGGGAATGGGATGAATATCCACGCTATGTTAATGCAGAAGGCTTGGAGATTGGATCTCCTGTGAGTAATTTCTTACTGTTGCACTACTTTACCATCCCTTTTGATTTTGCATCTTACCAAAGTTCTGTTTTCTATTTGTTTTATTAAGGGTGTCTACAGAGAAAGTCCATCTCTTGTATTCCATTCTGGGTTTGGGTACAATCCTCAGATGCCATATGGACCGTATTCTCCAGTTACTAGTCCTCTTCCATCTGTGAGGGGAGATGCCCAGTTGTACCCTTCACAGCAGTTCCCTTTTGCAGCTCAGCCTTATTACCAGCAACCGGTTCCTCCAAGCATGCCATACATTTCCTCTCCAACTCCAGTTTCACTAACTGATCTGACAATGCCTGTTAACATAGATCAGCAAGGGGATGGGATGCTTGTTGGGCCTAGACCTGGTTATCCCCCTCCTTTCAGTTCTTTCAGCAGGGGAGGCAGTTTTTCAGGAAATTCTGGTAGTGGGAGTTTCTATGACTTGCGCCAAGGGTATGAGGGGTTTGGATCTGGTGCACAGTGGTCAGATTGGTCAAACTCAGCAGAGGGACAGAGGTCTTTGTCACCATTGTCATCTCCGGCAGCTTCTCTACAGCCAATTGGACCATTTGGACCAAACATTGGAATGGTACAATTTATTTACCCGTTAATTTCTGTAAAGGTGAACTTGTTATGATCTTTTGGAACTCAAAATTCATTGTGATCTTTGGGATCCATACAATGCTTCTGCTTCACGGAATGGTATAGATGGTTTATTCTTTTCTTTTCTTTTTTTTTTTTTTTTTTTTTTGGGGGGGGGGTTTGGGGAGTTCCTTTAAGCAAGTAATTCTGATGCAGGACCAAACCTACAATTGCCCAGCAGACCTAGCCTTAGGATCCCTATATGATAGTCGGTTCTCCCAAAAGTTAATAGAAAAGCCAACAAAATTCAACCTTCTGATATGGAGGTCAAACTGGTCACAACAATGGTTTACTGATAGCCTTCAAAAGATGGCAATGGTGGTTAGTGACAAGTACGGTGATGCTGCCCTTGCTTTCTAAGGTAATCACGGAGAAGTCCCAAGAAGACCACGAGGCCCAAATGGTGGTAAACCAGGTGGAGATCTGAGCCCCTAAAGTCAAGGCTCTAACAGATAAGAAAATGCCTCCAAGAAGTACAAAGATATGGTTAGGGCAACAACGTCAATAATCTCTCTACTTGAAGATCACCATGCCCTTGATATTGAAGTTCAAAAGTTGCTGCCCACAAATTTCAGATTAGCACCAACCCCTATCTTGCACTATACTGGACCAATGATGAACTCAAAGAGTATCTTGTAGGAATCACATCAGTAATGCACTGCCTTGGATTTCATGTCTTCATCATGCCTTCTTGGTTCATCGAAAAAATAGGCCCCTCGATTTGAAGATCACATCCAACAATCTATCACTCTTCATGAGTTCTGTCTAGGAGGAGCATTATTTGCGGCCCTGTACGTACTACTACCTTCCCAGTACTAGATGCGAGGACGAGTCCAAATCAATGATTTCGCATTGAGCTAAGAGTGTTTGATCAGCATATTCATTAGAAGATGAATGTTTTCAAGAAGGCGAGAACTGATGTGAACATAGGGACTGCCTGCCCGAAACCTCAAGTGGGGCCCCCCAAGATGGCTCCAAGAAACCACCATAACCTGGCCGAAGCCCTGTTGGGGGGGTTATTTTGGACATTTTGCCACATTTTCTAAATTCTGGAATTATTTTCAGAATATTTCAGAAGTTTAGTTGAGTTTAAATTTGTAAGTGAGTTGGTTCGGTTATGTTTAGAGAGTTTTATTTTGCTTCGAAGTTGTTTTGGATGAGTCCAAAGTTGTTTTGGATGAGTTCTAAGTTATATTAAGCTAGCATAGGCTTTTAACTTAAAGGTTTAATTAGCATGTATCACTTAAGGGATTCCATGATGTAACCCAGGGTTTAGGGCTAAATTTCAGGATCTTCTAATTAAGGAACCAACACTAAATTAAGGTTTTTGTGGTAAACTAGGGTTTCGGCTAGGGTTTAGGATGGGCCTAGGGTGCTGGTTTTGTATATCTGAACTACTGTTATTGCTAAATTAGTAATTCAGATGTTGTCCAGACTCCAGAGGTGAGGGGGCTGGGGAATGAGGGTTTTAGGGTTTTCTGAAAATTCAAAAAATTCTGCTACTTCATTTGAAGAAGATAAAGTGCAGAAAATTTCTAACTTCAAACAGGGCAGATTTTGGGAAACTAGAATTAGGACTACAGCCTAGTAAAGGGCGACCTAAAGGGATTGAAAAGGGGTAGGAAAGGGGCAGGAGTTTGAGTTTGGCAGGGTGGGATAACCTACTGTATCACAGGAAGACAGGGGATGAAGGAGAAGGGCCACAACAGCTTAGGGTGGTCTAGGTTTGGGCTGTAACTAAAGGGGAAGGCAGGGGAAGGATTTGCGATGGGGTTAGGGCTACTCCTACGGTCTCAAAGTGAGGGGAGGGGGTTGTGAAGGCTTGAGGATAGAGATGGGAGGGTTAGGGTTTGGATGGGGGTATTCCACTTGCAGAAAACTCTGTGATTGAATGCTTGACGCAGAGAAGGCGACCTTGAAGTTGAAAAAACAATGCACAATACCCAGCCATAGGGTGTCCCTCCGGATCCCATGACTTCTTAAGCCAATTCACAAAACTCTGGTTTATTCAATAATCAAGACTGCCAAATATGTGAGAGACTTGAGCTATTTATAGGCACTTGACTCTAAGTAGACTCAAATACTCTTTCCTAATTTGAAACAAACTCAAATAAGACTTTTAAAAGAATATAACTCTTTCCTACCAACACAAAATAGGACTCTTTAAAAGGAAATAACTCTTTCCTAATTTAAACAACCCAACAAGACTCTTGCCAATTTAAAATTTCAAACCAAAATGGAAAGAAACAAATACCACAATTACTCAACCACTAAGATTTCAAATAAAAATATTAAAAACAGAATTTAAAAATCAGAAATTATTCTGATTCTCTGAACTCAACCCTACTGTCATAGACGCGAACCAAGGGGTGAAAATAACCATTTTGCCCCTTGGTCAGATTCGGGCCCCCTGGGTTGGGTCCTATTCGGGATGGGCTTGGGCCCCTTCTAGGTTCGTTTGGGCCTGCCCGGGGGCTGGTAACATCATTCCAAATCTAAGGTTGAGGTCTTTAAGTAATTAGATTCCAATTTAAGAGTTTTGGTCAAATGGTGGGATTCTTGTCTATTAAGGATTCCCACCCACGTAAGAGTCTTTGAAGAATATAAATAGCCAAGCATACTATGTAATTGTTCAGTCTTGATTATTGAATAAAGTTATTGAGTTTGAGAATCTTGGTTTCTTAGTTGAGGGGGCCAGGGTTGAGTATATATTTTGTTCAAGATCAAGCAATCTTCCTCCAATTTGCAGCCTTCTTCTCCATTTCAGCAAGCTTCCAGAAGTCTAACAGCTTTCTTCAAAATCTTCAGCTTGCTGCCGCACCAGACCATCAGGGCCCCCATCCCCTCATGACACCCCAGGCCCTCTCCTTGCCCCCCACAACTCTGTTGAGTCTCTCCTCCACCCTGTCCCTGCCCTAAGACCCTTCCCCTTCCCATCCTCTTGGACTCTCTCTCGCTGTCTCTCTTTCTTGTGGCAGAGGAAAGAAGCATAAAAACAGAAAAAGAAAGAAGAAAAAAAGAAAAGAAAGAACAGAAGAAAAGAAAAGAAAAAATAGGAAGTAAAAAGAAGAGATCAAAAGAGAGAAAATCCTTCCCTTTAAAGATCAAACCCATATCCATTACATCATCACCCAATTTGGGCTTGTTAGAACCTTAAAACCTTCACCATACCCAACCGTAGGTTTCCACTATCCTTCCTGTCTCCCTAATAATATTCAGATATCCTACCATCTAGTAAACGATCCCATCACAATCCCTAGTTTTTTCCTTTCTTTGAAACCCTTCCCAATTAATTTTGGATTGACCCATAGCCATCCTTTCCACAATCTAAAACTTATTTAGCTTCTTTTCTACCAATCTTAGGCATTCCATAATATTTTTATTTTTCTTTCTGGAAGATTCTGGCAATCCTGAATTCTAGGGAATCTACCCAAGAATCCCTAACCCTAGAATTGGATTTACATCAGTGGAAGGGTGCTAGGAACCTCTGAATCAAATATGACATATAACAATATTTAATTACTAAAATAATATGGATGAACTCTTTGATAAGAAAATAAGAAAGATAACACTAGTTTGATGGTACTAGTCATCCCCTATAGCAACTCTGCTGCCCTCAGCCAATGACTACCGAGACCTTACACAAAATAACCTATGCTACATATTTTCCCCCTTGGATAATCATCCATCCAGCAGTTGGTAGTGACAATCCCATATTCTCTCCTCCACATGGCATTTCTCCTAGGGTCCTAACATTCCCACTCCCTTAAAATTCACCTTGTCCTCAAGGTGAAGTTGGATTATAAGCTTGATCTTCACATGCTTGCTACACAACCATTCCAGCTTAGTGTCTTCAAGAACAGACCTCTTTGAAATCCAACATTTTTGTTACTCCACAACCTCTGGCAAGCCGGTATGAAGGAAAACATTGGAATCTTCATGGCTGCCAATAATGTTCTCAACCCTTGCAAATGCAAATAATGGTGCCCCCTAGGAGGGATGCACTGTAGTAATTCAGTGAGCAACTTCAAACCTCCTCTCCTGTTAATGCCAGAAACTTGAGTCAAGATTGCAGGATAGCCCCTGAAGATGTATGGTGCTCTTAATGAGTCCTCAAAATCCAATGTAAACATAAGGAAGAAGGGGTGAGAGCCAGAGCCGACCAGAAACAACACCCACTTGTCATAATAGTTAGCGCCTTTAAAGTCTTTCCTTGGCTCCCTTCATTCGTCAAGGATGCTTGCTCATGATGTTGCAGGCTGAATCCTGCTCTACCTCTTTGAAACGGGAAGAACTGCGATTCCATGGTTGGGAGAAACTCTTCACTTCATACTCTTCAGCAGCAATTGCCGATCTAAAGATTTCCATAGCTGCTGACTTTTGCGGGGACATTTGCCCAAAAAGTCAAGCACCAAGAACCCCATTGTTACCGTCACAGAATAGCCCTGAAGTGTCTACATGCATAGCGACACAAATGCTTTCAATAGTGAGGAAAAATCCTGCCGGATTTCTGTTGGAGTAATGTGCCGCTTGCTGTTGGCTTGTAGTATTGCTCCACACCCTGGTCATCGGCGATCTCTGCTGTTCCGGCTGAGTCGAAGGAATAAAGGTAGGAGATGGATGAATAATCCTTTTCTTGAAATGCCCTTGGTAGCTTAGAATTACAAATGGGTTAGTTTTTTTCTGGGCCCCTGTTTGCCAAAGCAATTACCCACCTTTTGGGCTAGGTCCAAGAAATATCAGCCTTAATGGGCCCCTGACTTGACAACTGGTTACTAAGCTTTTAAATCAAGGAAATGAGCTGTTGTATTTTTGAACTAATTGTGTATCTTAAGGTCTAGTCGTTAGATTCCCTTTTTTGGGCCAATTGCTCCACTCGGCCCAAAGCCCAGCGGCTGAATTAACTCAAGCCTCATTTGGTAGCCAGCTGCCGATTCAGCGAACCACTTCCCTTGGACCGCCTCTTCCCCATTGAGCTTCTTCTGTACGATTTTAGCCCTGAGCTATTCATCTTCAACTATCCCTGCCACTACCAATGTTGACTCCTCTTGGTCTTGGGTGGAATGATGCTGGAAATCTTGCAGTAACAACCCCCATGTTGCTCGTGAGTCTTTCTCCACCTTGCGGTTCTCCTCTATCACTACTAACACCTTCCACAGTGGTTTTGCCAGTGGTTGTGCCACCTAATTGAACTCTTCAATGATCCGGCACTGTTGCTGCATTTTCCCTCTCCCGAGGACCTCTTCTTCCTTCTCTGGCAAATCCTTTCTACCATCTGCACTTGTAGGAGGGATGTGCAAATGTCCCTGCAACACAATGGCTATAGACTCTCTCTTACGGCGATGCTTTGCCATTGGCCAGGCTTTGCAACATAGTGGTTGCAGACTTGGTTTTTGAAAACCTCTTATGTTCAATCAATCCTCTGAACCACGATTGTATGACGTTCGCAGCCCTTTCTTCCCTCTCAAGCTGGATGGCATCCAATTCCACTTCGAGATTTTGACATCTTTCCTTTGCCAAAATTAAGTTGCAGGGCTTCCTTAAAATTTTTCCAATTGAATTCTGGCCATTTTCTCCGATAAACCCACTCCAATGCATACCATTCTAGATGTTGGAGAGCCACACCCAATGTATAATCATTTTCAATCTGTTTGTCCAACTGAAGCATATTACCTTCGCAATCCAATCTTGTGCGTCAGCTTCGCTGAAAAATATGGACAATTGAGTCTCCATCTATCTTCCCTCGCATCAGAATGCACTTTGATACCAATTTGTTAGGAACTCGCAAATTGAATACGAGAAATAATATTTAATTACTAAAATAATATGGATGATTAGATGAACACGTTGATAAGACAATAAGAAAGATAACACTGGGTTGATGGTGCCAATCACCCCCTACAACAACTCTGCTGCCATTAGCCAACAGCTGCCCAGACCTTGCACAAAATAACCCATGCCTCTTCTTGCATATTTCCCCCCTTACATAATCCTTCAACCGGCAGTTGTTAGTGACAATCCCATTCTCTCTCCTCCATATGGCCTTCTCCCAGGGTCCTAAGAAAGGGTAAGCCCAGGAGTGAGAGCATTTGGATCCATGCTGCTGATTTAAGAGGCTTGACCTAGAACTTGGAGGAGGTGAATGTTTTCAAAAGGGGAGAGCTGATGTAGGTCCCAACTCCCAAGACCTACCCCAAAGGTAGGTCCAAGGCCATAAGGAAGCCCTAGGCTTCCTGCCTAGCAGTGTTAGAAGCCTACTTGAGATTCCAGTGGCATAGTTGTGATTAGAAGGCACAAATTGGACACATCAGTGGCATACTTGTTATTAGTGCTACAGTAGGATTTTAATTCTACCTACAATAGGATTTTAATTCTATCATTTAAATTTTGTTTCCGTCTAGGTTAGGTGAGGTCTATTAGGTTTGGTATTGTTATGGACGATTCATAATAGACCTACCTAGGTTGACCAAAGAAGATCTAGACCGATCAAACCTTTGGTCGGACCACAAATAAACATATGAAACGAAGCCACTAAGCAACGTGTACAATATGAATCATAATCAACCTCCTTAAAGATAGGGATAAGGATCTTGATCAAGTCAAATAGTTTGAATTGCTATTAGTATCTAGATCATACTCCACAACTACAACCCTAGTAATACTCTCTTAGCGGATAAGATTCCTCCTCTCCTCTGTTAAGTTAGCAACAATTATAGAGTTCAAGTTGAACTCCATCACCGCACAACCAAGATAACCTCTTAAGCTATAAATACCCACACCTACATCAGATATGCATTCTTGACTCTCTCTAGCATTGCGAGCTCGTTTTCTTCTTCCAAAGCTGTGCACTTCCACTGACTTGATTGTCAGAGATGCTCCTCGACCAACCCCGTTGAGCACGTTTTTTGCAGGTAGTTCGCTCGTGCTACCGAACAGATTTTTGGAGCAGCAATTGGCGTCGTCTGTGGGAAATTGATCGAAAAACCATCGTGCACACAAGATCAGGTTTGTACCATGAGGGTTGGACGATCAAAAACAAAATAGGCCGAGAGCTCAAAATAATGGACTTCCATCTCATCGAGAGTAGGGTTATAGAGTCATTTCCTCAGCTAGGATCATTGAGGTCCTTTGGATTTCCTTCTTCCGGTCGGTAACCATGGTTATTAAAGCGGCAAAGCGACCATAACGATTGGGTCTTGGTGATTAGGTGAGTAAGCGGCGCTTAGGCAGCAATAAAGCGACCAAAGTGCTTTAGTCAATATTGTTAATATAACTACTTTTTGATACAAATATTTTTTTTATAATAAACTAAAGTACTAAACAAACATTCAACAATCACATTCATAAAAATAAAAATAAAAAAACATTCAAGAATCACAATTATGAAAAATTATCCAAAAAAAGAATAAAAACATAACTTCATCTCATCAGGCATCATAAGATTCATAACAATAATTATGTAGTATGTACTATATTAGTAATCAATGTGAAAAATGAAAATCAAAGTAGTAATTTACATTCTTACTTACCTCTATGATAGTGCAACGCCAAATAAGTGTCTTGTACTCTTGTGCATAGATCAGTAATCAGAATTGACGTATCTATTTTTCCCTTTTTTAACCAAACAAGGGCCGACATGAAAAATTAATAGATCTCATTATTCCGATTTTCAAGTCATTGTTTATTTAACGATTCATTGATTATCAATATTGAATATGGCTCATGCTTCACATTCTATTGCCGACAGACACTTTGGGCCTCGATTCCAAATGGCTCACATATTTAAATTTATATACAGCATTGTAGAATAAATTATGATTTAAAAAAAAATAATAATAATAATATGCACAAATTAAAAAATGTAAAAAAAACGGTTGCTTTAGCATCTAGGCGGTAATATGGCGCAAAAGGCGGCAAAGTGGTAGTGCCTAAGCAGAAAAGCGGCAAGAAATCAGCCCGTTAGTTAAGCGGCAACAATTTAAGCGGTTCAAAAACCGCTTTGCCGCCTAGGCGGCGCCTAGGCGGACGCTTTGATCACCATGTCGGTAACTGAATGTGCCATAAGAAAACGAGGCGGCCGCCTAGGCGGACGCTTTGATAACCATGTCGGTAACTGAATGTGCCATAAGAAAACGAGGCACACAAATATCATAAATACACTTAAAAGTATCTTTTGACATTGATCTGAACCGTAGATCCTATGAGTGCATGAATGAAACATGCAAACAGGTATGTCCTTAATGAGGTGCTGCCAAATCCTTATTATTGTTCGATTCTTGCCATTGATAATTTGTTAATTTATATCGTTGGTGCAACTTTTAGACTATGATACATTTATTATTACCCCTTTCTCTTTTATTAGCATGTATAAGCAACAAAATGCACCAGGAAGCTAGGTTCCTAGAAGGTGCCGTGTAGCTAAGCTAATCTGTGTATGTGGAATACTATTTCCATTCTTAAATTTATGCTAGATAAGTGGCACGGAGTAACTCATGATGAACTATTCTTGATTTCTTCGAGATCTTTCTTTCTGGGTGATGATTTCCTAGAGATCAGAGATCTGATTGAAAACTCAATTGGGTCTTACATAAAGTATGCAATTCCTTTCATTAAAAAATGTTTTGGCTTCATTGGATGAAAATCCATTGATTTGAGACATTTTACCTTACATTGATGAGGTGATGATTAGTCTGGTTCAGCAACTAAAGCACCATGATTCATTGTTCATGAAGCAGGGGAAAACATTAATAGGGTAACAACTAGCCAGAACCAGGAATTTTCAGAGAAGAGGAAAAGGATTTAATGGAGGAGGGTCTTCTTGAAAAGTGGATAGGTAAATTCAACGGCAACAAGAATCTCCCCTTTCTCAGTGTGACAGCATCAACTCATGCCTGCTCTCTTCTAAAATCTTCTTCCAGCTTCACACTTCCTAAAAATCTTTAGAACTAATTTAATCTTCCCCAAGCGATTGATAGCCACTCCAGCAATCAAATAAAAAGGTCTCTGGGCTACTCAGGTGGATCCCTTCCTGAAGGAGGCTCTTCAGAACCCTTGTCATTGCCTTACAGATCTACAGCGTTCCCTAAGGAAGAAGGTTTCCCTGATATTTATCATTTATGGTAGCTTTATTTAAGTTTGACTTGATATGGGCTGCTCAAACTTACAGTTGGAGACTACTGTCTTTCTTGAGTGATGCTGACAGTTGTATCAGCACATGTCAGATTATTATGAACTGGAATCTAGTGGGGTTCAAGTTGCAGCAACACATGTTAGATTATTATTAGAACTCAAATCTAGTGGAGCTCAAGAGATAACTGGATTTTATTCCTCAGCCACAGATAAAGGGTCTCTCTATTTTCTTCCGCTTTTAGCGGTTGTGCTCGAATGCTAGTTCCTTGGTAGCTTCATTGATCTTTATTAAACCGAGTCATTCCTGGAAACATACTGCTAAATCATAAGTGTGTCAATGCAAATATCCTTGTGCTGACCCAAACGTAACCGTGTTTCTTGACCAAGATGCACCGGGTTCAGTTGGAATCATGGGTCTACTAGGATATTTGGAAATATGTTATTTGGCAAATAATGCCTTTGTTTACTTTATTTGTATATTAGAAATTAGATCCTTACTATGGATAGTGTCCAAGAGTTGTGTAAACGAATATGATAAAACTCAAAATTCCAAGTTCAATATGAATTATTGCTAATGCCCGCTCAGTCTTCTCTCTTCCGCACCATATGCGAACTCATTAAGGAAGGAAGAATTTTTTTTTGTTGCGGAACTCTTTACTAGAGCAGTTTCCTGCTTTGATTTGCTATTTAGCATTGATGTAAATCTTGCTTTTTGAGCAAATTTGTTGTTTAGCATCAATTCACTTTTTGAGCAAGTCTTCGATTCACTGTTTAGAATCAAATGTAAATCTCGTTTTTTGAGCAAATTCGTTGTGCAACATCTGTTCACTTTTTAAGCAAATCCTTTTGTTCTTTCAACATCGATATGAATTTCGCTTTTTGAGCTAGTCTTTTAAGATGATTTGGTCACTAGAATGACTATGCTTGACCAACACTGGAGTGTTTTTGCTCGACTAGGACAATGATTGGCTGATTAGCATCAATGGATCCGTTGTTTAGCATCAATTGAAATTTCACTTATTGAGTAAATCTTCGATTCACTGTTTGTAATGTAAATTTCGCTTCTTGAGCAAATATTCTATCCGCTATTAAGCATCGATGTAAATTTTGCTTTTTGAGCAAATTTTCGACTCGTTCTTTCTTTAGCATCAATTCACTTTTGAGCAATTCCCAAGTTACCATGCTAGGGGGAAGTAGTTGAACATATATCTACATATACCGAACAGGTAACCATGGCAACTTAACCGGGTCGACCAAGCAAACTGGCTATTAAAAAAAGTTTACAAGGGCCAACATATGGACGACTAAACCTAGGTCCGACCCCCAAAAAAGTTTTTTTTTTAATCTGATCGACTTCGTCTTCCTCGTTAACGGATACTTGACACTGTTAGAAGTGAGGGGGATATAATGGACATTATGCACTTACACTTAACGGATACTTAACACCGTTAGAAGTGGGGGGGGGGGAATAATAATTTCATAACGTGTAGGATTTGATAAGTAATTAAGCTATAGTATAGGGGGGCAATACTAATTATCCCAAAATCTAAAGACGTTTGCTGAAAATAAAACTTTATCTCAAACTCTAATAAGCACTTGCCTAAATTCTATTTTAGTTTAAACTCTAGTGGCAAATGTGCTGGAGTTTAAAATAACCATGGACTCAATAACTAACTCAAAACAAGCTCAAGTTAAGAAGTAAAACCCAAATAGAACTCTAGTAATAAATCTAGAATTAATTGCAACACTAAAAGAGGGCTGAAAATGCCCTAAATACCACTACTGGGGGTTCAGCCAGCTCATGGGGGCTCCTTGGAGTCATCTAGGGGGCCCCACCTAGGGTGTTGGTTGGGGGTCAAACTCGTGGTCATCACGCTCTGTCCCTCAAAAAACTAAGATCTCAGCTGAGATCTGGTAAAAATTCCTAGTCAACTTGACCCAACTTGAGGGCTCATCTCTATGGGGTACTAAGGCTCAATATGGGCTGGGAATTTTGTTTTTAGTCTATTTTATATCTTCTAAACATAGTGGTGGCCTTAGATTTGTGAGAGATCAATTGTA
Source organism: Hakea prostrata (assembly GCF_041222555.1). Lineage (NCBI taxonomy): Eukaryota > Viridiplantae > Streptophyta > Magnoliopsida > Proteales > Proteaceae > Hakea > Hakea prostrata. The sequence continues at coordinate 35,800,846 of NC_142603.1, forward strand.
TATATGAGTTCCAACTTGAGCTTAAACCGATACACGGAGAATATGCAGACTCAAACATGACTTACACAACTATTACTTAATATAAATGAAAATAAAGTTTCGAATTAAAATAATACATCAAACATATTCAGTTCACTTCCCATTACCACATCGTTGTACTTATACGTTACACCAAGAGAGTGCAAGATGATTCTGCTCTACCACCATCTCCATGAGTGTGGTTCATAGTTTTTGGAAAAAATGATGTTTGGGAAGAACACTCACTTGGCTTCAAGATTGGCTTCAAAATTGGTAGATCTTTATTGTAGATAAACTAAACAACTTGTTGATGCTGCCTAGGTGGAGATCCCAACTTTTTGGTGAAAATTCTGGCCCAAAACATCAAAACCAGCAAAGGGGGAATGAGTGCCAAGATGGGTCAAGATTGAGTTGAGATCAAGATATCTCTACTTGTCTCGACTGAGATGGGGTATTTATAGAGGCTAGGTTAAGCGGAGATCTTGTGAGATCCGAGATCTCGGCCAAGATATTGTATTCTTTGGTATTGATTGATGTAACCCTAATTCGAGGGCCAGTCTTCAGGATCAATCTGAGTGAACCAGCAGTAAAGTTAGGGTTTTATAACCTTGTGGTTCGAGCATAATGCTATCTTAAGGGGTTTTAGGAGCAGGGCCTACAGGGTTCGAGTAAACTTGGGTTCTATGGTTTATTGATTTCCAGATCTGAATTAATTCAGAACTGAATCTTAGGTTTAAGGTTTAGGAGTATTAAGAGTTTTCTAAGAATTAGGGTCTGTAGGGGGTGGCTAGGGTTAGAGTAAAGGTCAAAGGTAAAGAAAGGAGGAGTTGGGGAATGACAATTATAAGAGGAACAGGATTTGGGTGAAGGGTTTGAAAGATCTAAGTAAGAGAAGGTTAGGGTTTCTTGGAGTTTTGGGAATTTATGGCGGCAAAGGAATTAGGGTTTAGACTAGGGTTTGGTTGGTCCTACTAGGCTGAAACTAAGAGGGAAGGTCACTAGGGTTGGGGGAATGAGGTGCCTAAGATTTGGGACAAATCTAACAGTGAAATGCTCATAGATCTGATGTTGAATTCCAGAAAATTGAGAGGGAAAAAAGGAATATGAGATCTCTTTTTCTTTTTCTTTTTTTTTGGGGGGGGGGGGGGGGGAAAATGTTGCTGTAGGCAAGGGGGAAGGTCAAAGGTGAACAGAAGACTGCAAATGGAAAGAGATGGAAGAAGAAGAGTTGGCTCAGAGATGGGGTTCTTTTTGTACTTGAAGAAGGGAATGGGAGATATGAAGAACTTCAAATTGCAGAAAATTAAAAACACAGCTGCTAGTCTTCTCGCTTAGGGAAAACCCATGACCACTCCTTGCACCTTCAATCTCAACTTTATTATTCATCAGATCTGAATTGTTTACAAGTATGGGGCTTTGTTTATGGCCTTACATTGAAGGAACTCATACTAGGACTCAAACATAGAAAGTAAATCAACCTAGGATTTCTACTTGGACCAACGACTCAAATTCAAACAACTCTGTCATAACTCATCCTAGAATTGTAGATAAGGACTCGCTGTGAGAAGTCTACTGTAACTAAGGGAATCTCTTTTTATTGGCACTCCTAACCTAACTAGGACTCTTTAATAACTCAAACCAAATTCAAAAAAAAAAAAAAAAAAAAAAAAAAAAAAAAAAAAGAAGAAGAAGAAGAAGAAGAGAAAGAAAAGAAAGAAAGATGTGGAATTCTACTAACATACTGGATCCAACAAAAGGAATCCTTCTCTAATTAGGACTGTAACTAGACTGGGACTCTTTCATGACTTAACAAAGGCTGACTCAAAATAACAAAATAAAGGTAGACTTGGACTGCTGACAAAATTATGATTTGGGCTAGGTCAAATTAGGTTGGATTAGGTTACGCAAAATGACCAAAATTCCCCTAAGTTGGCCAAAATTGCTTGGGTTGCTGGCAGGGCCGCAAGGTATTTGTAACCTCTCTGGGCCTTCTTTGGGTGACTTTGTATCCGGTTTACATCATTGATCAACTTGCATGAGGTCTCACCTTGAGGTCTCAAAAATAGAGGTGGTGGCGATATCCTGCAAGTCCTTGAACCATGCACATGTACACAGGGTAAACCAAAGCCAACCCAAAGCCTGACCAATAATTCAATATACTATTTTTCACCAAACTGTACGAAACAATTACTTCTTATATTACATACTGTCTAATAATAAGCAAACAAACTATTGTTTTCTTCCATAACCCTTTATCATAGTTGATTTTTCATAAATAGGTCATAAATATAAATTATGCCAAAGATTGCCTAGATGCACTGATATGCCAGTCTGAGAAGCATCTTGTGAATTACACTTGTTTATAATGTGGTGGGCTATTCTAACTATTCTGTATAGAAATTGGTTAAATTTGCTTTTATCCTTGTGATATATGCTATGCTATGACAAGGCTTTAGATAGAGTGTTTTTTATTTATTTATTTTTTATTATTATTAAAAAAAATTGACTTTCTGAGTTACTTTTCTCATTTGTAGACTCATCAACAGCAAGGACCATTATATAGATTTGGATCCGGTTCCAGCTCATATGCCAGAGGGTATCCTAATGGTGGAATTTATCAAGGCTCTAGTTTTGGGGGTGGATCTCTTTCCAGTTTAGAAACAAATTCCCGGAGCTGGATGGCGATTGAGAAGGGCAGACGGCGGGGAAGGAGAACTGGATCCATATGTGTATGTAATGAAACACTTGATATCCATGATGAGCAGAACCGAGGTCCAAGAGCTTCTAAGCTGAAGAGCGAGGTCACTGCTGAACATGGTTCTTCTGTTGATTGTGGCAAGAACAGCATTTCTAAAGTTGACACCCATAGTGAGTCCTACAATTGTCCAGATTTTGTGACTGTGTATGGGGATGCCAAGTTCTTCATTATCAAATCGTACAGTGAGGATAATGTCCACAAGAGTATTAAATATGGTGTCTGGGCCAGCACACCAAATGGGAACAGAAAACTGGATGCTGCTTATCGTGAAGCTAAGGAGAGAAAAGGTGACTGCCCTGTCTTTCTGTTCTTTTCGGTAAGTTACTTGATTCCTAATCCAATATTCCTTTTTTACCGGTTGCTTGGCTTGTGATTTCCATTGTTGAAAGGCAGAAAACAATACACAACTGATGCTTAAGGGAACAGTCAATTCAGCTCATCATGTTGAGCATGGATTTTTGGCTGCTACTTGCCTACTTTTCATTCTTTTTGGAGGACGTCTATTGAATACTTCATTAAACATTGGAATCTAGTAGCTTCTGCAGTTTGTAGTTTTTCACACTTGGATTCTTCCCCCGCAGAATTCTATTGGTTGTAGCTCTGGATTCCATCCTGTGCTTGGTCTACTATTCTTTCCCATTTGGAGAGAGTGACTTTGCAATTATGTGTCTTAGAAATTGTTATTGCAAATGGATGGTTGGAAGCTTGGTTGAAGGTGATTTTATAGATGTCATGGCATCTAGACAACCTAAGGTGTTGGAGTGGATTCATTGCATGCTACAGTTAAGATTTTTCCAAATAGGCCAATTGGGGGTTAGAATACTTTAGTAGGGCCCCATGGGTGGGTTCTGTAGATCTTAGGTTTCTTGTTTTTGGGTTATTGAAGTAATGGGCCTGCATATGAGCCTGTAATGTGGCGTAATGTTAGCATACTGGATTAGTGGTTAAATTCAGTTTTTGGTTTGGATTAGGGATATACTTAATGGCTAAAGAATTATGTTTCAATTTTTTTTACTTCCTTGAGTCCTTCAGAGTAATTAGGAGTCCTTTTATGGGTCACATTAGGAACTTTAGAAGGTCTATGATAGGACCCAGATCTAATCAGCTTTGAATCCTATCATGAAGATCACTGATAGCAATGTAGATGTTCATTCCTTGTAACAGAACCAGTAAAACAGAAAAATAATAGTGAAGATATAGCTTGCTGAATCCAGACTAATACTAATGCCAACTGATACTACTAACTGATGAGAACTTATGAAATAAAGAAAAGACTAGATGGCAAGAACAGCTCCACTCCCCTGATAACCAGAACCTCTGCACACCCAGAGCTTCCCCGAGAGGTCTTCCCTCTCCCACAAGCACAGCTTGTTTCTCCTATTTTCTCCTACCTTTCTCTCTCCCTCCCCTCTCCTTACGTAGCCCCTTCCATTCTAACCAACTCTGACGCATAACAAACTCCTACACATTCACTCAATCAAGTCTTGCCACCTGGCTGTCTCTTCTGCTCCTCTGTTCACAGCAGGGTGTTTGCTGCTGTCCATTGGGAGGCTGCCATTTGTATTCTCTATATTCAGATCCCCTGTAACAGCCGTAGGTAATGTTGCATACTCCCTCCTATCGCTTCCCTTGTATACGTTGGATATTAGGGGCTTGTCAACACTTCCCCCCTTAAGTTTCACCTTGTCCTCAAAGGTGCGGGAAAATTTGAAACTTGAGTTTCACATGCTTGCCACATAACCATGCTAGTTCAGCATCTTGACCAGCCCTCTTTGTCAGCTTACCGATCCCAATTGCAAATGGTTTGAAATTCCATACAGAGAGGAGATCACAACACCTGCTGTAAGGAATTGAGCATCCATATGTGTATGAAGGACTTTCACCCGATAGCACCCCTGTTCTGTAGACCTGAAGAAGAAGCAATGAAATGCAGGCCCTTCCTTTGACCCATTCTTCGGCAATGTAGAATCCTGGTCCGATATTCCAGCTAATAATATGTTCCCTTTTCAGAACAGCTCCTCTGGAAGCAGAAATTTTATCATATTTGTCGCTTGATACAGTGTCAAGTTCTTCAGAATAAGCTTGCTTTTGGGTGGTCTCTATCCCATGGAGAAAAAATGAATGGAAAATGCAGAGCTAATCTGGACAGAAAACTATTTTCTGGAGAAACCTCTGGTCCATCATAGACTAATACTACAACTGTTGTTGATATAAGATTTGGCTCCAAAGTAAGTTCGCAAGTTCCAGAAATAATGATTTCCCCACTGCATCCTGTAGACTGACGGAAGGTATGCAAGGAAGTGCGAAGATTATTGATGCTTCTGATGCTGGCACTAGTCCATGTGCAGAGATCTACACCATCACAGTTCTTGATATCACCACCGAGAAAAGGGCACTCAAAGATAGCTCTTCTGATTGAGGATTTGATATTGTAACGAGAACCAAATCTAACTTTGGCTGTGTTGTAGCTTTTCAAGATCTCCAAAACTTCCGGGATGATGAGTTCCTTCGTGTTTTGACAGGGTGATTGAATGAGTTTGGTGTGCATGTCCTGCAGATGACAAACCGTGACTCTCAAAGCAGATGCCTGCATATCGGTGGTTCTTGTTCCGTCGAGCACAGCGGCCCCAGCACCTTGTCCTCTCAACCGAGTGAGAAGCCTTGGGTCCTTGCGTGATCGCCTTACGAGCACCCTCCTTGCGGCTGTCGTCCGACACCTGTGAGCAGTCCTCTGTGTGAAAGCCCCAAAACATTTCTGCAAAACGACTGGGGAAATAGCATTACAGCTTGCAGTGAAACAATCGGTCTTGAAGATGCTGTCGCTGGCAACGAACCCCACACCCATCGCAACGCTGCAAATCCAGTTCTGCTGCCTGGTTTCCGTCTCGATTTTGCAAGGTTGAAGACGATCATTTCCTCCACTTGTGGTTCCGTCCGCTGGTTCGGTAAGGGCTTGGTTCAGACTGGTTTGAGTCTGATTTGTTGATTGGTTTAGAATGTTTAAGCCCGGAATGGAAATGAGAGGGAATGGGTTTTCTTGTAACGAAATGGGCCAGGCCCATATTGGATCCATTGAAGTGGTGGGGCTTAAGTATGTAAACCCATGGGACGAATAGTATAGGCTGGTTATCTTATAAAAGGACTGCGCTGGGCTTGTTAATACAGTGGGCCGAGCCGAAAGTGTTAATTTTGGGTCGGTTAAACCTAACTGCTTAAGTCCATGGGTTAAGAAATATGGGCCAGAACTTAGGCTAATGAGATAGGATGGGTTTGGGTCTAGGCCGAAGCACTTAAAAATGTGGGTGAAGGAATATAGGTTGGGTATTGGGCTAATGGAATAAAATGGGCTGGGGTTTAAAGAAATAGGTTGGGCCCAAGGTGGTTTCTTTGGGGGTCTAGCAGTCCAATCGTTGTATTGGGTTTGTTTGGGCCCAATGTGTGAGTCAAAACATAGCTGAACGTGGCCCAAGAAATACGGTTTTTGGCCCAATTGGTTTGGATGAAACTCACGAACCGGTTTGATGCGAACCGAACCAACTCCACTAACCCTAACTCTCCATCGTCTTCTTCTTCCTTTCCTGCGAACGGAACACATCGTCGCCTGAAGTCTGCCGCCATGTGATCTTGGCTTCCCTCGATTCCTCTTCTCTTCGCAGATCGTTGATCGAGCGGGAAGTTTTATCGCTGCTGCTGCTTTAGTCTGGTAGGTATTGATGCCTGCTCCTCTCCCTCTCTGCTTCTCTCTTCTCCAAGCTTGGCACGGAAAACTCTGAGTCACCACCGGCTGTCTCATTCTTGGGCTGCTAGGCTTCATTTCCCGGCAATTCTCAGCATAAACTTTGGATTCTTCATCGTGTTCCTCAGCATCGATTTCCATCTGATGGGTGTTTGCAACCGAGCTTGAATCCAACGTCTTCTTTTCACCGAAGTCCATTCTTAAGGCCTCCGTGAAGCTCTCCCAATCTAGTTTCGGCCAGCCTCTTTGGTAGACCCAATCGAGCACGTCATCTTCCACATGATTGAGAGCTACTGCGAGCCAATGTTCTTGCTCAATCTGATGTTGCCAACAAAAGAGCTCAACTTCCATCAACCATACCTGCGCTCGTTCTTTCCTGAAAACAGAGACACTGTCATCTCAACTCCCTGGGAACGTTAATGCTCTGATACCAAGTTGATAGGACCCAGATCTAATCAGCTTTGAATCCTATCATGAAGATCACTGATAGCAATGTAGATGTTCATATGTTGTAACAGAACCAGTAAAACAGCAAAATAATAGTGAAGATATAGCTTGCTGAATCCAGACTAATACTAATTCCAACTGATACTACTAACTGATGAGAACTTATGAAATAAAGAAAAGACTAGATGACAAGAACAGCTCCACTCCCCTGATAACCAGAACCTCTGCACACCCAGAGCTTCCCCGAGAGGTCTTCCCTCTCCCACAAGCACAGCTTGTTTCTCCTATTTTCTCCTACCTTTCTCTCTCCCTCCCCTCTCCTTACGTAGCCCCCTTCCATTCTAACCAACTCTGCCACATAACAAACTCCTACACATTCACTCAATCAAGTCTTGCCACCTGGCTGTCTCTTCTGCTCCTCTGTTCACAGCAGGGTGTTTGCTGCTGTCCATTGGGAGGCTGCCATTTGTATTCTCTATATTCAGATCCCCTGTAACAGCCGTAGGTAATGTTGCATACTCCCTCCTATCACTTCCCTTGTATACGTTGGATATTAGGGGCTTATCAGTCTATATATATGACATTTTTGCTCCCTTTGTGGTGACCGTGTAGCAGATGTCTGCACCCCCCGGGGTGCCTGAACCGGCAAATTTGGCCCTAGACCCAAAACCCATTGGTGCATCAGATGGGCTGGCTGAACCCTACCAGGGTTGGTTTGGTCATTTTCTCATTCCTTTTGATTATTAATTCAGTCCAGTAATTTTGTATTATAATTTTTGTAAGTCCAAATCTAATATTAAATTTTATTTGAGTCAGTATTGGGAGTCCTAGTTAGAGTTGGAGCCCCAATTGAATTCCATTTTAACGTTGGATTCCTTTTGCATAATTTCTTACAATTTTACAAGTTGATTTATCTTTAAGGTTATTCTTTTTAGGGTTGTTATATGTTGAGATTTAAAGGGGATCCTAGTCTATAAAGGATTCCTACTACTGTATTTGATTGATCAAAACAATAGCCAAATAGGATCTTTCACAGGGAATCAAGTTCAGATTTGATAGACTTAAGATAAAACAGAATTTAGATGTAAAAGAGGGCTGAAACTAGAGTGATATTATAAGGATAATAGCATAACAGTACGGGCTGAATAGATCTTCAAAACAAGGGCAGAACTATGATGAAGAAATTGTAAGGACAATAGGAGGGAATTGAGAATAACAATGTAACACCCGGGTTTCACACTGCAAGGTGGATTGAACACCAACCTACCTTGATCAAACACAAGGATTCTCCATAGAGAAGCAATTTGATTTCAATTGATGAGTTGTGTCCTCACCTCTTACATAAGTCTCTTTATATAGCATTCTAAAGAGACATAAACATTAATAGTAACTTCCAACTACTAGCTAACACCACTTACCTATTAATAACTCAACTATTATCTAACACTTGACAAAAGAAAACTCCTTTGACAGTGAGTTCTTTTATTTTCAAAGCACAACCCCTTTTATTGACTTTTCAAGAACTAGACTTGGGCTTAGGTCTAGACCATGGAGATCAAAATATGTGGCTAACTTTAACCCACTAAAACAATTTTAGCCCATGAAAGTCATGGGCTGATTTGGGTGATAGCTTTAGGCCTTTGATGGGCCTGGTCCAATGGGCTTTTTCTTTCTTAAATATGTCTTCAATTCTGCATCAACTCCCCATGGCATGAAAACATTCGTCTTCGACGAATGAATGAATGACATGTAATGTTCATACAAATCGGGATCGAGTTTCTTGAAATCGTTAGCATGAATCCAAGTACTATCATGTCGTGGATGATTCTTCCATTTGACGAGGAAAGCATGATATTCAGTGCCACGACAAGTAGTTTTGTAAGAGTCATCCAAAACCTCCTCAATGATGTCGGTGATTGGTGGCTGGAGTTGGGGCAGCCTCAACATTTGTTCAGTGTCTCCATCATTAGAGTGGTGTCTTACATAAAGATGTACGTTAGCCACGTTGAAGACATTGTTTATGTTCATTTCTTTTGGTAGCTCGAGTACATAAGCATTTGGTCCAATGTGTTTCAACACCTTGTATGGACCCATCTTCTTTGGATGGAGTTTGTTGTTGACCCCATGTTGGAACCTTTTTGGATTGACGCGAACCATCACCATGTCTCCCAGTTGAAACTCCACATATTGTCGATGATGATCTGTTGTAGCCTTGTAGACATCATTGTTGAGAGCTATTCTTTGGCAAACATCAACATGTACCTCTTGATATGGCACATAAACTCGTCAACCTCAATACTCACACGTGCTTGTGGTGGTAGTGGGATGAGGTCTATAGGCCGTCGGGGTTGAACTCCAAGTAGAATCTCAAATGGAGTACAACCTGTCGTACGATTAACTGAGTAGTTGTAAGCAAACTCAACTATGTTGAGTATGGATGACCATGTCTTCTCATAATCACGAACCAAGCACCTCAGTAAGTTTCCCAAGCTTCGATTCACCACCTCTGTTTGCCCGTCAGTTTTGTGGATGGAATGCTGTTGAAAACTATAACTTTGTGTTAGTTTTCAGCCACAATGTCTTCCAAAAGTTGCTCATGAACTTGACGTCACGATCTTAGACAATGTTACATGGTAACCCATATAGTCGTAGAACCTCCTTAAAGAATATCTTTGGAATGTGAGATGCCTCAAAAGTCTTGCGACATGGTATAAAGTGAGCCATCTTTGAGAATCGGTCAACCACAACCATGATGGAGTTGTATCACTCTTTTGTTGAGGGTAGCCCAAGTATGAAATCCATACTAATATCAATCTAAGGTGCATGAGGAACTGGTAATGGTGAGTACAAACCTATATTTTGCTTGGTTCCCTTGGCTAGCTGACAGACTCTGCATCTCTTGATTACATTATCAACATCCTTTGCAATATGAGGCCAATAATACCGATCGGTGACTTGTATGATGATCTTATCCCTATCAAAATGACCTCCCAAATCTCCGTCATGCAGCTCTTGTATATTGTATGTTGTAGGGAAGAATTTGAAATGCATAACTAAGTTCCCAAAAACAAATACCCATTGATAAGAAGTGAGTATTTATGATTTTGCCTGCCTTGCTGTAACTCCTTGTATGGCATGTTGAAATCTTCGTCAGATGCAAACTCATAACGTATCTGATCAATGCTAACTGCATGTGCTGAGAATGTGCTAAGAGTAAGTACTTTTCGGCTCAATGCATCAGCCATTGTATTCTCCTTTCATGCTTTGTACTTCATTGCGAAGGCAAATTCTTCTAGATAAGCAACCCATTTAGCGTGCCTGTTGCTGATCAACTTTTGTGAATGTAAATACTTGAGGGCCTCATGATCGATATGGAGAATGAACTCTTTGCCGATGAGATATTGTCTCCAATGGTATAACGCCTAGACAACAGCATAGAGCTCTAGATCATATGTCAAATAGCATCACTTGGCATCATTGAGTTTCTCGCTATAGAAAGCAATGGGTGCCCTCCTTGCATCAATACACCTTCTAGACCAATATGTAAGGCATCAGTTGCTACCTCAAATATATGGTCAAAATCTGGCAAGCAAAGTATTGAAGCCTCTGTCATCTTTTGCTTGATCAGATGAAAGGCTTTGGTTGCCACTGCTGCCACTTAAACTCACCTTTGCCTTGCTTCAAACACTCAGTAATAGGTGCCATGACTGCACTAAAGTTTCGAATGAATCTCCCATAAAATGATGCAAGTCCATGAAAACTACGAACCTTGGTGATTGTCTTTGGTGTATCCCAATCTGTTATACTTTCTATCTTCTTTGGATCAGCCACAACCCCTTGTGATGTGACAATAAAACCAAGGAACACAACCTTTCGCAGCATAAAGGAGCATTTCTTGAGATTGATATATAACTTCTCATGGCAAAGCACCCTCAAGACTTACCGTAGATGATCGATGTGATCGTGTGGATGCTTATGTCATCAATATGTCATCAAAGTATACGACAAAAAATCAACCAATAAAAGGACGGAGTACGTGTGTCATCACCCTCATGAATGTGCTAGGTGCATTCGTCAGACCAAAAGGCATGACTTTCCATTCGAATAGTCCATCCTTGGTCTTGAAGGCAGTCTTCCACTTGTATCCAAGCCGAATACGAATATGATGATAGCCACTTCTAAGATCCAATTTAGAAAAGATCTTAGCCCCAGATAGCATATCTAACATGCCATCAAGCCGTGGTATAGGAAACCTATACTTGACTGTAATCTTATTGACTGCTCTATTGTCCACACACATGTACCATGAGATATCCTTCTTGGAGTGAGTAATGCTGGTACAACACATGGACTTAACCTCTCCTTAATGAATCCTTTATGTAGCAACTCATTCACTTGTCTTTTGAGTTCGTTGTGCTCTGTTGGGCTAAGGTGATAAGTCGGTAGGTTTGGTAACACCGAACCCGGTACCAAATCAATGGCATGTTGAATATTGCGCATAGGAGGCAGCTCATTAGGCAATTCATCAAGAACCATATCAGAAAAAATCAAAAAGTAACTCTTTGATTGGTGGAGGGAATGTCACCTTAGGTGGAGGGATAACTTCCCTTGTAACAAGAGCCAATACCAGCCCTGTATCATGGCTAGTGTGAATGAACTCCTTGTGAGGAACAACCAACAGCATCTTTTGCAGTATGGACAACAACTTTTGTGCTTCAATGGTCCTCTTTTGGTTGGTCCTCGAGGACCTCCCTGACACATTTCAGCTGGGACATTGACTGGGTGGAGGTCAGTGTGAAGACCTTTGAACTTGAATACATACCGGTTTTTCTTCCCTCCGGCCATAACATCATTATCATACATCCACGGTCGACCAAACAAAACATCCGTAAGATGCATGGGGATTACATCACACCATACCTCTTTCTCATATCGATGGAGCTTCAATGGTACGGAACACCGTTGATTTACCTCCAGAGTATTCCCATTCAACAAGGATACCTGATATGGTTGAGGGTGCTTCTCCATCTTCAAGCTTGCTTTCTTCACAGAGGTGTCTGAAGTAACGTTGACGCAGGTCCCACTATCAACTATCACCAAAGCGTTATTATCTCCAGACTTCACACGGTTGTAAAAGATAAAATTGCGCTGCCAGTCCTCTCCTTTGGGTTTCAGCCACCAAGATGTAGCTTACTATATGAATGCCATAAGCATCACATCTATTAGCATCAATCATGATCTTCTTCCTCTGTTTACTTCTCAATCTCAACAACAGCATTAATCTTTTGACAGTGTGGGCAATATTTAGCATCAAATGTCCAACCTCTTGACAATGAAAAACATTGTGCTTGGCTGCCACCGGTCATAGGAGCCTTGCCCTTATCTTGTCGGGTAGGAAATGTGGGTTGAGTAGGGGTTGTTGTAGTAGGTTTTGGCGCTGGAAAATTTCGCCTAACCTCCCCATCTTGGTATCCAAACCTTTTACTGTTGGATGCCAATAATTCTGTCGCATGTAGGACTTTTTCAAAAACAATCCCGAACATTCTCTACATCCTCAATGCCAATGGCCCTATTGATTTTAGGCCAATCTGAAATGTGACAAGATTTGGATCTCCCTCTCTCGAATTCCTGTACGAGAAGAGAGTCAAATTGTTCCATAGATTCTGCAACTGACAAGTTCCCTTGACAAATAGAATTTAACTTGTCTTGTAGTCGCAATCGAAAGGTAGATGACAATTATTTTTCTCAGTTCTCCCCAAATCCTTCATAAATTGTTCCAACTTCCAAGTGCAAGGCTGTATATAGCCCGCCTTACCTCATTGTGAAGAAGAGCTGGATTGATGAATAGAGTTTCTACCTTGGAGGCAAACAATGTTGTCTTATTGGGAGGGCCACAACAGATTTAGGAAGTTTTTCTGATTTGAACCCAATTTTAGGATTAGGGTTTCTAGAATGGATTCCCTAAAATTAAAGGGTTTGCCTAGGATAATCTTTTTTTTGGACCAGAAAAGTAATTATGAGATCTAGGTAGGAAGGATAATATTGTTGAATAAGGACCAAATGTGGATGTTATGGGTAGGGTATGGGTTTATCATAATGATGTGGGGTGAAATAATTTGGAAAAGGAAGAAATTAGGGTTTTATCAAAATTATTTGGGAAGGGAAGGGAAGGGAGGTCTGTGGTATGCAAAGGGTTTGGGATACTCCAAAAGGGAAATGGGAGGGAATTAGTTTAGTTAAATAATTTGGAGTTGGATGGAAGGATGTCGGCTGTTATATGGTATCCTGAATTGGGATGTAATAGGGTGCAATCAACTTACACAAGGAGGGGAAGGGAAATATCTTGGATAAGGAAATGGGGGGAATGAGGGGATCTAGTGGGAAAGGGAGGGAAGATGAGACTTGCAATTGGAAGAAATGGGGTGGGGAAAATCTTGCGATTCTTTATTTTCTTTCTTCTTTTCTTACTCTTCTTTCGTTTCTTTTCTCCTTTTTTTCCTGCTTTCTTTTCTGTATTTTCTTTTCTAGAACTCTGCTGCAAAAACCAGGAAGGGGGGGGGGAAGAGAAAAAAAAGAAGGAAGAAGAAAAAAGGCCCAGAATAGAGGGGGACGTAAGGCTATTGCAAGGAATACCTCCCGGTGGGGGGGGGGTTGGCTGCTGTCATGAGAAGGGAGGGGAAACAAGAATTGTAGAAAATTCTGCGACCTTCAACAACGCCTGTGATGGGGTTTTCTTGGGTTCCTATGCTGCTGCAGGTTCAAGAAAAGGGGGAAAGAAGTGGGACAGAGGAAGGAGTGGGATGGGGATGCTTGTGCAAGGAGGGAAGGAGCGGGATTCTTGGTCAGGTTGCAGCTTGACAGAAGAGGGATGCTGCTGTAATGGATGATTGCTTGCCGGTTTGCTGAAGAACGGTTGCTGTAAATTGAATCAAGACTCATAAAATCCACTGTGACCCTCCCAAAAAGAACCAGGACCTGTTTCCCACAAACAATATTCAATCTTTATTCAATGCAGGCTTAAGGAATTACAATGGATAATACTTATTTATAGCCTACCAAAAGACTAACACTAAGTAGGATTCCATAACAAGCTAGGATCCCACCCACATAATCCAGATTCTTGAATTGGAATCTAAAAGAAAAAGACGCATGTTAAAAATAAAACTTTAAGTTATCGCAATGTCTAATAAGCACATGCCTGAATCCCTTGCCCTGCGGCAGCCCTAGGCCCACTCCTCCATCCCTCTTCCCCCCCCCCCCCCAACCAAAAAAACAAAAGAACCCTCCTAAACCCTGCAACCCACCGTCCCTTTTCCCCTTTCTTGGATCTTGCGGTAGCCCTTAAAAAAAAAACTAGAAAAAAAAGGAGGAGAAAGAGGGAAAGAAAGTAAGAAAGAGGACATGATGTGAACAAGGTTGAGCTCCCCTATAATTGCCTAAAAACTAGATGCTAAAGGCCCATACCAAAGCTGGCTAAAACCCCAGGGGTACTTTGATCATTTTCCAGCCCTTTTAGGGTTTAAGAAGGGTCTAGATGGAACCCCCTCAATCCAAGGGTCATAGATCTATATTTGTTTTCTTGTTTGGGTTATAATTTTGTGAAGTATGAATTATGATATAGTCCCATTCTATGTGAGATTCTCATTTTAGAGTCCAACATTTAAAAAGGACTCCTTAGAGTTAGTAATTTATTTCCTTGAAGTTGTTTTATGTAAGGGTCCAATTGGGGTTTTGTTAAGAGTTGTTTATTTATTGATTAGTTTAGTCCTTTGTAACACGGTAGAAGATCTCGCTCTCGAGTTCAACCATCTCGACAATATCTTGGTCAAGATATGCGATTTTTGGGCGTCAACTCGGTGGCCCATCTCGGTGGGTTTTAGGGTCCCAATTGAGCTGAAACTTGGTATTCAGCCTATTTAAGGCCTTTTGAACACATCGGTGTCATTGGATTTGTTAGAAAACTACCCTAAGTACGGTTTCTAAGTCTACCCATAGTGTGAAACCGAAATATTGTAGGATTAGGAAATGCAAGGTTATACAACCTGTAGTATAGAACCTTTAAGGCACATAAATGAAAAACAAGTGTAATGCATCAAATAACCTAATTGTCATCAAAATTCCATCCATATGAATATCACAATCTCAATTTTCAAGAATGGAATAATAAAATTATACAACTATTAAAAGTTCTATATAAGTCATTAAATCATAAGTTCACAAGACAAGCAGAGAATGATTGATCTTCCTTCGATGTTGTAGATGTGCTAAGAGTAGTTTCAACTTTCAAGTGAAAATCTAGCTGAAATCCGCAAAAAGGGCAAAAATTGAGACTTCTGGCAAGATATAGCAAGATATGGTGAGATCTCGAGCGAGATATCCCATCTCTCTGCTCTCGATCTCCATCTCGTCTCGCTTATTTGAAAAAGCAAGATATCTCGTGAGATCTCCCACCATGTTTTGTAAAGGGAATTCTTTATGGATAAGGTTCCCAGTTTGAGTTTTAGTCAAGTTGCTTAGGGTGTGAGGCTATAAAGCCCTCCCTCCCCCCCTCTCTTCAATTATTGGGTATGTTGAATTTGAATTTGAGGGAATGGAGTTGTGGTCTTCTTGGGGCCACAACGAAATTTAAAAATTTTGTGCAATTTTTCTTCATCTTCTTAAAGCTTGTGGCAGATCAAGAAATTTTCTAATTCCTGCAGCCTTCAAGTGTCCTTCTTCCCCATCAAGTAAGTTCAACCCCAGCCACCCTCCCAAACCCTAATGCCCTTATTAGGGGGGTGTTAGCAGCGGGTTGGGTCGGGCCAGCATTGAATGCTAACCCTACCCTGAAGACTAAAGTTGAAACCCAAGACTTACCCTACCCTGTCAGGGTTTGAAAATCCCCAACCCAACCTGACCCTTTAGGGTTTCTCTAAGCTCGACCCGCCTTGATTAACCATGACAGGGGAACGGTAGGCCCTAATTTACCTTGACCTTGACCCCAATTTTAATCGCTTCTTATCCGAAGTGTTAATTTAATTATTTAACATGATAAAACTCATTTACTTGTTTAATAATTGAACACTGTAAAACTCTTTTTATTGAACAAAGCAATGTTTAAGTGTTACTGTTTAATTGAAAGAAAGCCAGAAGATTGTGATTTGGTAGGTTTGGGGTTGGGATTATGCACAACATACAGAATGAAGCAAAGATTAACTGAAAGAAAACGAGATCTCCTTTATTTACTACTTACTTGAAGCCTTCCACAATATTACACCATGATTGATTGGAAAAGTGAAGATCTAAGACTTAGGGGAGAGAGGAGTCCATTGAGCAACAACTTGGGGGATGGAGTTGAAGAGCATACACCATTATTGATGTGGGAATGTGAAATTTGTGGTAATATATTTAGATATTTAGGGTTAGTGGGATACTTGACTCTTAACTTGTCAACAAAAGAAAGATACTTGATTGTTACTTACCCAAAAAGAAAAGTAAAGGGATACTCAATTTGTTTGAAGCCAATTTATATTTTAAGAATAATTATAATTAAATTAGAGTAATACAAGGTCGGGTTTGGCCAGGCCGAATTGGCCCCAAGGCTAATCCTGAACCCCAACCCGCAGGGCTGATTATTTTGTAAGCCTGCCCCTCAGGTTGAATAAATCAGGTTGGAATCGGGCCGGGCTCAGGGCAGGTTTGGGCCGATTTGACGCCCGTAGCCGTTGTCACCCCTTTTCTATTTTTCTCAAATTTTGCTGCAATAAATTCATGGTCAGGTCTATTAAAATCTAACTGTTTGATCTGTTCCAAATCTTAGGAACATCATTCCTCTAACTTGGTGACCTTCCCTCCTAGTTTCAGCCCAACCCTTGTGATGTGAACATAGATTGGCCCACCCTAGCTGAAACCTAAAGTGGCCCCCAAGGCCCACCCTAGCAAGCTGGCTGGACCCTATTATAGCGGTATTTTGGACATTTTAGGCTCTCTTTTACTGCTGGAATCTAAATTCCAGAATTCTAGCTTTATTAGAGTAGTCCCAATCCATTTTAAATTTCTTATTTGAGTTGCGATTGAGTTGGTTTCCATTAGTTGTAGATAAGATAAGACTCTTTTAAGTTCCTATATTTAGAGTTTTTATTTTAATATTTTAATTAGAATTTGTCTTTATTAGGGGCTATGATTTACTTAGGTAAGGAGTCTTTCTTTAAAGAGGATTCTTATAGATAAGTTAGTCTTTATTTCTATATTTTATTTAGGTGGTTGTTAATTAATTGTAAAAGGGAATCCTAACTTATAAAGGAAACCCTAGTTAAGTTGTTCTCCAAGTGTTAATTGAGTCAAGATGGAGTCTCCCGATCTGAGTTGAGTTCTTGTTTTTTAATGTAAGGCTACAAAAAAGCCAGCCTATGATTGTAAACTTTGCTCTGCATTGAATAAAGGCTGCTTGTCGGAAACAAGTTGGGGTTCTCTTTGGGAAAACCTCGATGATATAGTTTCTGGATTCAATTGTAGCAGCCTCTCTCCAACAAATCAGCAGCTCTCTCTCTCTCTCTCTCTCTCTCTCTCTCTCTCTCTCTCTCTCTCACTCATCTTGAGCAGTTTCAACAAATCAGCCCCAGCCCCTTCCCCTCTGTTCTCCCTCCATTGCACCCCTCCCCTTGGCCTTGTTCCTCATCGCAAGCCCTATGAATTCCCCTCCTCACCATCGCAGCCCTCTCCCTCCCCTTCCCTTGTAATTACAGCAACAACCTAACCCTTCCCCACCTTCCTTATCCTGCGCAAGTGCCCCCACCCCATTCCCGTGCTGCCACAGCCTGGCAGCAAGCATCCCAGCCCCCCCACGATAAACTCAGTTCCACTCCCACTCCTTGCGAACCTTCCAAAAGACCTGCCCCTTCCTGCGATCACCGTAGGACCCTCCTCCTCCCTCAGACCCAGCAACACCCCTTCCACCCTCTTTGACTTGCGGCAACCTAAAAAGAGCCGAAAAACAGAAAAAATATAAGAAAAGGCAAAGAAAGAAGAAAAGAAAGAGAAAATGACAGAAAGAAAGAAGAAGAGATATTGCCGAAGATCTTCAACTCCTTGAATTGCTTTCCCTCCATAGTTTTTTCTAATTTTTCCCTTAAAAGCCGTATTTATTATAAAATCCCTTCTCAACCCCATTTCTATTTAGGAACCCAATTTCCCTTGCATCCCATATTAAATTTTGGATAACTAAAAATTCATCACATAGAGATTCTTGGCGAATCCTTAATTTTAGGAAAGATTATTCTGGAAACCCTAACCCTAGAATTGGGTTCGCATCACTGTGATGTAACCCGGGGATACAAGTTATGTGCCAGGACCTTTCTTTAACTAGAACCAACAACAAGAAATCACACCAGATGGAATCTATATCAAAATTGGGTAGGCCATGGGTAAGGGATTTGGGGAATGGATTAGTCATGGGATGAGTTTGGGATGGGTTAGGGTTTAACAATCAAAAAGATGGGATGGATTTGGCTAATTTTGCGTTTAGGGATACCCAAACTTACCAAAGGATAAAGTGAAAAGATTTGGGGTTTGTTAGGTTGCTGGGAATGGGTAGAGGGATTCTAGGTAAAGGAAAAGAAGGGCAAGAAAGCTTGCGGCATAGGTGGGAAGGGCTGGGTTCTTCTGCGATGGGATTTCAGGAGTTAGAGAAACACGGCAGGATTTGGGGTAAAGATCCGAAGGTTAGGAGAGGAAGAATAGGGGTGGGGGAAGGGCTGTAGTGGGACTTACTGGTGATAGAAGGTTTCTGTTCAGAATCTTGGAGAGGAGGATGACTTTACTTGCTGCCGCAGGGCTTCTCAACCGTGAAGCATGGTAGTGCACTTCCTTGTCTCAATTCTCATAATTTCATGCATCAAAAACTGAATTGAATTACAACCTCAGACTTGTATTTATAGATAAAATAGTAAGACTCCTACTTGAACTCTTAAAGAAAACCCAACTAACTCCTAATTAGGATTCCTATTTGATAACTTAGAAACCCATCGCTAATTAATTAAAGAACTTCTACTCAAACTAAAACTCTTAGATAACTCATAAACTGAAACTCCAATTAACAAAAGAAAAGTAGAGAAGGACTCCACAAAATAGCTGCAACTGTTCAAACTAAATAGGCTTGAAGCAGGGGTGGATAATGACCAAAATCCCCCTGTATTGGTTCGGCCTCCTCTGGGATTGTTGCAAACTCCCCTCCTGGGCTGTCTCTGGCTGGTTACATCATCCAGACCAACCCAAACCTAGTCTAACCTTGACCCTAGTTCCACTGAAACTCTGATAACTCCCAAACCCCTTAACCAAATCCTAAACCTTTTTTCAATTAGCATCCCCACCCCTTTTCCTGCACTCAATCCCAGTCCCAATCAAATCCAAGAATCCCAAACCCGTTAGGACACTTCAAACACATCCATATCCATCTAGGACTGACCTGAACTTATTAGATTGACCTGAAATTATTAAACATCTAACAGCCCCATCCAAAGCATAATTGAAACCCTACAGCAGCATTCTTTAAGCCCTTAACTTACATATTCAGCTCTGGAATTCCAAAACAGCAGCAGCCGAACCTTGGTATCACCCTTCCCAAGCCCTAAACCCACTTGTACCTAAGCCTAAACCCATTCCCAGATCTGAAACTCAAGTACAGCAAGGAGTTACCTGCATCTGCATGGTATTTTGAGCAAAAACAGCTGCTGTCCGTTGAGGTTTGCACCCAAACAGAAAGGGTTTAAACCCTACTTTGCTGTTGGTTCTAATTGAGAGCTCTTGAAAGGCTAACCCAGACCCTGGGTTAAATTAGGGGAGAAAGGAAAAATCAAGAGAGGCAAGATCCAAAGAACCATCCGAGAATCCAAGAAACCTTATCAAGATCCCAAGAAACTTAACCAAGATCAACCCACGTCATCCCTAGACCCTCCCATTCCCAACTGCTAGGCCCCCAAAATTCCCTTTAGGTTCCATATACATACATCATCCAATTTGGGTTTTTCAAAACCTGAACACATCCGATATTTCTTTATTAAAACCCTAACTTTATTTCCTTTCAATTTCTATCAACCCATCTAGGTTTTTGTTAATTCAAACTTATCCCAAAACCCTAACCACCCTGAGTTTCACCATCAGACCCATCCCATCTAGGTTTGTTAAAATCTTTACTTCCCAAGTTTGGTTCATTATTTGCTGGTTCACAAAGAAAAGGATCCTAGAGTAACTCTGATTTTAAGGGGATGGTTACACACCTTGAAACCCTAAAACCGTGGTTACGTCAGTCTTCTTCCAAACTATTCTATGCAAGCTAGGAATGCATGACACTATCCAACTTTGGGGGGAGTGTTAAAAGTTATAGAAGTGGGTTACTTGTGTCACATTTCTATCATAAGACGTGTTAAATTCTATATGGCTTTTCTTGCTTTTATCTTTCTTACCTCTCTAGGAAGACCCTTCAAATTCCTAGAGATATCTATTTGAATCACATGGATTCATGATTCTCTCTAGATCATTCCTTTTCTCTTCTTCTTCTTCTTTATCTTCTTTCCCAACAACTAACTCCTTCCTTGGCTGAATGACTTCATCTTCATCCCTCTTTTCTGATTGGGGAACTGCAAGAACTCAAGCTCTCTTCTTCTGCTTCATCTTCTTTTCCAGCAACTACCTCCTTCCATGGCTGAAGGTCTTCATTCCTGTTTTCTACTTAGGGCACCACAAGAACTCAAGCACTCTCATTGATTTAAAATAATAATAATTCTTTAGTAATTTGCCCACTTGTTTCTTCAACTCCTCTTGTTTTGCTTGGCTCATTGCTTAGGCAAGGAGGCTAGGATGTAAAAGTCTTGGATCCAAGTTTGGTGCATGTTGTATGCCTCTGACGTATCCTCAAATGAATGAGGACCAGTACTACAACATTTTTTAATAGGACCAAGTCGAATGGGGTGGCAAGATTTAGTTCTAGGGGAAAAGGGTTAGGTTTAGGCCCTATGGTCAAAAGTTATGCACTCTTGAGTTCTGTATTGGGTATCAAGGATACTTAGCCCATTGCATGGATGATGTGGGATAAATTCATTGAAATGGGAAACCAGGTTCTATGGATGTGAGCATGTGCTGAAATTTGGAGGGGTCGTAGGTATTGATAAGAGGATATGATTCTCTAAGTTTGGTTGGGTTTGGATGTCTAAGTTGAAAGATATGGAGTTTCTTTCCTTCATCCCCCTTTTTTTTTTTTTGTTGTTGGGGGGGGGGGGAGGTTTGGGAGTATGAAAATTCAACGAAATATTTATATCTTTGAATTGGATTGTCAGAATGGGGTCAAACTAGGATTTAAGATCACTAGAGTTGAGGGGTTGATGTCTAGTTTTAGACAGATCTGATGGTCAGGTATGTGTATATCTGACCTTGAATTTTGAGCGTGTTGGGAAGTCCAAAAATTCAAGGAAATTTAAGAATATAATGAAAAGATAGTTAAATGAAAGGTGCATGGGCTGCTAGATATTTAGATTGGGGGAACCTTGTAGAGATGTGAAGTGAATGGAATGGCTTCTTGACGGCTGTCTTTTTAGTCATGGTAAGATCTGCTGTTAGGACCCCTCCTTATGAGCCTAACCTACCTTCCTATCGACTCCTTAACAGCAGCAAGGATTACTCATATTAATAAATAAAGAATATAACAGATAAGGGAAGCTGAATATCATTGCATAAGTATTACGATGACAATTCAACTTGAATCACTACAACAGACTATTCATCTGATAAATAATTCTTGGAATGATAAAACAGAAATAAGATAAACTGTACTAACACCAGAAGGTCATTCCCTTCTCCTGAGAGGCTCCCTCTCCCCGCAAGATCAACTTGCCTTTCTCTTTTTCCTCCCCCTTTCCTTCTCTGCTATTCCCCTTATATTCTTCTTCCATCCCCTGGTCCTCTAACAAACTCAATTCTCTGAGCCACTGTCCTGCTGCCATCTGGCCTACAGTTCTGTCTTTTAGTGCATAATAAGAATGGTGGTGTTTGCCCACTCCTGAGATGCCATTTGGCCTCCCTCTACACCCGCTGCTGGGGTAGCTACCACATCTCCCTTGTTTCATCTATATTCTGCCCTGTTTCAGCCAATGTTTCTACTGTTCTTCTCTGTCTCTTCTTACGTTGATACAGTTGTGTAATCAGGGGCGTATCAACACTCCCTCCCTTCAGTTTCACCTTGTCCTCAAGGTTAAATTCAGGAAATTGATTGTGGAGCTCACGAAAATCTTCCCAGGAGTTCTCACAAGTGGGTAACTGTTGCCATTGAATCAGTACTTCCAAGGACCCCTTAGTTGAGTAGCGAATGTCTAGGAGTGTCTGCGGAATAAGTTGAACTTCCCCATCTTCGGTTAGACATGTTGGTAAGGGCTGAGTTGTGATGTTGAGACCCACTACCTTCTTTAATTGTGAAACATGAAACACCGGATGTACCTTTGAGTCTGGTGGAAGTGTAAGTTTGGAGGCAACCGGACCAATTTGTGCTTCAATGGGGTATGGACCGTAGTATCGGTGGCTGAGCTTCTCATTTGGACGTTTGGCTAACTTCTTGAAGCGGTATGGTTGGAGTTTGAGAAAAACCTCCTCTCCCACTTGATAAGTCACCTCTCGTCGATGTTGATTTGAAGAAGACCGCATACGGTCTTGGGCTATCCTCAGATTGTCCTTCAGCTCAGCTATAATCTGATCTCTTTCCC
Organism: Hakea prostrata; assembly: GCF_041222555.1. Classification (NCBI taxonomy): domain Eukaryota; kingdom Viridiplantae; phylum Streptophyta; class Magnoliopsida; order Proteales; family Proteaceae; genus Hakea; species Hakea prostrata. The sequence continues at coordinate 35,823,530 of NC_142603.1, forward strand.
TGAGGTAAATGTCAACGTCAGCTACTTTGGAAGAATTCCCTTCCCACTTGAGTAAAGGTGGGGGCTTCCGTCCATAGACTATTTGGAATGGTGTCATCTTGGTGGAAGAATGATATGTAGTGTTGTACCAATATTCAGCCCAAGGAAGCCAAGTGATCCAATTTTTTGGTTGTCTCGCACAAAAGCAACAGAGATATATCTCAAGGCTGCGATTCACCACTTCCATTTGGCCATCTGTTTGAGGATGATAATCACTACTGAATTTCAGGTTGGTCCCAGCTAGACTGAACAGCTCTTTCCAAAAGTTACTCATGAAGACCCTGTCCTGATCTGAGACAATGGATTTTGGAAATCCATGGAGCCTTACTATCTCCCTGGTGAAGGTTACAGCCACATCTCTTGCGGAATATGGGTGTGTGAGTGCCATGAAGTGTCCGTATTTCGAAAGGCGATCCACTACCACCAGTATGGTGTCTCCACCACGACCTTTAGGCAATCCACCGATAAAATCAAGGCTGATATCTTCCCAAACTTGGTCTGGTATTGGGAGAGGCTGTAACAACCCTGCTGGTTTCATGGCTTGATGTTTGCTTCGTTGACATGTGTCACAACTAGCCACATAATTTTGGACAGCCTTCTTCATACCTATCCAATACACAACTGCTGAAATTCTTTTGTAGGTGCGAAAATAGCCAGAGTGGCCCCCAAATGGAGTAGAGTGAAATTCAGCCAACAATTTAGGAATCATTTTAGAACCCTCAGGAATGACCAAACGATCTTTAAAGAAAAGAGTCCCATTCTTCAACTTATAATCTGAAAATGCAGTCGAACCACTAAGTAATGACTGTATCAACTGCCGATAGTGTTCAGATGCCTGAAGTTCAGCTTCTAAGTCTTCTCCACCTTCCCATATTGCTGCAGATAGACTAGAACAGTGGATTGGGCCCTCCAATTGTCGGGATAGTGCGTCGGCAGCCTTGTTTTCACAACCTGGTTTGTAAAGGATTTCGAAGTCAAACCCCAATAACTTCATAATCCATTTCTGCTGATCTTCGGCCACGAGTTTTTGATCCAATAGGTATTTGAGACTCCTTTGGTCGGTGCGAACCTTGAAGTGTCTTCCCAAGAGGTAATGGCGCCATTTTTGAATTGATAACACCACTGCCATTTACTCTTTCTCATTAACTGATTTGGCGCGGGCTCGTGGTGATAAGGCTTTACTCCAATAGGCGATAGGATGCCCTTCTTGCATGAGGACAGCTCCTAACCCTACACCCGATGCATCCGTTTCCACCACAAATTCTTTCAAAAAATCGGGCATAGCAAGTACAGGTACGGAAGTCATTGCTGCCTTCAATGCTTCAAAGGCTGTAGTAGCTGAAACATCCCACTTATAAGCATCTTTCTTCAACAGCTTGGTGAGTGGTGTGGCTATCTTCCCATAATCCCGAACGAATCGCCGATAATACCCCGTGAGACCAAGGAATCCTCTAAGTGCTTGGACATTCTTCGGAAGTGGCCATTCGACCATGCAGCGGATCTTTTGTGGATTTGCTGAGACTTCTTCAGCAGAAATTATGTGCCCCAAGTAATCCAAGGTTGTGACAGCAAAGGAGCATTTTTTCGATTCACTACCAAGTGATTTTGTGATAAGATGTATAGAACACACCGTAAGTGATCTAAATGATCTTCCATGGTACTGCTGTAAACAAGAATATCATCAAAAAACACTAGCACAAATTTACGTAGGTGTTCGCGAAATACCTCGTTCATTAGTGCCTGGAAAGTCGCTGGTGCATTCGAAAGCCCAAAGGGCATTACGAGGAACTCGTAATGTCCATCGTGTGTGCGGAATGCAGTTTTCTCTTCATCATTTTCAGCAACTCGGATTTGGTGATAACCGGATCTGAGATCGAGCTTGCTGAACACCTGTGCGCCCCCCAATTCATCAAGCAACTCGTCTATCGCCGGAATAGGAAATTTGTCGGGTATTGTGAGTTTATTAAGTGCCCGATAATCAACACAAAACCTCCATCCTCCGTCTTTCTTCCTCCCCCTTTCCTTCTCTGCTATTCCCCTTATATTCTTCTTCCATCCCCTGGTCCTCTAACAAACTCAATTCTCTGATCCACTGTCCTTGCTGCCATCTGGCCTACAGTTCTGTCTTTTAGTGCATAATAAGAATGGTGGTATTTGCCGACTCCTGAGATGCCACTTGGCCTCCCTCTACACCCGCTGCTGGTGTAGCTACCACATCTCCCTTGTTTCATTTATATTCTGCCCTGTTTCAGCCAATGTTTCTACTGTTCTTCTCTGTCTCTTCTTACGTTGATACACTTGTGTAATCAGGGGCTTATCATCTGCCCTCAGGATTACGCAACTCTTGGAGCTTCTATGTTGAAAGTTGACCCAATCAGCAGCAAACTAGGACAATCACAAACAAAAGCACTCAAGCTTCAAAGACCTATTAATCAACTGTAGCCTATTCTAATTGGTTGGGGGCTATTTATAGCTTTACATAAGAAATCTTAGTCAACAACGTATGAGATGTCACCTTTTTGAAGGCTCGGGACAAGACCCTGGTCGAGTCTCACACAACACCCAGTCTTGACCGATTTCTTGGTTTGACTCGAGATCTCGGTCCAACCACCCTTTTAAGTCCCACAACTCGAGCGACAGAGGTGGGGATCTCGACTTGTCTTGCATCTTCTCACCTCCCATCTTGCTCATAGCTTCCCAAGTTCATTTTTTGGCCGAATTTTTTTCCAAATTGTCGTTGACAGCTTCCTTAAAGGCACAACAGCTATTCATGGGCCCAAGTCCAAATTGCAAATGAAATCCCGAGGCCCAAAGTGATATAAGGCCTCTACAGGGCCAAAGGCGGTGCCCCTTGCACCCATGTTGGGCTTCCTCCCTGGGGGATGTGCATTGGGGGAAAGGTCATTGGCAACAGAATGTGTAGTATCTATAGTACTTAACACTTCTGTTATGATCTTATAATTTATATTGAACTTATGATGTATTCTTGAGAGTCAAGAATGTGATGTTCTAGTGTACTCATATGGATGGAATTCTGTTGCTATTTGAGTTATTTGATGTATTTTATCACTTGCTTTTCATTTTATGTCCTAATGGTTGTATATTTCATGTTTTGTAACTTTGTATGTTCATCCTGCAGCATTTCAGTTTCGAACTCAGGGTTGAGTTACAACTCATACTTAAGGTTGTTTTCTCACCAATCTAAGGCCGCCAATGTGTTTAGAAGGCCTAAAATACTAGACAACAACTTTGAGCCCAACCTGACCCTCAAGCCCCCCACGAGATTGGTCCTCAAGTTGGCCCAAGAAAAAATACCGGATCTCAAGCTAGATCTTGCTTTTTCTCAAGGGCAAGATTTCCCTCACTGGTTGCATGTGTGTGTATAAAATGTTGGAAAATAAGTGTCTTTGAGTAAAAGTATAATAACCTTAAATGGCTTGCTGCCCCTCACTTAAAGTTGGGGTTGAATTACTAAACGGTGGTTGAAATCTTTAACTAAGCCCACTCTTTTCTGGAACTCTACTGTTTAAGCCTTTTTTTCTTTACTAATAAATTTCATGAAAGGTGCCTTGAGTTGGAAGACTCCCTCACAAGCTGAACTTTATCCTAAATAGAAACTACTTGTATGAAATGTCAATCCCAATCTTACTTAAAAACTAAGACAGAAGTTAGTTATCAGCATAAACCCCTCTTAGTTTCCTAAATTATAGGATGATTGCAAGCTGTCATGACCCTCCACCCACACAATGGCCATGGGGGGTGATGTCCAACAGCCCTAGAACTAGGGTATTCTAAGAAAGGATCCTAAGCCAACTAAAACACTATAAGAGATTAGGGGAAGGGTTTGCACAACACATAATTAGATTCACACTAAGAGAACGGTACAAAATAAAAATTCAGCAATCAAGAATTTAAGTAAAGTGCAAAATAACTAGAGACTCTAGAATACAATTTAGAATTTGTGTATGGTCAATCCACACTACTAGGCATGGTTATTAAAGCGGCAAAGCGACCAAAGCAATTGGGGTCCCGTCTTGGCGATTAGGCGACTAAGCGGCGCTTAGGCGGCAATAAAGCGGTACTTTCAAACTACTTTTTTATACAAATATTTTTTATAATAAACTAAAGTACTAAACAAACATTCAACAATCACATTCATAAAAATAAAAATAAAAAAACATTCAAGAATTACAATTATGAATAACAATATTATTCATATATAGTTTAGTCAAATTATTTCACAAATTATTTTTAATGTCATTTTTTTGTTAAATATACATGAATAATATTCGAATTGGAATCAGAATTGATGTATCCATTTTTCCCTTTTTTTAACCAAACAGTGCCGACATGATAATTAATAGATCTTATTATTCCGATTTCCAAGTCATTATTTATTTAATGATTCATTGATTATCAATGTTGAATATGACTCATACTTCACATTCTGTTGCCGATAGGCACTTTGGGCCTCAGAGTTCATTTGGAAATTGGGCCTCGATTATGAAATGGCTCACATATTTAAATTTATATATGGCATTGTAGAATAAATTATGATTAAATAATAATAATAATAATAATAATAATAATAATAATAATAATAATAATAATAAATATGTACAAATTACAAAATGTAAAAAAATCAGATGCTTTAGCATCTAGGCGGCAATATGGCACAAAAGGCAGCAAAGCGGTAGTGCCTAAGCAAGAAAGCGACAAGAAATCAGCCCGTTAGTTAAGTGGTCACAATTTAAGCGGTTCAAAAACCGCTTTGCCGCCTAGGCATCCGCTTAGGCGCGCCTAGGCGGACGCTTTGATAACCATGCTACTAGGCAAGGGGGGTCAGGGGCATTACATTTAAAGAGATAAAATTCCAGCAAAGTCATAATATAATCAATTTTATTCGATATAGAGGCAAGTGTTACGTCCACAACAACAACAACAACAAAAAGAGAAAAGAACTCCTAAACCAAGCCAACCAACGAGGGCACCAACATATATTTTTTAATGCAAGAACAAGAAGGGCAGCAAAACCAGTAAAAGCAGGGTGCAACTTGCAAGATAGTTATAGCAGCAAGTATAAAAAAGTACTGGAAACAAAACTGCATTAGCATTACACTCGGTAGAAAATAGAGAAGAGCAGAAGAGGGAGAATAGGTTCTGCAGAAATTAATTCGGCTACTGATATGCTCGACAGAAAAAAGTAGGGGTCAACAAAGGAGAAGGAGGTACAGAGGAAAGAGGGCACAAGAGAGACAGCAAGGAGGGGCTGTCAACAGGTAAAAGAAAAGAGGAAAGTTGGCAGTCGGGTGGGAGAAGAAAGAAGCAGAAAAGAAAATTTTCTGCAGGAAACAGCAGAGTTGTTGTAAGGTTTTGAGACACGGGGAAAAAAGAGAAGAAAGGAGATAGGAGATAATTCTCGACAGAACGAAAGGGACCCCTGCCATTAGGTAGTTAGGAGAGGAGATGAGAGAAGAAGAAGAAGAACTGCCGGACTAATGAGAGTGGGAATCAGAATCAACTAAGAGAAAAAAGAGAAGAGAGAAGAGAGAACTTACCGGATGTAGAAGAAGATCCCATGGAAGAGAGAGAAAGGAGAGCTATTGCTGAAGGCTGCCACTGCTTCAAACTTCAATTTTTTTTCTTTCTAAATATCACGCCTAAGTTTCCTTGGTGCTTGATTATAAAAATAAAAAGGATTTCCTAAGATAACCTTATGAAATAAAAGAACCCAAATCCCAACTGAAATAATAACTTTCCTGATCTATCCTTACAATGAAATAAAATCCCAATGACTATTATTAAAAATTCAGAATTTGTTATTAGGTTAAGCAAAGAGAAAAAGAAGAACGAAGAGAAAAGATGAAGAGAAGAAGAGATGGAGGGATGAGAATTATCCGTGTCTCTCCCCCTATCAAGATAGCTTTATTTATAAATTCTGGGATTAGGAAGAACTTCCTATTCTTGATTATATGAAGTTCCTAAAACTGATTACATATCATGGAAAGAAAATAACCAAAATAGAAACCTAAGCTAAAATAGTAAATGAACCTCAAGCTAGAGTATACATATCAAAAGCTTCAGCTTGGAATAACAAGAACATTTATTGAGAATTTCATCAATCTTGAGCACAAATAGCAATAGCTGACACTGATAAAACTTCACTCATGAGATAATCCATAGCCACTTAAAAAATAATCTTTAATTCTTTAATGTCAAATGAACCGTCGAATAATGAGAACAATCAGTGATATTGAAGATGAACCATATCCATAAGTATAGAAACGTCAAATGCACTATCCAACTAATGCCAATGCAGGGAGTATTCTCCACACAACGCTCTTCGAAAGAAGGCAAGTATAGTAGGTAAAAGAATGGTAAGTAAAAGGTAGTGTAGGCAACTACAGACCAAGTAGATAGGTAAAAGGCAATATAGGTAATTGTGGACCAAGTAGGTAAGTAAAAGGTAGTATGGGTTACTACGGACCAACCAAGTAGGTAGGTGTTGCTATAGAATACAATCTTTGGATAAAAATCTTCACAAATAATGCTCCTCAAAAAAACTTGAGTAGATAAGTCTTCAATCTCCCCCTCACTTGTAGCACTACACGTTGATTAGACCAAATAGTTACTAATGAACCTTCCACAATAATGGCCACACAAGTGCTTATCTTCAAAATTTGGATTTCTGAGCTGATGTAATAGGAGTGTACCACATAATATGGCTAACATATAAGTCCAATGGCAGTTCTGACCACAAAGAGGGATCCACCATGCAAAATAATCCCCTATCAAGCATAAACTTCTTCCTCCTTGCAACAAAGAACTAAACGAATAGAAAAGTAAGAGGAAAATCTGTCTCCAAATAAAGAAATAACCAAAAAAAAAAGAAGAAGAGGGGAAACTAATTAGAAAGAGAAACAATTAGCATGATTTCAGTGTTGGAAAGAAGGGCAATAGGTGGAGCATTAATAATGGAAAAACAGATTTAGGAAGTAACTATAGATAGGAAAACCAAATAAAGTGAAAGAATATGATGAGACATGCGGGAATATAGGATAATGGGAGGGGTATTTATGGAAGCTAAGCAAAGAGAGGCTGAAATCAGATAAAGCAGTAAGTAACGTGATAATGTTCAACCCTCAGGAAAGCAAAACAAACTGCCGCAGTAAAAAGGGGAAAAAAACTGGAGATTTTTGAAGGAAAATAGAAAAATAGAAGGGGAGGTTCAGGCTTGGTTATCAAAACCCAGGGAAGGAGGCGACAGTACCTTGGTCATGCATAAACCAACAACATCTCAATATTTTGGGAAACAAGAAAACAATCTGATGCAAACAGTCTTGAACAGAAGCTTAACTAGAAAATTCCAAAAAATATTCTCCACCAAAAGTAAAGAGGGCAATAGGATGTGTAAACTGGTACCAAACCACCAGAAACTTCCCATATTGTGATTGAGTTCCCTTTAGGTAGATACAATAATCCCTCAAAGTTTTAGCAGCATCAACATCGATTGTAGAATAAGAAGGCATCATACCCATCATAACCTGGACGAAAAAATAGCCGATCGATCCAAAAAACCAAAGGCTACCATGCTCAAATTCAGATCTCGGTCAATAAGAAACCACATCACCTAGGGTCCCTAGTAGTAGGAATGGTAGATGACTTCACATTTGTCATTGGAGAAGTTACCACCACATGATTATAGTAGCTGTAAGTGGCTATGACCTGGTAAGAAGAAAACAAAAATTGAAAAGATTCGACCAGAGTTGAGAGAAGAGGAAGAAACACTTAACCTTATCATAGTGGCTTTGATACCATATTAGAATTCCAGAATCCGTGATTAGGTTAAGCAAAGAGAAGAAGAAGAAGAATGAAGAGAAAAGATGAAGAGAAGAAGAGATGGAGGGATGAGAGTTGTACGTGTCTCTCCCCCTATCAAGATAGCTTTATTTCTAAATTCTGGGCCTTATCCTGATTACATAAAGTTCCATAAATTGGTTACATATTATGGAAAGAAAACAAAGTAAAATAGAAAGTAACCAAAATAGAAAGTGAAATATCAACAACCACTAATACTAATGTAAAAAAGGGTAGGGAAAAAAAAAAAGACATCGTGTGGACCACGGTTCTAAGGGTCCAGATGACCCTTTCTAATAGCCGAACCAAATCGAAAGGTTTTGTCGCCTCTGCCTTTGGTTGTAACGAGTAATTGGGTGTGTGATGTCCGCATCAAGGGGCCAATTGGCCAACGAGGTGTGAAGATTTTTGCACAAATAAGGAATATACTAGATCAAAATCTATTCAAATCTGAAGATAATCGTCCACAAAATGTGATGGATGCCAGGGGGCATGAACCTGGGCAGGTATTTACTGATTCCTTATGCTCCTCAAAGTAGAAGTTCGATTTGCTGGAACGAGCTACGTTGAACGAACCAAGAACCAAGTCACATCAGGCCAGCGATCTCCCGCAGAAAGTAGACAAAGCAGTGTTGAATGGCTTTGTCCATTGTCCATTCAACAGTGGGTCATATTTTTCCCTGTTTTCTGGGTCGTTCCATCATTTTCTTCCTTGAGCTTTATTTTTTAGCTAGACTAATCATGTTAGCCCTGTATTTTACTTGACAATTTACCATTATTGTGTTTTTTGGCACCATAGCCTTTCTTGATGACTTCTTGGGTAGGGATCCTAAATCTTGCTGCTTCATCTTAATTAATACATGTGCTTCATTCAGGTTATTGGAAGGCCGTCTGTGCTTTTATTTGCATTATGCTGGAACTTCAATTCTGTTTTTTCATGGCTATGTGCAGGTGAATGCTAGTGCACAGTTCTGTGGGGTGGCCGAGATGGTAGGTCCTGTGGATTTTGATAAGAGTGTGGATTATTGGCAGCAAGATAAGTGGAGTGGCCAGTTTCCTGTCAAGTGGCATCTTATTAAAGATGTCCCCAATAGTCAGTTTCGTCACATTATCCTTGAAAACAATGATAACAAGCCTGTGACCAACAGCCGAGACACTCAGGAGGTATGGTTTCATTTGTTATCGACAAATCTGAGAGGAGTACCAATCCTTTTAACTTGTAATCAATCTAGGGCATGTTTGGACTTGTGGCATCTGTAGGTTGTCCAAGTTTAGTCTGCTTCACTCGGGAGAACCAGGATTCTGCTTTGATGCCTTTCCCTTCCCAATATTGTTTGGTTTTTGTTTGTCCATACCAAGATTTTACAACTGCTGAACTAGTAGCATGCCCAGGTAAGCCTTATTTTGCACTAGGAGCATGCATATCTTCAATGCAGTGTAAGATCCATGGTTAGAGAGAGGTGGTTTTAGGGAACAATGAATTCTTCAAGGTTCCTATCCAAGAAGAAACATGGTGAACATGAAACAGGGCACCCAATGACTAAACATGTTTGAAATTTTACTTGATTCTTTCTTTGCCAAAACTAGTTAGTTTGAAATTTTATTTAATTCTTCTTTGCCAAAACTAGTTAAACAGGTTATGGTTAGTTCTGAAATTAATTGTTCTCTGATGGGCACCTAGGGTGTGCTTCTAAGAACAGTTCTAATATTTGGGGTGCAGATTGACTGTTTGGAGTAATTGATGTGTTCTCTGATGGGCACCCCATTGAAGATGGTGTGCGACTAAGAATGGTCCTAATAAATGGAGTGCGGATAGACTACTTGGGAGTAATTGATGTGAGAGCCCGTTTAACTTTTGGTTCTTTCTTTGTGTGGTCCTGCTTGTTTACATAGTAGTCAATGGTGTCCAGGTGCTTTGGTGTTGCTTCTCCATGCTTCCCCCCCCCCCAAAAAAAAAAAAAAAAAAAGCCCCAACCCCCAAAATATGTACCACCCAGGTGAGTTTTGCTGAGATGCTGTGACAACTACTCTAGTTTATTCTCATTCCTTTGACATCTATTTTGATGTGATGCTGTTTTTTACGCCTGTAATTTATTGTTTTTTATAATTAGGGCTTATTACTATGTTGCTTCCTGCCCATTGTGCTCAATTGCTGTGTGGTAACTCTTTAGGGACTTTATTTCTGTTTATTTATTTAATCTGATTTATATAGCTTACCTTCTGCCGTTCTGAAAATGATGCAGGTCAAGTTGGAACATGGTATTGAGATGTTAAACATTTTCAAGAACTATGAAACTGATATGTCCATCCTGGATGATTTTGATTTCTATGAAGACCGGGAGAAAGCCATGCTTGATAGGAAGACCAGACAGCAATCCAACTTGATGCTTACGCCTGTAGCTGCTGGTATGCATGAGCACCAGAATCCTGTTTCATTATCTGGCAACTTCATAAAACATATGTCAAAGAGCTTTGCTCAAGCTGTTAAGTTGGATGAGGGCTGTAAAAAGGATCCAACGAAGGAAAAGAATGAATCTGCTGTCACTGTTTCTCTGAGTGCTGTGAACCCCGAAGACACAAAACCATCTATGGCACTGACTGCCTCAACTGTGCATAACGGTTAGGAGATGATGGTGGTGTTCTGCAGGGTTGCTGGAATCTGATGCTCACTTTTTTGCCTTCTCAATTGAATTAAAAGAAATATCAAGTGGAAGGTGGAATTTTCAGATATCCGAGGAATTCAAAGTGTGTTGCCATTTACTTAGAAAGTTCAAGTTTGAAGGCCGACTCACTTGGTGTATAGTATATCCTTCTGGCTTCCTTGCATTCTTCCTTTTTTCTTAATTGTAATTATAGTTTTTATTGTTCCCTTTCTTCTTTCAGTTTTGATGCTTTTGTTTTGCGGGTGAGAGCAGTTAATTAAAGCTGCTGGTTTGATCTAAGCCTTTGTAAAATTCCCAGCTTGGAAGGAAGAGTATAATAAAGATTGCATCAAAGCCCTTGGTGAACGTAATGTGTTTGTGTGTGTGTGCGCGTGTGAATGCGTCTTGATGAAATTAGTGATGCAGAGGTTTTTTAATAGTTGAAGATGTATAAGCTGAAGTTGAGAGCGGCTTCTTAACATATTGACACTTTACCACCGTGAGTTTTGTATGAAAAAAGATTGTTCGTTTTTTTTTTTTTTTTTTTTTTTTTTTGGGGGGGGGGGGGGGGGGGTTGTGGAGTTGAAAACATATCTAAATTAGAAAAGTTGTTACAAGCTGGGGCATCTGCATTACGTAATTGCATTAACCACCGGGTGATTAATGGCCAATCCATCGGTAGTTCCATTGAAAGGGCCAAACTAGCTAAACAATCTGCAACAGGTTTTTTTTTTTTTTTTTGGGTAAGAAACATAACTTCATTTGTTCAAATGAAAACTTTTAGGTAGTTTACACATAAGGGAATCAAAGGGAATCAAAGAGTAGGACTCAAGATAAAAAGGGGATGGGGTATGTTGATACACAAACCGATCTTGGGATGGTGCTGCAGATTTGGCAAGCTCGTCCGTCATGAAGTTAGCCTCTCCAGGAATATGTGATAAGAGGCCTTGCTCTTGCATTTGATTTTCACCTGTCTCGTGTCTGTGTGGAAAGTGATAACCAAACACTTGTGCCCTCCATCCTCAATTCATTGTCCTGTCCTAACTGGAATACCAACCACTTAATCAAGGACATACTCACGTTAGCTGCATCTTTCACCGAATCTCCAGTAAAATTGGTAGTTCTTAGAACATGTATAAAAATACATCCGTGGAAGTTTGCTTTAAGCTTGTAAATATCATTAACAATAGTCTAAATTTCGATGGCAATTGGATTGAAACCATTATTTTGCTGAACCAGTTCTTGGCATTCTGATTCAACTTGCAGTTTTTTGAAATTCTTTATTAACCGCCAATACCCGTCCCGATTTTATTGCCAAGGCTTCTGTATTACATGGCACTGCTGCAAGCTGCCAAGGGTTGGATTTTAATTTTGACATTTAAATTAAATCTTCACCATCCATTAACATCATGTGCATTAAACATCAAGTTAAGTGAGAATAAACCGTTTTGTTTAAACGAACCGAACCGCTTGAGGTTCAACCCAAACCTGTATTATTATAATTCTGATTGCATCAGAATGGTCTGCCATTTAGGCCCAAAGCTATGGTGCTCCGGCGACTGTGACGAAGCAAGCTGCTTCGGCTGCAGGCACAACCAGCAGTCCCAAGCAAAATCCTCGAGGAAGAAGACTTCCTCATCGCTTCACAATCGCTCGAGTTTTTCTTGTTCTTCGTTATCATCAAACCTTACCTTACAAGAATCAAGATTACGATTGCGATCTAATTCTCCGTTAAGGTTTTCTAGGATTTTCAAATTTTACGCCGTGAAACATGTCGAGTTTGTCTGATCATTCGGAAATTGGAAGCTTTTCCGCAAGAAGCTGATGAGATTGGCCGACAAACCTAACTTCTCGTTGACTTGTAGTTTGTTGAGCCAATATTTGAAGGAGAGAGGGAGTTTTGGAGATCTGATGAACATGGGAGTCACTTGCAATCTGGAAACTAAAGGTATTTTTAGTTCTAAACTCGGTTTTTATCAATATTTCATGCTTTAATCTCCTCGCTACGGAATTGATGATCTTGGATCGTACTATGTTTTCTTGCCCTAGTTTCTGGGAAGTAGTGAACGAATTACTGTTTTTCTAATTTCTGAATTGATAAAGATATTTTCCCCAAATCAACCTACTCTGTATTCTGCTAATTTGCAGATCTTCTTTATTGTCGCAAAGTTTAGTATTTTCTTGGGGGGTTTTCTAGATCTTTGGTGGATAATCGTGTTCTTTCTATTTTGTAATGGAAACTTGGAAGGCTTTTCAATCTTTTGAAGTAATTTCATGAATTATTGAGGTAGAAAATGAATCTATTTCATTTTCTCTTTTTTTTCAATCTCCAGGAAAACCTGAAACATGAACTCCTCAAACAATGACGACGAGGAATCTATTACCAAACTTGGAGATGTCATCCGAAGCTTCGAGTGAAGAGATGGTGACAGCGAATCGGAAGATCCAATCTATGGATCTCTTCCCCCAACACACTGGTTTTGCTCATGGGTCCTCCTCCTCCATTCCTGCCAAGGACGACCAAAAGATGGCTATGTCAAGGGTTCATCTCAAATGACAATTTTCTACGCCGAAAAAGTTATTATCTTTATGATTTCCCGGCTGAGAAAGCTAAGGAAATCATGCTTCTGGCGACCAATGGAAGCTCTCAAAAACCCACCACCGCCTTTACATCCACTTCCGGCACCGACCAGCCCAACCAGACCACTTCCAACCTTTTTTTTTTTTTTTTTTTTTTTTTGATAGTAAAAGAAGTTTTTATAAAAACTTAAGCAATACAGTTATTACATACATGCATACTTAGAGTTTGTATGAGCTAAATTAGCTATGCATGCAAATGTTTTCTGGAGGGTAGGAGACATAAACATGGTAATATGGGTCTTAATACAATCTTTTAGAACAAGCAACAAAGGTATAAGATTTAGGGGCCAATTTAAAGTCTTCATCTCAGGGGAGAGGTAAGCTAAGTTTTTTTCATTGCACCAAATCTCCTTTAGTTCGACTTTGTGTTGATCCGCAACCTTGAGTCCTTCTAGTATCCCTTGATTGTGGCATGTACCTTTGTCCCTTTGTTGATAATTCCTTTATTTAGATGTTGTATTTTCCCATTCCATATGATCCCTACACTCCACGCCACCATGTCTAGTTCTGGATTGCATACGCCTGCACATAGTAACATGGGTAAATGACAAGTATTATTGTAATTGCAAATGCAGATAGTAGTACTTTCATGAGTCCTTTCTAAAATCTGTTGGGTATGAGTTGGATCCGCCTTCTAAAGTGGTTCGAGTTGGAGGTCCCTAATCCATTTAGAAGTTGCTTGAAGTATATTTTCACAATTTGGCCCTTTCTTCGAGAAAGTAGCATTATTCATTTCCTTCTATAGAAAGTAGCATGTGATGATGAAGACCGACATTGTCCATTTTGTTGTTGCTTTATCCATTCCCCATGCTCGAGTCATAGTTTCAAATAGATCGAGAATTGACTCGATTGTGCTTGTGATATTTTCTGTTTTGAGTCCCAACAGTCCTGCAGCCCATACTCTTTTGGTCCATTCACAAGATTGAATAAGTGCCAATAAGTTTTATTGGTCTGGTTGCACAACCTACAGAGTGGTGAAGTGTTCATCCAAGGTGTTAATGTTGTGGCTAGAGGTAACCCTTTATTTAATAATCTCCAGAAGAAGATCTTAAACTTCGGGTGTATTGGTAATTTCCACAGAAGTTTCCACCATGTCGTGCTCCCCAGAATATTTGTGGTTGGACTCATATTCTGTAGTGCTTCTCCAACCAATTTTGTTGTTAGGACCCCGTTAGATGCCACAAATGAGGTCCAGGAAAGCGTCTAATTTTTCTTTTGCAGGAAGGGAAGTCCTAATCAAATCAGCCATTCAACCACAATCCATCTACCACATGTAATGCCTCAAATTCCCACAAACTCTGTGCTCCCAAATTGACTCTATCTGCCAACGTTTCTGGCTCGGAAACCCGGCAAAGAAAAAGCATCTGACTTTTATCTCATGGTATCGATGCCTGTAACCAAAAGACCAAGGAGGTCTTGGGTTCAAAAAAAGTGCCAACATGAATGAAGCATTGCTGCTCAAACAAGGGTGGAGAATATTAGTAGAAGAAGAGTCTTTGTGGGCCAAGGTTCTGAAGGCAAAATCTTTCCAAAAACATCTTCCTTTGATCCAAAAACAAAAAAGAAGAAAGGATCGTGGACGTGGAACAGTATATGTGCCATTCTGCCAACCTTACAACAGCTGATGATGAGACGGGTGAACAATGGGAAAAACACTTCATTCTGGTTTGACCCATGGATTACAACCACCACAAATCATCTTGTAGGGAATCCGCAGTTAGGTCCCTGGCCAATCAACTCAACAGTAGAGATGTACTCAACTCACAGGCCTTCAGAAACAGGGAGTATTCTATCCATCTTTATCTCTATCCTCACTTAATGCTAACCACAAACCACTTCCAACTTGGATCCTATAATCCTACCCCTGCAGCCGGAGCAGCTTGTTTCGTCACAGTCGCCGGAGCACCAGAGCTTTGGGCCAAAATGGCAGACCATTCTAATGCAATCAAAATTATAGAAATACAGGTTTGGATTGAACCTCAAATGGTTCGGTTCATTTAAAAGAAACGGTTTATCCTCACTTAACTTGATGTTTAATGCACATCCTGTTAATGGATGGTGAAAATTTAATTTAAATATCAAAATTAAAATCCAACCCTTGGCTGCTTGGAGCAGTGCCTACGTGGCACTGCTTGGAGCAGTGCCTACGTGGCACTGCTCCCAAGCAAAATCTAGGTTTCATCCCTATTGAAACCACTTTCATCCCTGATAATGGTTTCAATTCCTCATCCACTATCAAAATTTCCTATTGAAAAAGCGGCTGAAAGCAAGCCTCTTTCATCCCTGATAATGGTTTCAATTCCTCTTCCACTATTTTCCGTTAGACCATGCACTATCATAGTTTAGTTAGAAAAAATATGGCAGTGGGGGGCTCCATGAAACAGCATTCTTCACATCTCAGTAAACTTCAGAGAAGTTTTATCTGAAATGACATACGCAATTTATTCTTCAGGGGCTTTACATGCTAACCAAACAACCTCCCTCAGGTGACCAAGAAGAATTATTGGAAACCAATTCATTTCTAGGTCTCAACAAATACCAAAGAAGGTACGCTGTGCAAGTAAGCCTGTCTTGAGGAAACTTTTTAGTATTTTGAAGAGAGGATCCCAATACTTTAAGCACTGAAACAAAGTCCAGCAACTATCATAAGAGTGAATGAAAGATATTAGAGAAACAAACCACGCTGCCCTTGAGAAAGGGCAACTAAGAAACAAATGATCCATTGTCTTCTCGCTCAGTTGATTGCATCATTGCTTGCTTATCAGAGGCAAAAAAAAATCATCTGATGTATCCTCCAACCGCTTCCTTAAGGGCATCAATCAAATCAGAGATCTTTTCTTGTGAACAATTAGGGGGCTTGAATGACTTGAATTTGTTAGCCATTGGAACCAAGTTATAATAGAGATACTATGACCACCATTCCCAGCATTCCATAACATATCTTTTTTAAGAATGTTTCTCCCTTCCAATAAGCTATGCCCAGGGGTAGATCTAGGATTCAACATGGGGGGCAACAATGAAAGTCCAAATCACCACCCCAGTCAGGGAACACAAACACTTTTTCACATTACATATTGTGTGGACACACTAAGGGTCCCATCTTTGAATTATTTTATCATATTCAGACATGGGCCTACACATATTAAAAATATAGATAATTATTTGTAATGGCATTTTTGCCCTTAGAACTAAAGCATGAGGATCATTAACCCCCAAAAAAATCTTACGCAACACTGTTTTTGGTTTGAATAATTGAATGAACATTTTTTTCATGCAAAAAATGAAAAAAAAAAATCTTACAAATTACCCTACAAAAAGCACATGATTTCAACAATAAAGGCTAAATGCAAATCAAATGAATCATGTAGTCATCCTATATTCCATTCACAATATAAAATTAAACAAAAGGAACAACATAAAAAATCGAGAAAGAAATATAATATTGTTATAAAATAAATAAGATATATTAAATACAAAAAAGAAAATTAGAACAAGATGAGTTCCAACTCTTCTATTGAGTTATTCATTGTATATTTATAATGGAACTAGCATATTCTCTGATATGGAAATATCATAGTCCAAGAATAAATACAATATATGATTCTCGCACACAATAAGAATATTGATATGGAATGATGGATTGCTAAGATCTTTGGTTAATATGGGAATGCGAATTGCCAAGATTGCACACTGAGATCTTCATTTGGAAGTTACTTCTTTTGGTATGATCTGTTTGGGGCTAATGGAAATCCAAAATCAATATTATCTATAACACTCCCCCTTGGATTGTCATCAATAGATAATTTATTTTGTTAAAACCTTACTAAGAAAAAACCCTTCAGGAAAAAATCTTAATGAAGGAAAAAGAATATACATATTTAAATAATACGTATTGGTAGCTGCCTCATTAAGATTTTTACCAGGAAAACCTAGTAGGACAAAACCTTGGTAAAGGGAAAAAGAATGCAAGACGTATTTTACTCCAGTTGATGAAAACATTATTGAGTATCTTTGAGTACATACATTCCAATATCATATATTAGCTTTTCAAAATTTGAAAAAGCAATGCCTTTGTAAATAAATTTGTCAAATCATCACTTAAACGAATTCAATGAACATCGATTTCACCATTTTGTTACAATCATGAATGAAAAAGAATTTTGGTGAAATATATTTCGTTCTATTTCCTTTGATGTATAATCCCTTTAATTAAACTATGCATGCAACATTATCTTCATATAATATTGTTGAAATCCATTTTTCTAATAGAAGACCACATGCTTCCTAAATGTGTTGTATCATTAATTTTAACCAAATATATTGTCGACTTACTTCATGAATCACTATTATACATGATTTAAAGAAGTGACATATATAATTTGTTTTATTGAACACCGTGAAATAACTAACATTTACTTGTGAATAAATAACATGTTTGAGATCTAGTTTTATGTAGGTCATATAAATATTATGCATCTGCATAACAAGTAAGTTGATGTTCATATTCATAAAATAACATCATGTCAATATTTCATTGAAGGTAATTAAATATATGTTTAACAACATTCTAGTATCTTCGTGTTGGAGAAGAGCTAAATCTTGCTAATAAACTTACAGAAAATGCTATATCCATTCTTGTACTAGGAAGAGGGGAAAGGTGAAGGTGGTGGTGGGCGGTGGTACTAAAAAAGTAAGGTACATAAACAAGATGGGTCACATATGGGTTGCGTCCTTGCGCATTAAATGTGCACGACCATTGTGCGATACATTTTGGTCCGTCGGATAAAAATTTCGGTCGAGATTTCGATTCTCGACCACTGAGATGAAATAATGACAGAAATTTTTTATCTAAAAAAAAATTTTGTTTGACCGTTAATGCACATGACTGAAGCAATTTTTTCCTAAATGGTTAGCAAAGTTGGGTATAAAAGAATAATTCAATTACTACCATGGTACAAATTTCGGTCTAAATTTTGCATTTTTGAAAAGTCGAAACGAAACTCATGAGGACAAAAAAAAAGTCCTCAGTTTCGATCAAAACTGTCAAAATTTCGTCGAAACCTAGTTCAACCCAGCTGGACTAGCTGGTTAATGAGAAGAAAAAAATTCCCAAATTTCGTGGGAAACATGGGAAATTTTGTGGAAACCTATGACTTTTTCCTGTAAATTTTTTAATTTTTCCAAATTTTCAATTTTTTTAATTTTTTTATTTCATGTTTCCCCAAATACCACGACAAATACTCCTTTCATCAAGACTTCCCTATCCAAATTGCGTATTTCCTCAAACTGATTATCTTAAGCATGTTGATGACCAGACTCATAAAGTTACAGTTGTCGATTACCTTGACAACCATAGGAATAAAATGTCATGGGATGTCTATCTTCGTTGGTTGGAGGAGAGGATGCTACAGGCATAGTACTACTCAACTCACAGGATGGATCCACTCTTGACACTCCTCTTGGTACTAAGTTGTACTTTATTTTTATTGTCAGCTATTTTGAAGTTAGAAATTATATATTGAATGTTATGAGCTTAAGTAGTTAAGTTTATAATGTATTTTTCAGAAAACTCTACATTGATGTTATGTACAATGAATGACATATCTACATTTATTTATTTTTAACAAAATACAGTCAATATGTTCTTTACACTCTAATTAACTTAATGCAAAGTTCCACTCTAAAATACTCCTTAAAACCTATTGAAACTTCATGTTGAAACTTACACGAAAAAGTCCTAAGTTTCCTCGAAATTTCCCAGTTTCCCATTTTCACCTGGTCGAAACTTGAGTTTCCCTCAAATTTTTTTCTATGAAAGCTACACTAAAGCTAGGGCATTATGATTATTTCACGTTTCAAATTAGAATGATTGTGATATTTGACACCAAAGTTCACTTGGAGTTTCAACCCAGTAAAGTGAGATTTTTATTTGTAGCAGCAGCTGCCAACAGCCGACGGTCAAGATTCGACCACATCAAATTTATATTCGACGGTCCAAATTAAAATCTCAAGGATATTATATGCAACTACAACTTTTTATTTTACATTTTAAGGATTTTATAGTTTGTAAATTTACGAACTCAACCCCTTGGTATGTACCCTAACCCGACTCTTAAATCCTACTTTTTCAAAACTTCACCTCCATGTGATCTTCTTTTACCAGAAAACCAAAAGAAAATGTATACTCGAAAGGTCATTTGAAAGCACGAAGGATTGAAGATTAAATCTTGCATTTTGCAGACATCTTAGACATGATAGGATTCTCAAACCTCACCTTAGATCAAATAAATAGATGATAATTTGCTTAGCCAGCAGCAAGTCGTGTTCTAAGTTTGGACATAAAACAAACAAAAATCAAAATACAGGAAAATTAAGTAAGCCAATATAAACAGCTCTGTTCACTTACTGCCGGAGATAAGAGATTAGAGATTAGAGATTAGAGACGTCGGTTCCGATATTTAACCCCAAAAAAGGCTCTTCATCTGCTTCTTCTACTCTGCAACTACTCCTGTTCCTGCTGCAACAATGAAGCGCAAGAGAAATGGGAAAAAGAGGAAAGTCTAACAAAACAAGTAGTTCAATGTAGTGGAATTCTTTTAATTTACCTGTTATTGTGAAAATACTTGGCAGAACTAGAAGTATCAAGCCAAGGGGAACTGGTTTAAACTTGGAATCCACCATTAAAGTATTTAATAAAGAGAGGAAACAAGCAGCCTAGTTCCTTCCTGCTTCCTCTGTTTTATCAGTAGAACCTTGTATATTGTTGGAAAAAATCTCTTCTCTATAAGGAAGAAAGACAAGAAAAATCTCATTCTTTGGCATTCCATTCTACCTTCGGCCCTAACATGGTGAATTGATTTTTGAGAAATAGGGAAACCACCACAACACTGTAGAGAGACTTGTTGGGTTATGAAAAACCCACCAAATAGAACAATCAGCAAATAAGAGAAAAGAAGAACACAAGAATTTACGTGGAAAACCCTTAAAGGGAAAAGACCACGAGCAAGAGAGAAAACTCCACTATAGATAAAGAAATATACAAGAGGGAAGATTTTGGGATCAATTACATGTGGAGGGGGAGGCATCCTTTTATAGCCTCTCCCCATCCTACCTTCTCCCACATCTACTCTAACTGGGACTAAAACTCTCAACAAACTCCCACTTCTTTTCAATGTGGGATAACAACTCCCACTTCTACTAGATGTGGGACTAAGACTATACAACAATCTCCCACTTGGAGATTAGATTGAGAACCAATTAATCTCCACACCATTTTCTATCTTGCCACCACCATGCTGTCTACGTCTCTGTCACGCCATACAAGGATCTGAACCAAATAAACTTGTCAATGTTGATTGCCTTTGTCAATGCATCTGCTAGATTCTCTTTTGTGTGGATTTTCTGCATATCCACCCTTCCGCCTTCCACCACTTCACAAATAAAATGATATTGTACATCTATGTGTTATTTTCTGGAATGAGAAGTTGGATTCCTTGCAATGTGCAAGGAACTCTGACTATCACAATACAAGAGAATCTTCTCGTGTTTGTGCCCAAGTTATTTCATGAATCTTCTTATCCAGATTGCTTCTTTACAAGCTTGTGTAGCTACCATATACTCAACTTTTGTTGTAGACAGTGCTACAACTATTTGTAGTTTAGATACCTAGCTCACAGCTCCTCCTGCAATTGTAAACATATAGCCAATAGTGGATCTCCTTTTATCAAGATCACCTGCAAAATCAAAATCAGCATATCCTCTGACAGTAAATTCAGATCCTCCATAACATAGAGCAACATCCGAGGTTTCTTTAACATATCTTAGGATCCTCTTCACAATAATCCAATGCTCTCATCCTGGATTCGTCATGTGACGACTAACCACTCCCACTGCATGTGCAATGTCTGGTCTTGTACATATCATAGCGAACATCAGACTCCCCACTGCTGATGCATACGGTACTCGAGACATCTCCATCCTCTCTACTTCATTGCTAGGACACATACTTGAGGATAACTTGAAATTAACAGGAAGTGGGGTAGAAATTGGCTTACAGTCTTGCATATTGAAGCGGTGCAAGATTTTCTTTAATTAACGCTTCTAAGATAGGCAAATCTTCCTGTTATTTCTGTCTCGGTGAATTTGCATCCCTAGAATCTTGTTTGCGGGTCCCAAGTCCTTCATTTCAAATTCCCTAGCCAACTGAGCCTTTAATTCTAAGATATAATTTTTGTTGGGGACTGATACCAACATATCATCAACATACAACAACAAAATAATGAAGTCATCACCACCAAACCTCTTGTAACACGCACAAGGGTTTGAAGCAAATCTGTTGTATCCAAGGCTCAATATGAAGGAATCAAATCTCTTATACCAACATCTTGGCGCCTGTTTTAAGCCGTGTAGAGATTTGTTCAATCTGCAAACCAAGTTCTTCTTTTCTAGTTCTTTAAAACCTTCTGGTTGGAGCATATGGATTTCTTCTTCAAGATCTCCATGAAGAAGTGCAAATTTACATCTAACTGCTCAAGATGTAAATCAAACGTAACACAAAATGCCAGAACCATCCGAAGATTCCGGACAGTAGTAAGTCGAACCACTGGAGAAAAGATTTCTGTAAAATCGACACCTTCTTTCTAAGCATATCCTTTGATCACCAATCTTGCACGATACCGCTCTACTTGATCATCCTTGTTTCGTTTGATCTTGTAAACCCATTTGTTACCAATGGGCTTCCTTCCGTGCGGTAAAAGTACCAGCTCCCATGTCTTATTCTTATGAAGAGCTTCTAGTTCTTCCTGCATAGCTGCCATCCAAAGTGACGCTTCTGAGCTATCAATCGCTTCTTTGAATGTTGATGGCTCTCCATCTTCTGTTAGAAGACAGTATGCAACATTGCTCTCCATAATATAATCAGACTGCCAGGTTGGTGTATATCTTTCACGAGTTGACCGTCGAACTTCTACAGTTGTAGACTCAACTTGTACTTGTTCCTCGTTTTTTGATTCTGCTGCAGAAGAATTTTCTGGATTGGACTTCTCTTCCTCCTGAACTGTTGAAGTCTCCAAAATTTCTATAGAAGTGCTACTCACATCTTCCTTCTGCAACTTATTTTCTGCAAAAATGACGTCTCTGCTGATGACGACCTTGTGGGCAGTGGGATCCCACAATCGATACCCCTTGACTCCATCAGCATATCCCAAGAATCTGCACTTTCTGAATTTTGGATCCAATTTTGAAATTTCTTGGGAATGATACATCACGTACACAGGACTCCCAAATGTGTGCAGGCGTGAATAATCAAATGGCTTGCCAGTCCACATCTCCATCGGTGTCTTCAGATCAATTGATCTTGATGGTGATCGATTAATCATATAGCAAGCAGCGTTTACGGCTTCTGCCCAAAAGGACTTAACCATACTTGCAATTCTTAGCATGGCTCGTGTTCTTTCGAGTAGAGTTCTATTTATCCGCTCCGCTACTCCATTATGTTAAGGAGTGTAAGCCACATGAATTGTCTCTTGATGCCTTATTGATTACAAAACTCAATGAAGTCATCCCTTGTATATTCTCCGCCATTGTCCTGAGGCACTTGATTTTTTTCTCAGTTTCTCGTTCAATTTGGGCTTTAAATGTTTTGAAAACTGAAAACACATCTGACTTCTTCTTGATAGGAAACACCCAACATCTTCTGGAATAATCATCAATAAAAGATACAAAGTACTTTGCTCCTCCTAGAGATGTAACAGGCGCTTGCCAAACATCAGAATGAACTAATTCCAGAATACTTTTACTCCTGGAAGCAGATGCATTGAACTTCAATGTATGATGCTTACTTGTAACATAGTGCTCACAAAAGGGTAATGAAACCTTTGTGAGGCCCGGGAGTAATTTCCATTCGGCGAGAACCATCAACCCTTGCTCTAACATGTGGCCTAATTTTTGATGCCACACTTTTGTCATCTCTTCCGTAGTACCGGTTGATGCAATTGATGCTTCTGCCTCCAGACTCGTTTCTCCCATTAATTTGTACAAATTTGCAGCGCCCCTTTTAGACTTTATTACAACTAGCGCTCCTTTGACTATCCTCATCATTCCATTTCGGATGTGGATCTTGCACCCAATTTCATCTAACTGTCCCAAAGATAATAGATTCTTCTTTAGGCCCTTCACATGCCGCAAATTTTGAATAGTACGTATCATACCATCATATATCTTCAATTTGATGGTACCAATTCCAGCATTCTCCAAGGCATGATCATTTCTCATGTACACAGACCCTGTAGAGATAGGTTCATAAGTGTGAAACCAATCTTTGCGAGAGTTTATGTGCCATGTTGCTCCCGAATCCGAGATCCAAGCATCAGTGAGCTCCAATCTATCCTTGAATACCGTTGCTGCTTCGTTGTAAAGAATATCTCCTTTAGCAACGCACCCTTGAGATGTTTCTGCCTTATCTACACCATTTTTTAAGTGTCTTCCTTCTGCCACAATTGTAGCATTTGAAATTCTTTTTATCCATGGATTTTGACCTCCCTTGATTTTTGACTCTCATTGGAATCACGTTCCATTGACCTTCCTCGCATCATAGACAGAGCTTCTGCTTGTTGTGAGCTTGCTTGTCTATCTTCCCTGCTTTTTTGTCTATTTTCTTCTTCAAGAATTGCAGCAGTGACATCATCAAATACCAGATAATCAGAGAGGATATTACTGGTTAAATTGATGATGACTTGGTCATATGAATCTGGAAGACTTTGGAGTAAAATTTCAGCACATTCATGTGGCGTAACATTATGTCCTAACGTTAAAAGTTGAGAACATAACGAAGTTAGAATATGTATGTGTTCTGTAACTGATGTAGATTCTAACATCTGCGAGGTATACAACTTTATCTTCAAGAAAATTTTGTTGTGAAGTGACTTGGCTTCATACAATTTGATGAGATGATTCCAACCTCTTTAGCACTTTTCTTCTCTTCTATGCTCGCTAAAATATCATCAGATAATGCCAGATGCAAATTGGAAAGGGTCATTGCATCTATTCTGTTCCACTTTTCATTATCTGTGATCTTCGCCGACCGATTATTGATGGCTTCCGTGTAGTTATCCTTTATTAATAATGCCTTCATCTTCATCTTCCATAATGAGAATTTTGTGCAGTCAAACTTGCCGATGTCAATCCTTGCTGCCATTGCTTCTATCACGAACTGTTGTTGACTACAGAATAACTCCCATTATTTCACGTGAAAAGTATCTCCTCAGGTTACTTCCAACTGGTATATTGTTGAACCAAAGTACACCAAGAAAATTTCCAGGAAAGACTGGAGGGATACAACCGGTCCGCTTAAATACCAGACTCTTTAGACAAAATTTTCTTAGACATGCACTTAATCATCCAATCTACATTTTCAGGATACTCGAAAAGAAAACAAACACGTGAATAATGACTTCAAAAATTTTTTGCAGCACCTCCGTAGGATGAAAACAAAACTTTGATCTGATATCACTGTTGGGTTATGAAAAACCCACCGAATAGAACAATCAACAAATAAGAGAAAAGAAGGAACACAAGAATTTACGTGAAAAACCCTTAAAGGAAAAAAACCACGGGTAAGAGAAAAAAACTCCACTATAGATAAAGAAATATATAAGAAGGAAGATTTTGAGATCAATTATATGTGGAAGGGGAGACATATTTTTATAGCCCCTCATCATCCTACCTTCTCTCACATCTACTCGAACTGGGACTAAAACTCTCAACAAACTCCCACTTCTTTTCGATGTGGGATAATAACTCTCACTTCTACTAGATGTGGGACTAAGACTATACAACAAGACTAAATCGTCGAACAAGAATGGGAGCAGAGGATGGGATGATGGTCAAGACCTCGTCGTCGATAGCAACACCGATGATTAAGGTTTCTGGGTAGAATGTTGCAACGTTGCGATTGATCCAGGAGGCGACAGTGGGGGTGTTTGATGAGTCAATTGCAAACAAATGGTTATTGGGTACCTAACGCCATCTTCTTCTTCGTTCACATTGGGTAAATTGCAGGGGGCTAGAGTTCGTAAATTTACAACTATAAAATCCTTAAAATGTAAAATAAAAAGTTGTATTTGCATATTACCCTTGAGATTTTAATCAGGACCATCCAATAGAAATTTGATGACGTGGTCGAATCTCGATCGCTGCAACAATTATTGCAAATAAAAATCCGGTAAATGAGTATGTACAGATAAAAAACTCAAAAATAATAAATAATTAAAAAAAAAAAAAAGACGTTTGACTCGTGAAGATTCACGTTAGTAAAAGTGCAGTAAACCATGAACAACGGCCGATGATAACGAGAAGACTGCAGGAAAACAAATACAGTGAGGATGCTGGGTCTGGTGGTGGTTGCAGTATCTTCAATCACGGTCCTCACGATCCTCGTGAAATTCGTCGTTGCGGATGGTAATGAATCTTAATTGCAATCGTTATGTTCACTTTTCTGTTTCCATTAAATTTCTGTTGTCTTCTGTTTTTATTCATTTCCCTTCTGTTTTTATTCATTTCCCCATTTTTATTGGTTCAGGGGATCTTACCTTAATTTCAAAAAGAAGTGTAAAGCGCGAAGAAGTCGAAGATAAGGTGGATTTCTGAGATTTTAGTTGAACCTCATCTAATTGAATTCTTTTGACTAATTATAACTCTGCTCTTCTTATTTGCCCTTGAAATTTTACCTTAGGTTGTTTGGATTACTGGCGCCAGCAAAGGAATTGGTATTGATTCAGTTCTTTCCCACTCCAAACAGTTTCCTTTTAGAACTATGTTTTTGGTTAAATATTATTTACAAACTTTGGCTTTTCTATAAATGGTTAGAGTCGAATGTTACCCCCTTTCTTTTTAAACTGTGAAACAAGGAGTTTTAATTGAAGTTCTTTTCGTCTGCACAATTCGAACACCCTCATTATTGTATTGGATTTGGAAGTGTTACAAGTAATAAAAATAGGGTGGTGTGCATACGGAAATGGACGGTTTCTTTTTGGATAGAAAAATTACCATAACATGGTCCGGTCAAGACTCAAGAAAAGGCTCCTGGTGGTCCACCTAGTCTTGCAGGATGATTGCCTATACAGATTGTTGGACATAATACATGATTGGATTGGCCTGTGTTAAAATTCAGGCCTAAAATATATTAGTTTACATTTAGATACTCACAAGCATTCTTTAGCAGTCCATGTTTTGGTGTTCACCCTCTCAGTTTTCTGGGTTTTCAAAGCATTAGTTTACTATTTGACGAATTCTGACTGGAAATGTGGGTGGGGTTTGACATTCCAGACGGCTGACATTAGATTTGACTTCCTACCAAGAAAAAAAATTGTCAGAATAATTTCTCTATTTGACGAATTCTGACTGATGTTCCTGTCGAATTTTTCAATGTCGTATTTAGTTGATGTAGAAGCCATGGATGTACGGGTAAAAAACAACCAATAGCTTTGATACCAGTTTGTTAGAATGAACATTATGAAATAATGAATCGAAAATGAAACGAAACAAGAAACATATAGAGATTTAACACGATTCACACACCAATGCAATGTACTACCTCCAAGGGGAAGGCTTTTCACTCTGTAGAAGAAGTATAGAAGGAAATCTCACAACCAATCGCTAAGAACGACGTTACAAGAACTCTCACTCAAAACCGTAACCAAAAATCCCAAATCTCTCAATAATGTGGTAGGCGCATATGAGATACATATGTATGAACTCCAATCAGGTAGATGGGTCGTATTGTACCGTGGGGGTGATGACCTGCCACCCCCTTTGACAAACCAAAATCAATGGTGGGCTCTAAGTTTGGGCCAATGCCCAAGCACTTTGCTTCCACCACAAATCTCCAAAAATGGGTCATTCAACTCACCTGCCAAAAATATGTTGGTGTGGGTCTATATTTGAAATCGGGTTCAAGAATTTGGGTCACAACATGCTACTAGTCTAAGTAAGTTTCTAAGTCATATTTCACTAGGACTTCTTATGTAAGGCTATAAATAACCCCCATCGATTAAGATGGATTATTTTCCTTTAAGCCTAAAGTGCATTTGTGTTTGTGTTTCTGTTGTTGTTGCAACTATTCGTTTATGTCAACTTCAGTCTAAGAGGTACAAGAGTTGAGTATCCCATCAAGGTTCTTGGTGAATTCAAGACAAATTGTTCTATGGCTGAATAAACAGCCTTAAGAAGCCATTCAATTCATTCTAAAGTTCTAAAAGGCTCCTCATTCAGGTATTTGGTAGACTACATCCATTCCCCTTCTCATATCACCTTAATTTTTTTTTTCCTGAATTTTCTTTAATTTTTGGACTTCTCAAGTAAACCCAAAATTTAAAGTCAGATCTACACCAATGTAACTGGTCGATGTATCTCACGCTTAAGGTACATTCCCCCCTCCCCCTACCCCCCCCTCCCAAAAAAAAAAAAAATGAAAAAAGAAAGAAAGAAAGAAAAAAACCTTAGTGACCCATATTGTAGTCAAGCCTTATCCCCTCAAAAATAGCTGGTGGATGATGTGTAGAGGGGGCAAATATCTATGAAGACCTGTCACATAAAGCAGGGAGTGACCCCTTCTGAGCCTAACTAGTTGGAAGCTTCAGCTTTTAATCAGTCAGTCCTAAAGTATCCATTCCTCTAGGAGAGTCTGTCTCTGACTCTTCTTTTGATCATATTTTGGACTTATCAATTGCATTAAAAAAGCAACCATGAACTTGCACCAAGCATCCTATTTCCAATGTTTTATATTAGTCCCTATCCCTAGAGTTTCAAAGTTTTGTTTCATCTTTGTCCTTTACTTCTATTCTTAATCCTTGGTAGGGAGCATTATCTCATTAAAACTCGAAGGAAGCAATGGATGAGGAAATGCAAGCTCTGAAAAAAACAAAATGTGGGAGCTGGTGTCTTTACCTTCAGGAAAGCAGACTGTTTGGTGCAAATGGGTGTTTGTTTTAAAGCACAAGGCAGATTGGACCGTGCAGAGGTACAAGGCACGGTTGGTGGCTAAGAGCTTCACTCAGACTTATGGGATTGACTACTAGGAGATGTTTGCTCTAGTTTCCAAGATGAACATAGCTCGGACTGTTCTTTCATGTGCAGTAAATAAGGGGTGAAGCCTACAATAGTTAGATGTGAAGAATGCTTTCCTACATGGAGAGCTCCAAGAGGAGGTGTATATGAATGTGCCACCTGGGTGTTCTTGATGTAAATCCAATTCTAAAGTTAGAGTTTCTTAGAAAGATCCCCTAGAATTTAGGATTCTCACTGAATCTTCCAGCAAATTAAGGTAAAAATATTATGGGATGCCTAAGATGGGTAGAAAGAAGCTAAATAATTTTGGATTGTAGAAAGGATGGATATGGGTCAATCCAAATTAATGTGGGAAGGGTTTTGAGAAAAAGGGAAGAATTAGTTTCTTTGTCAAAAATATTAATAGGAAGACGGGAAGGGTAAACAAAACTTGCGGTTGGGTATGGGGAAGGTTTTGGGGTTTTAACAAACCCAAATTGGATAATGATGTACTGGGCATGGGTTGGATATTGGAAGGTAAGGATATCTTCTATTTCTTCCTTGATTCCTCTCTTCTTTTGTTTTGTTTTGTTTCTTCCCCCCCCCCCTTTTATTTTTGTTTTTTGTTTTCTTTTTCTGCCGCAAGAAAGAGAGACAGAGAGAGAGAGAGTCCTAGAGGGTTGGGAGGGAAAGGGGAGGGGTCTAACAGAGTCGGGGGGTGGGGGGTGGGGTGGGGGAGGGACTGGGGATGTTGTGAGTGGGCAGGGAGTGTTGCTGGTTTGATGTGGCAGCAGGGGCAGGGGTGTGGGGAAGGTTGCGCAGAAACAGAGGAGGGCTGGGTTGCTCTTATGTGAGAGAGAGGAGGTTGGGGATGGGGTGGGGAAACTCAATGTTATTCAATCAGGACTGAAGAATTACAAGGCAGACTTGGCTACTTATAGCCTTTAAAGACTTTGACACTATGTGGGAATCCCTAATAGACAAGCATCCTACCACTTGACCTAAACCCTCGATTTGTAATTATATAGTAAACGACCTTCACTCCAGGTGGGATTCCCTTATAGATTAGGCTCCTACCTTATGAATTAATCTCAACCATCTAAAACATAAGATCTAAGGGACACTTAAAACACATGCTGAAATAAAACTTTAACCGCTGATTAGCACATGCTAAATTCAATTTAATGATAACTCTATTTAACATGTGCTAGACTAATGGATTAATGACTCAAAACAAACTCAATTTAAGAACAAAAAACAAGCTTAAACTCTAGAAATAGAGTTGGAAACAATTCCAGCTCTCAAAAGAGGACTTAATGCCCTAAATACCTACTAGGGGGTTTGGTCAGATCAAGGGGGCTTTTTGGAGCCATCCAGGGGCCCCACTTAGTGTTTTGGCCTGGGGGTCTTTGTGTTCACATCAATTCTACTCTCTTGAGACTCATGAGAAGGTGTGCAAGTTGAAGAGAGCTCTCAATGGGCTGAAGCAGTCTCCTAGGGCTTGGTTTGGGAGGTTATATAGAGCAATGATTTCCATCGGCTACTAGCAAAGTAATGCTAATCCTAGCTTGTTCACCAAGAGAGAAAATTCCCATACCATTGTACTCCTAGAGTCCTAGTGTATGTGGACGGTTTTGTGATCATAGGGAGCAATGAGGAGGAGGTTGCAGCTCTGAAGAAATTGTTGGGAACTGAATTTGAAATAAAGGACATGGGAAGCTTAGATACTTTCTAGGGCTGGAATCGGCATATTCAGCCAGTGTTGTTTCCCTCTAAGAAAGTATACATTGGATCTATTGGAAGAAATTAGGATGTTAGGGTGTGATAAGAACCCATGAATCCAATGCAAAATTAATATTATTTAATTGATAGAATAATGAAGAACAATGATAAACTGGTTACAATGGTGCCAATCACCCCCATAGCACACTACTGCCCATAGCCTAAGGCTGCCCAAACACTCACATAAAATAATCCCTAACTCCTCCTAACATCTTACGCCTATTTATAAACCCTAATCAACCCTAATTCTCTCTCTCCCCCCCTCCCTCAATGTAGCACAATACTGTGATCCTGGGGCCCTATCACTACTGGCCCCTCGAGAATCATCTTGTCCTCAAGGAGGCTGACTTCATCTGTGATTTTTCCGGCCCAAAGGGAGTTTACTTGACCCATTCCCCGGCTCCCCGCACTACTCAGGGTTGTGTGCGACTCCGTATGAGGACCTCCTTCCCTTCTGCCCACTCGCTGTTCACACGTGAATGACGTGATAGAAAATTAGAAGCTTGGTCTTTACATGTTTGCCTCACTACCATGCTAGTTCGACATGTTGCACAACACACCTCCTTGGAATCCAACAGATGCTATAACCACATAACTCCAAGCAACCCAAATGAAGAAAAACCTTGGAAACTTCAGCTGAGTTAAAGAGTAAACCAGGAATAGCCATTGGAACTGAAATCAGCTGAACAAAAATAACATATGGACCCATATAAAACACAACTCCTGCTGCCCTGAGTTTCGTGTCAATATATGAGTTAAGGACTTGCAGTGGATTAGCAGCACTCTGGTTGCCATACCGTCATTTGCAGCCCTTTCCCCTTCAAGATTGAGAACGATGCACTTATTTTCAAATGTACATGGGAAGCGACCAAAAGTAGGCCATTCTACACAGTCCCCTACGTACTGGTCCGGCAAGTTGGCGGGGGAAAATGCGTTGCTTGATGCCGAAGTTGCAAAAGGATTCATTACAAAAGGAATGCGACACATAGTAATTGTTTTCAAGTGCTCGAATGGAAGCATCTTTGTTAGCATATGCAATTAAGTGTGCTCGTGTGCACCGAAAACACCCTCAACTTCCAACTTTTCTTATGCTATAGAAGGCTTGCAATTCATCTCCAACACACATGTCCAACCAAAAATGAAGTCCTTGGCGAAATAGAAGGCGCCAACAGACTCCTCAGGGTCGCCGTCGACCCTAGAAGGAAGCCTTGCTGCCACACAAACCACCACAATCTTCCTCTTGACCGTGAGCAACTGTTGGCAGTGCTGGTTCGCTGAATCAGTTGTAGGGTTGAAAGAAGAAGAAGGTTGAATAGAGTATTTCCTAAAATACCCCTGTTTATGATGTTCGGCAAATGGGCCATTTGTTTTTTGGACCTTTATTTGCTTGGGCACTAAAGCAACCGCTGGGCTAGGCCTGGAAATATAACACCTGATGGGCTGCTGCCTGGCGTCTTGACCCTTGGGTCCATAAAATAAGTGAGTGGGCCACTGTTTGATTGAATTAATTTGGCTCCTTGAGGCCCACACTTTGGATTTTGAATATTGGGTACGTTGCTCAGTTCGACCTAGCTTAATAGGCCCTAGTGCTTCCTTTTTAACCTTTGGTCCACAGCCCATGGATTTGGGTCTTTGGGGAGTTAGATCTATTTGGGTTCTCAAGGCCCATTCCATGGGTTTATTACATAAAAATAAATAGCCCAAACAGCCCAAGGGTCTAATACACTTGAACCGCCGGTTCAAGCCCTTTGTTCCTCCTTGCTTCACCTGCAACCCACACCCTAACCAGTGCCCAAATTTTCGCTGCTGGATCTGGAAAATTCGATTCCAGCTCTTCCTCAACGAGATTTCCGGCGATCAATTCCTCACTTTCCTTCTCAAAGCTTGCTGCCAGATCTTCAATCACCAGTTTTCTGCGATCTTGGACAAAACGACGTTGTAAATCATGCGGTAACAACCTCCAATGCCGGCGTTGCAACTCGGAAAGTGCTGCTCCTGACGCTTCTTCCTTCATCCAAGGTGGCTTTGCTGAAGACCTTGTCGCCCAGCCTTTTTCCACTCTATCCTGGCGTCATTCCTCCCATCCTAAATTACCTTTGACCTCTTTTTCACCCTCTTTTAAAATCTTTACCAATGCTTCATCGCCATGGTTACTATTTTCGATACCTTCACCTCTTGTTTGGATGGCTTCGAAAATTTTCAGAGCATTCTCTATGATTTCAGCCTTTATTGCTTCTATTTGTTCCATTATTGATGATTCATACACTGTGATGCCATTAACTTGCTCGAACCTGGTGTTTTCTGCTTCTCTCGCTACTTCAGTCGCTTGTTCACACTGAAATCCAATTTCAGGGCTTCCATGAAGGTTGACCTATTGAAGTTTGACCATTTCTTCTGGTAAACCCATGCTAACGCCTCTCCTTCTAAATGTTGGAGCGCCACTCCCAATCTAGGTTCATCATTGATTTGGTGTTCCCAACAGAATAACAAAACTTCAAGAAGCCATTCCTGCACATCCCCTTCCCCAAAAAACATGGACAATCCAGTTTCCATTGCTTTCTGTGGATCAAAGCGTGCTCTGATACCAATTTGTTATGAATCCATGAATCCAAAGCAAAACTAATTTTATTTAATTGATAGAATAACGAAGAACAATGATAAACTGGTTATAATGGTGCCAGTCACCCCCACAGCACACTACTGTCCATAGCTTACGGCTGCCCAAACACTCACATAAAATAATCCCTAACTCCTAACATCTTACCCCTATTTATAACCCCTAATCAACCCTAATTCTCTCTCTCTCTCCCCCCCCCCTCAATGTAGCACAATACTGTGATCCCAAGGGCCTATCAGGGTGTAAGCCAACATAGACTCCTATTGAGCCTAACCTACACTTGAAGGCAAAAAAAAGGAGAACCAGTTGACAAGGCTAGTTATCAAAAGTTGGTAGGGATGTTGATCTATCTATCTTATACCAAACTAGACATCACCTTTGTTGTCAGTATATATTTATGATCCTTACTCCTCTCACTTGGATGCAGTGTATCATATCTTAAGGCACTTGGAGGCCACTCCATGAAACGTAATTTTAATTTCAGCTCATGGACACTTGAAGATTGAGGCATGCACAAATGCAAAATTGGTAGGGTGTCTAGATGATAGGAGGTCTACCTCTGGGTACTGTATGTATATGGGAGGTAACTTGGTGACTTGAAGAAACAAGAAACGAGTTGTGATTGCAAGGTCCAGTGCCAAAGCTGAATTTAGGGCAATAGCTTAGGGCATTTATGAGGTACTATGGCTAAAAGGGCTGCTTTAGGAGATAGGATCAAATTTGAAGATTCCTATACAATTGTACTCAAATAGATAACTCACCATCCAGTATAGCATGGTAGGACCAAGCATGTTGAAATTGACAGCATTTTATCAAAGAGAAAATTGAGGGTTGGACAGAGTCATATCATCTTTGTTACTTCAGATAATTAGCGGGCTGATGTGCTTATGAAGAGCTTTAGTACCATGACGTTTAGTAATATTGTTAGCGAGTTGGGCATTGTAAATATCCATGCTCCAATGTGGGGGGGGGGAGTGTTGTAAGGAAGATTTTAGATTTACTTTCCATATTTGGGGTTTCCTTACTAAGGGTAGATTTGCTAGGATCTTTGTTAGGATCTTTTATATTTTCTTTTAATATTCTCACATTGGGAATATTTGGTTTGTTCTATATTTGGCAAAGTTATTAGTTTAAAAAAAGCTCCTGCTGTGTCTTTCAAACACAAGTTAGGATTTCTACAATTCTTTCAACAATTTTCTTAAACCATCACCATATTGATCTTAAATATACGCAAGAACCACTGTTTAATTTTTATTGGGGCGTTTGGGCTGAATGTCAGGCATGACTTCTCATAATTAATCTGTTGGCTGCTGGCTTTACAGGGTGTATTTGGTTGTGACCCTAGAATGGGCTTAAAATCAGTTGCAAGGGCCAGATACAGAATTAGATTTGATTACTTTGTTTTCATTCTTTTTAAAGTTTGAGCCCAATTTAACCTTAGTTCAAATTTTAGGATTAGCTAGGCTGATTCAAGTTAGGGTAATTGAGTTAAAATTAGCTGGGTTAATTCAAGTTAGGGTAATTGAGTCTTTTCCTGACATTTTATTCAGGTTTCCCACCCTTGAGATTTGTGCTGAAGGAGTACTGTTAATGTTCAACTTCCAATTTTTAAGTTCCATTAGGACTTTTTAAATTCCAAGATCATGGGTTCCCTAAAACATCCACTTGCCCTGTAAAAGTAGTCCCCATGCCTCATGACCCTCCTGTGAAAACAAGATGGCAGCCTTTAAATATCTTATGGTATGAATTACCCTCAGTGGAAATATCTTCTTTGAAAATGTTCAAAGATACATACAGATTTTTCAGCAACTGTTGATTTTGGATCCTGATGACTTCCTGCTTTTGTATTCGATCATTAGGAGAGGTTCTTGCAAAGCAATTTGCAAATTTAGGAGCCAAGCTTATACTTTCAGCACGAAATGAAGCTGAACTGGAGAGAGTCAAAACAGAACTTGTTGGTATATCTTTTACTGAAAATCCCTATGCTCACTGATTCTTCATTAGTTGTTACTCCAGTTTTATTTGTGCCTCCTATTGATATCTTACTCTTCCTCTAGGTAAAAATGCACCTGATGGAGTGAAAATTTTACCTTTGGATTTGGCGTCTGGTGAAGAGGCTCTGAGAGAAGCTGTACAGAAAGTGGAGTCCTTCTTTTCTGGTGCTGGTGTTGATTATATGGTGCACAATGCAGCCTATGAACGCCCTGTAAGTGACTTCTGATTGGTTTATCCACTAAGGACAACCAATTTTCATAACACACTCCTAGATACAAGCATCAGGTATATGTAAAGCTATGTACACAAGAAGTGAGCTTGGGAATGCAATCCCTATTTGAGCGGTTGCTGCTTGATTCGTTTGCTTGTTTGTCCGGGTTATTTATTTATTTATTTTTTAATTCTTTTGCTGGAAACTGCAATCATCATTAATTCATCTTTGGGAACCTATAGGGTGGAACCTTTAGTGACATGATTTTTTATTTTTTATTTATTTATTTTTTAAGATTCTTGAGAATGACATCTAGCTTCATTATTTTTGCAGCTTACATTAGATTAAAATTTTCTTCCATCATAATTTAACACAAGTTTTCCATAATTACCACAAAAAGTTGACATCAAATATGAGTCCACATCATTCATTGTCATTCCCCTCTTAAAAAATCTGAATATATGTACACGGATGTCTCCAGGAGGGTGTTTAAGGATATTCAATTCCCTTGTTTTTACGAACATTTGCTAATCCAGCATAAGGTCTTAGTTCTTGGTCAGGATTGCTTGCAGTAAGACGAAAATGGATTAATAATATGTTTAGAAATGGTTAGCATCTGGTGGCACATTGTTTATATTAGTGGTTTGCGCAAGGATGTGAGACATTGGTGGGGACTTGGGAGTGGGTAGCTATATTCAAACTTGAGATGTCATTTGTGCTGTAGCTTCTTAGTTACCAGATGCCTCTAAAGTCTTAAAGCTTGCCTTTAGTACGCCTTTTTAATCATTCCCTACTATTGATGTATTCCTCTCTATTACTCTCTGCACTTGATGTGGTGCTAGAGGTTGAGTCTACAGGTCATTATTTTCTTTAAACCTTTTGTATCTTGATATCACTGAAGATAACCTAGTGAAGATGAAGTTGCCAGATAATCAACATTTGCCTAACTCCCTTTGGTTGTTTGTGTTTATCTTTGCAGAAAACGACAGTTCTTGATGTACCAGAAGAAAGTCTGAAGGTACAACTCAGGGAAAGATTTTGGTGTAGTATATTATTTGGAAAAGGAAAAATAAGAACAATAAATGCTCTTCGATATCCAGAAAAAATAAGGGGAGAGAAAAATGACGTCAGATACTTTGAACCGGTTTTTGTTGTTCAAGATAATATCTTGGCTATTTGAGTCAATGAGTTATCCAGTGAGAGATATCATTCATTCGCTTGGGCATTCTGATCAAGTGTACATCCTCAATAATAATCGTTCTTTCTTAGAAGAACAAAATAATTGTAATGAGCATTCCTTTTGTGAAATTTTAACAATTCTTTTTCCGTTTTATTTAGGCTACATTCGATGTAAATGTTCTGGGAACAATATCTCTTACTCGGCTATTGGCACCATCAATGTTGAGGCGAGGGAAGGGCCATTTTGTTGTGGTATGATTTAATAGATTCCATCAATTAATTTTCTGAATATAAAGTCACAGAAATTTGGATATGGAATAATTTTCTCCTCTTTTTATGAACTGTATTTCCTTGAGGCAATATAAATGGGTAGGAAAAAGTTTCATGGATGGTGGAGTGGGTTCCACCTAGTTGTTAATCTGGCAACTACAATTCCTCAAATGATTACAAATAGAGTTTCCAGTTATCGAATTACAACCACTGGTTTGAGAAGAGCATTGATCAAATAGTGATGCTCTAACCATCTCGTAAGTATACTAATATATTATGTCTGTCCAAGATGTGGTCCATGATTAGATAGTTTTAGGGTGGGATGTGTTTGTTATTTGTTGATAGCTGCAGGCTTGCCAACGTTGCATGAATGCCTACCCTGATTGCCTTTCCTTGACTCTCTCTCTCTCTCTCTCTCTCTCTCTCTCTCTCTCTCTCTCTCTCCTTATTAATAAAAGGTTTATTTGCTTACACTTCTGCGCAGATGAGCAGTGCTGCAGGAAAAGTGCCTACACCAGGTCAGGCTGTATATTCTGCTTCTAAGCATGCGCTACATGGATATTTTCATTCTTTCCGTTCTGAGGTATTTTTCTATAATTCAGTCTTTTGTAAGGATCTGAATGTTAGTAAATGATTAGCATTGGTATTACATTGTTTGAGTGAGTTCATGTGGCTTTGAATCTTATTATGTGTTTCGTGTAATATACTTTTACAACCTGCAATAATTTAATTTTGACCACTGAATCATTGGTACGTAGCAATTTTAAAGGCCACTTACTCAGACTTTCACTGACCTTTTTGACAATCTCCCCTGCATTTCTGACAATTACTGGACCCGCTTAACCTGTGTTAGTAAAAGATCTGCCTACAGACTAAAATGTCCTTACTTATAAAGTGCCGAAATTGATTGACGCATTTGAAATCCCTGGTTTAGTCGATTGCAATGAAAAGTATCAAGTATGATACATTGCTAGTTTCTGGAGAGATCTAGAGTGATGGGATGTTAGGTGAAATAGGACTGGTTCTTGAGATAGGGGAAGAAAAGTTTTGGGAATGGATGAAACTTGGATAGAGTCTAGCACTTACTGCACAGAATAATATCCCCAAAAGTTTTGATGGATTAGGATGATGGAATGTTGAGATATTAAGTTTTTCTTGATTTTGGAGGGAAATTGGGTGATGAAAAGAAGAATGACCAGATTTGGAGATTGGCTGGTTTGTTTGATCTGATGATTGGATTGTGGTAAAGGGGATGGAGGTGGATTGATGGCTTGGGTGGGACTGGTGGCTGATGGAGATGCGGCTGTTGTTGATGTGGGTGGCAAAGAAGAAGAGACCAAACTAGGGAATGGGTGTCTAAAATAGAAAATACAAGAGAATGGAAATGGGGATTGACGTAGGCTGCCAGCATACCTGAATGGAGCCTTGAAGATGGAATGTTCAAATGGATAATGAAGGTTGAACTCTGATCTTCAACCAATCGGAGGTGTCTAGGCTTGACTTTAACCTCGGAACCCTTCTCAGTCTTGGTTCTTCAACTCTTTATTAACCAAGGTTCAAGATCTTGGTTTCTAGGCCAGTTTCAGCCTGCCTCCAGACTGAGATATGGCTGAAATTAGCCATCTCAGCAGAAACCAGGTACTTTTGCTTGGAAAGTCTGGTCCCTGCTTTCGGCCCTATTTTGGTGGTTTTTTGACCTGGGTTCTTGTATACACCCTGTTTAAAGCATAATTAACACAATGAAAGAGGTATTTTGCATAAAAGATCAATGAAAGTACTCATTGAAATCCTACTAATTGAGAGACATTGTGTTCATTCTGACAAATAAAAAGAGTTGTAACTTGTACCAAAACTTACTTTAGATGTTTCATACAATCAAATGAAATGTTAAATAACATGGTAACCACAGCTAAAAAAGCAATGAGAAACTTGTGAATCCGAGATCACCACTTAAATTCACGAGTAGTTCCTTGGTGGATCTATCCCATGAGTGCATACCATTGCATCTGTCTCAGCCTCTCCTTTCAATGGTGGACATACACATCCCATGTCATGGTTTGGGTTAGTTGCTTTGGTAGTCTATAACTGCCCATCTATAGGTCCCAACGTGAGCCTCAGAGAAATATTCCAAACTAAGGAATGGGTCACTGACTCATCATAGCTATTGTTAGAGGATGATGGATGGACTCGGTGTGATGGGCATCCATAGATGTGGTGTCCATGAATGATGATCCTAATCCTGATTCTGATCTATACCATATTCATGTGCAGACATAATTGTACTAGATGACCCCCTATATCCAT
Source organism: Hakea prostrata (assembly GCF_041222555.1). Classification (NCBI taxonomy): domain Eukaryota; kingdom Viridiplantae; phylum Streptophyta; class Magnoliopsida; order Proteales; family Proteaceae; genus Hakea; species Hakea prostrata. The sequence continues at coordinate 35,862,108 of NC_142603.1, forward strand.
TTTTATGTCTGTATGCTGTAGTTCTCTCAAAGGAAGGGCTACCGTTAAATCCCCCATTTGCTCATCCCCATAACCTGTCTATTGTTGATTCAATGCTCACCGTAGTAGTCTTTTAGGTACCACTGAATGATGGTGCTTGTCAATGTTGAGATCCTCTAGGCTCCTAAAGCACATTGATCCCATGGTTCCTGAATCGGGGATGCATATATGTCATCCTCAGCTCCAAGGTTGTGACGATGTTGGCTGCAGGTATGTTGTTGGTGAAAATGCACCATGATGTTGATCTTGTATTGCATGAGTGATCTGAGACCCCCCTGTGAACCTCGCGGACCCTGCCTGATTGATTTGAACCAAATTCTGGATTCAGATGTTGAATTGTGCCCTAGAATTAAGTGGTACCTAAAACGGTGGAGGACAAGGAGATTCAAGTCCTTGATGTCAAGGCGTAATACTTGACAAAGGTGGCCCCACAAAGTGCATAAACAGGGCATCCCCATTGGAGATCCCTTATGTCTTTCACACCACAGGCAGAGTAATGCTGCCCACAGACATCAGGGCCAGCCCCCCAATTCCTAGTCAAACTGGCCCTCCGTTTGGTCTCAAATTTTTTCTTGGAGGGGATACTATGAGGATTTTCAAGGCTTTAGCTACAGTACTGACAGAGTTGATGATAAGGAAGGATTCCAGAGCATGTCCATTCACTTCCTCTTTCCTCCTGGCGCTTTTGACAAACAGACTCCTAGGATTGAAGACTTCACTCCCACCAGTCCTACCATGCTAGAGTTCTGTTTTGGAGCAGTACTAGCAGCAGAGCATCTACTACTTCCTCCTCACTGCAAGATCGAGGACAAGTCCACACCAGAAATTTCCAGAGACTGAAACCAAGAACATTTGATCAGCTCATTCATTAGGAGATGAATGCTTTCAAGAAGGGGAGAACTAACGTGAACAGGGTTGAGCCCTTGGCCAAAACCCTAAGTTGGACCCAAAACCCTCACATAGGGGGGAGCCTCCCTAGGCTGGCCAATCCATAGGGGGCATTTTTGTCCTTCTTCCCCCTTTAGACTAATTAATTCTCTAAATTCAGCATGCATTTTTAGTTATTAGGTTTTAATTTCAGCATGTGAGTCTTTAGATCTTTAATTCCAGCATGTGTCAATTAGAGTCTTTAGTTGAATAGATTTCAGCATGTGTCTATTAGAATCTTTGGGTTGATTAAGATTTTAGCTTCTGCATGTGTCAATTAGAGTCTCTATTTTAATGGTTGTGATTAAATGTAATGGGATCCTAATCTATAAAGTGGTCGCACTTAGGTTTAGGGTCTTTAGTAGGCTATAAATGGCTTGATCTTTCTTTGTAAAAGTTAAGCCTGACCATGGTTCTTGTTTGAGGGGGCCACAGCGGATTTTCAGCAAGTTTATTCTTCAAAAATCAGCAACCATCTCTTTTGTCTAGCAGTCTACTTCCAGTTTCTATCAAACATCAATAAGAAACTACAGCAGCCTACAAGTAAATAGAGCATACTGCATCCCCTTCCCTCACCTCCTACAGCCACTCCCTTCCTTGCGCAACCCTAGTCCCCCTTTTCCCTTGCTGCCATACTCTGGTAGCATCATTTGCCAAGGCCCACAACACCCCAGCCCCTTCCCGCACCCCCTACGATCTATCCTAGACCTTCCCCTACCCTATGACACCCCCCTCCCCAACCCTCTTGGCCTTTCTCTCTCTGTCTTTTCTTGCCTATGGCAGCAGCAGCACCCCTCCTCTACTAGGTCCCTAGTCCCCACCCTCTTACCTTCCCTTCTCTGTTGGATTGCATATCACCCCTCGTTTCATCTTGATCCTTAATTCCATCAAATGCTTACAATCGTAACACTTTTAAATTTCTTGCACTTCATCTTGAAGAACAACAACAAGAACAACAACAACAAGCCTTGTCCCAACTAAATGGGGTGGGGTACATAGATTCTTGCATTCCAATCAGCTCCGTTTAAGGCTATGCTAGATACAAGGCCTAAGGTATGCATATCCTTTCTGGCCACTTCTCTTAAAGTTATCTTAAGTCTGCCCCTTGCTCTTTTAATTCCTTCAATCTGAGTTATATCACTTCTCCATAAAGGGGCATTTATAGGCTTCCATTGGATGTGGTCATACCATCCTAAATGACTTTCTCATAGCTTATCACTTATTGGAGCTACTCCTAGACCACCTCTAATATTATCATTCCTTATCTTATACTTCTTAGTGTTACCACCCATCCATCTTAGCATCCTCATTTCTACCACACTGAGTTTATCTATCTGGTGCTTTTTAACAGCCCAGCACTCTAAAATATATGTCATAGCTGGTCAAACGATAATCGTATGAAATTTTCCTTTGAGCTTTAAAGGAATACGTCGATCACACAAGACTCCGGATGCACCTCTTCACTTCATCCACCCTATTTTAATTCTTTGGGAAGCATAATTTTCTATATCACCTTTTTTATAAATGATTAAACCAAGGTACCTAAAACAATCACTTTGAAAACTCTCCTTATAATGAAGTTTTGCCACCTTGTCGTCTACCCAATCATGACCAAAATATTCTATTTTCATTCTACTTAGTTTAAAGCCCTTTGACTCCAAAGTTCCTCTCCATGATTCTAACTTGGTATTAATTCTTACTTGTGTCTTATCCATCAATATAATATCATTGGCAAAAAGCATATACCGAGAAACCTTATGCTTGAATGTATTTATTAATTCATCCATAATAAGTGCAAATAAATATGGGCTTAAAGTTGATCCTTGATGTAGCCCAACTGTAATTGGGAATTCACTACCTTGTCCGCCCACTATTCTTACACTTGTCATTGAATGGTCATATACATCCTTAAGGACCTTAACTATGTCCATATATTTACTTGCAACATGTCTTTTCTTTAGTACTTGCCAAATCAAACTCTAGGACTATCATAAGTTTTTTCTAGGTCTATAAAGACCATATGAAGATTTTTAGGACACTCTCTATTACCTTTCCATAAGCCTCCTAATGAGGTAAATAGCTTCCATTGTAGATCTTCCTGGCGTAAAGCCAAATTGGTTCTCTGTGATTCTGGTTACTTGTCTCAAATGAGTTTCAATTCTTCTCTCTCATAATTTCATCATCATCTTCTTCCATAAAATTCTGCAATTCATCTTCATCCTCTAACCTAAACCTTGATTCAACTTGGACCCTCAACCACACTCCAAACCCACTTAGGATTGGCACTTCCTACACATACGCTACTTCCCCTTCCAAATCCTAACCCTAGTTGACTTCCCTAAGAGTCCCACTCCAAGTAGGAAGCCTCCAGCTAAACTTAAAGTGATTGGGATTAAATCTGAAATTACAAGTAACAACAACAGCCCCATTCCTAAGTTCTAACCTAACCGAAACCCTAAGACCTTTGTTTCTAAACCTTAATGTCTAAATCCAAATTTGAACCTATCATTAGAGCAATGTTTCAAGTTAAGACCCTCAACCCCTTTTACCCTATGCCTGGACAAATTCTCTTAAGCCTTTAGCCAACGCTTGTGAACCCTGGATCCCATACATCCCATAATATTAGACTTATTTGCTGGAAGATTCTAGGCAGCCCTTAATTTTAGGAAAATCATCAAAAACCCCTAATCAAAAACCCCTAACTAAAATTGGGTTTAACATCACTAACTAAAGAAATAAAGCAAAAAAAATTAAAGGACGAAGACCAAAAATACCCCTAGAGGTTTGCGCATGGGCTTAGCGGCCCTAGGGCCTCTTTCTATTCTTGTTGGCGGCCTGCTTTGTCCTTATATCAATTCTCCCCTTCTCGAAACATTCATCTGCGATCAATGGGTGAAAATCGGGTATATCTCATATAGATCAGGATCAATCCTCTTGAAGTTGTTCGCACAGACCCATGAACGCTCATTGACTGGTTTGCCCCTCCATTTAACTAGGAATGCATGGTACCCTTGCCCTGTACAAAGAAGTGATATAATCCAGATTGAAGGAACTAGAAGACCTAGGGGTAGACCTAAGATAACCTTAAGTGAAGTGGTGAGAAAGGATATGCTTAACTTAGGCCTAGTATTTAGCATGGCCTCAAATAGAATTGATTGGAAGGCAAGAATCCATGTAGCTGACCCCATTTAGTTGGGACAAGGCTTATTGTTGTTGTTGTTGTTATTTGGTTCAAAAGGAGAAACCAGAGGTCAATTTGGTTAATGTGTTCATTGGTTTGATTGGGTCTGGTTAATTGGTTCAATGGAGTTCAATCAATGGTTTTAAAAGAGGCAAAATAAGGCAAAAGGAGGAGGAAGGCGGAAGTAGGGTCGATGGGTTGAAACAGGGTAGGGTTGATGGGTAGAAGCAGGTGTGTTCTTTCCTCTATTTTTTTTTCCGATGTGATGGTTCTGGTTGAGGTGATAGAAGGGAAGGTGTTGCGCAAGTCAAGCAATGGAGATGCAACTCAATGGGATCTCTGTGATGGGTTTTGACTGTTGCGGAAGAAGAGCAAGTCTTTGCGATTGGGTTCTGGTGAAGAAGAAGATGCGATGGAGTGCAATGATGGGTTCTAGTTGTAGATGCAGTATCAGCAGTGGTGGATCTTCATCAACTAGATAGAGAGAAAATCAATCAATGGTAGTGGAGGATCTTTTTCAGGTAGAATTGATCTCTCCTCCCCCTCCCCCTTTTTTCCTTCCCTAATCGATCTTTGGCTTTGATGCCATGTTGAGAAAGATGATTGTGGTAGAATGGATTGCATTGATTAGTGTGATCCCAAGCCCTTTATTTATAGTAAAGTGGAAAGAGCACTATTAGATAAATACCTTTACTTGGGCAACAGGAAATAGAAAGTTACATGAACCAAAACTCCTAATAGAACTCAACCAACAACTTGGTTGGTGTTTTTTTTTTCTTTTTCCAATTGAAGATAGAAATGGGGTGTTGAAAATTATCACTGATTTCTTTGTTGAATTTATAAAGGTGCAATTCTGATTTGTGTTCTTCCATAAGCATAATTCACCAGTTGAGTTACTCTCGCACACCTCAACAAGACGGTGTTGCTCAGAGAAAACATTGCAATTTACTAAAAGTAGCACATTCTCTATTACTTCATATTAATGTTCCTAAAGGATATTGGTGTGATGCCCTTCTTACTGTATGCACATTAATAAATAGAATGCCATCCATAGTTTTAAAAGATGAGATTCCTTTTAAAATTGTCCATAGTTTTAAAAGATGAGATTCCTTTTAAAATTGTCTACCCCAAATTGCTGTTATTTTCCGTCCTGCCAAAAACCTTTGGTTGTGTTTGCTTTGCACATGTTTATCCCCATCATAAGGATTTTTTTTCTACTCGAGCTTCTAAATGCATTTTTTTGGGGATATTCTTGTTTCCAAAAGGGTTACAAAGTTTTTTATCGTATATCAAAATGGCAATTTGTTACTGTGGATGTCTCATTTTTTGAGGGTACGCCGTATTATCACTCGGAAAATTCTTCTAATGATGACATGTTTGATACTCCTTTTCCTGTGCTATTCTTAATTGAGTCTGATTAGGGTAATGAGGAAAGTGTCCATGATACTATCTCTGAATTGGTTTAGGCCACTGAAGTAGAAAATATTGAAATTTTTCTAGGACCAGATGAAGTCCTAGTTTAATTTCCTCCTATATTGGTCTATCACCAAAGAAAGAGACAAAAATAGTTAGATGGTATGGAAATTCACTCCAATCCTCCTTCTATGTTTGATAATCCTGATGACTTACCAGTAGCTCTCCAGAAAGGTAAATATCTAAATCCTCATCGGTCATTGTACCCTATTTTCGAGTATGTTACTATTGCTCACATTCCTAGTAATTCCCGTTGTCTTGCCACTACCATATCCTCTGTCACTGTTCCATCTATATAGTCTGAGGCTCTTTTTGGTCTGGGTTGGAAAGTGGATATGGAGTCAAAGGTTGAGGCTCTACATTTAGGCATATGTGGACACTCGTTGATTTGCCTCTAGGTAAGGATTTGGTTAAGTGTCGTTCGGTTTTTGCTATTAAATAAATATATGTCAGATGGGCCTATAAAGAGGTTGAAACTTGAAAGCTATACTTGTGGTGAAGGGCTACTACACCCAGACTTACGGTGTAGATTTTTCTGAGACTTTTTCCCCTGTTGCCTGCCTTAATTTTGTTCATATTTATTGTCCTTGGTTGCAAATTTAAAGTGGCGTCTTCATTAATTGGGTGATAAGAACGCCTTCCTTTATGGCAATTTACTTGAAGAAGTGTATATGGAGTAACCCCTTGGATTTGTTGCTCAGGGGGTAATTCGCGCAAGGTTTGCTGGCTTTGCAATTGCATTTATGGCCTCAAACTATCCGTTAAGGCTTGGTTTGAAAATTTCAATTTTGTACTCTCTAAAGTTGAGTTTACTCAGTGTTACTCAGATCACTATGTTTTTGTGTGCAGAAAGGAGTATGGAATTGTTATGCTTATTGTTTATGTTTATAATATAATTCATTCCAGAAGTGATGGTGCAGGAATTGACAAAGTAAAAGCTTTCCTAGGCAGCTGTTTTTTGATACAATACTTTCTTGGCATTGAAATCTTGAGGAGTAGGTGGGGAATTAGCCTCCCTCAGCATAAATATGTGACTAACTTGTTGACAGAGACTAGTATGTTAGGGTGTGAACTTATTGATACACCCATGGATCCTCACATCAAGTTGTCTAGAGATGAAGGAGAAGATTTTCTAGGTCCACCGAGATATAGAAGGTTAGTGGGAAAGCTTATTTATCTAATAGCAACTCGTCCAGACTTGTCCTATACAGTTGGTGTGGTGAGTCAATTCATGCATGCTCCAAAAAAGGCTCTGGAATGTAGTTACTAGGATACTTCAGTATCTTAAGGTGGCCCCTTGGAAAGGCTTGGTATATAAGAAAAATTCATAGATGAATTTGTGTCCCTATTTTGATGTTGATTGGGCAGGATCTTAGGATGATTGGAGGTCTACTTCGGGTGATTGCACCTTCTTGGGAGGAAATCTAGTTACATGGAAAAGCACGGTCGATTGCTGAAGCAGAATATTGAGCCATGGCACACATGTTCTCTGAGATCTTTTGGATCAAGTTGTTTTTGAAGGTAGTAATTGGTATAGAAGAACCGGTGGAGATGTTTTGTGATAATCAAGCATCCATCTATATCGCAAGCAACCCTGTATAAAAGTTTTATGAGCGCACAAAACACGATGAGGTGGACTTGCACTTTGACGTGATGCAGTCATGAGTGGAGTAATATCTACATTACATTTGAGTTCTGCTATACAAGTTGAAGATATTTTTACCAAGCCTTTGCTTGGTCCTGCATTTCAGCGAGGTAGTCTCAAGCTGGGGATTGGGCAATCAGTATTCTCCATCTTGAAGGGTGGTGTTAACAGGTTGCATTTCTTACAGAAAAAAAGAAAGGGATGGATGACCTTTGGTGTGAAGTGGTGCCCAAGTCAAGGAATTGAGCATGAGCTAGAACTTAGATTTATTTCCTTTCTTGTGATTTATGTTTCTTATTTCTGTTCATTAGTTTGAGTGTAATTTGGTTAAAAAGGTAGGGGATCTTATCTAGTTTGGGTAACTCTACCAGCATTGTAATTATATAAGGACTAGTGTGGATAAGATGAGATATGGTCTCTCTTTGAGTTGCCTCTATTCCTTGTTCTCATTCTCTCTCTCTCTCTCTCTTCTCATCATTGTCTTCTTCTTCCTCTCTCACTCTCGCATCTTGACCAGCAAGGTCCTCATGTCTGGTAGGTCCTAATCATCACACATACCATGGTTCAATGCTCATAAATAATGGATCATTCTCAGATCTTGTGGAATTATTGTCTTTGTTTTCACAATTATGTTTTATTCACATCAAGTTCTTGACAGGTGGTAACAAAAGCTGATGGGAACACCATATGTGACAGCATAGAAAAAAATTCGAGGGAAACTCAAGTTTCGACTAGGTGAAAATGGGAAACCTAGGTGAGAAACTGGAAAATTTTGAGGAAACTTAAGACTTTTTTGTGCAAGTTTCGACATGAAGTTTCGACAGGTTTTAAGGAGTATTTTAGGGTGGGACTCTGCATTTAAGCTAATTAGAGAATAAAGAACACATTGGCTGTATTTTGCTAAAAAAGTTAATGTAGATGTTATTTAATGTACATAACATCAATGTAGAGTTGTCCGAGAAGTACACTATAAACTTAACTACTTAAGTACATAACATTCAATATATAATTTCTAACTTCAAAACATCAAATACAAAGTAACTGAAAATAAAAAGAAAGTACAACTCAGTGCCAACAGAAGTGCCTTAGTGGATCCATCCTGTGAGTTGAGTAGTACTATGCCTGTAACATTCTCTCCTCCAACCAATGAACATAGACATCCCATGACATTTTATGCCTATGGTTGTCAAGTTAATCGACAACTGTAACTTTATAAGTTTGATCATCAACATGCCTAAGATAACCAGTCTGAGGGAATACGCAATTTGGATAGGGAAGTCCTATTGGAGGGGGTATTTGGGGAAACATGAAAGAAACAAAAAAATTGAAAATATGGGAAAGCTATGAAACTTGCAAGAAAAAGTCCCAGGTTTCCCTGAAATTTTCTAAGTTTTCATGAAATTTCCCAAGTTTCCACGAAATTTCCCATGTTTCCCACAAAATTTGGGATTTTTTTTCTTCTCATGAACCAGCTGGTCTAGTTGGGTTGAACCAAGTTTCGAGGTTTTGACAAGTTTCGATCAAAACTTAGGATTTTTTTTGGTCCCTTAGTTTTTTTGTTTCGAGGTTCCCAAAATGGGAAATTTCGACGGGATTTTGTTCTTTGTGTGACAGTCTGTCATACCCTCCGTATCTGTTGATATTAATTTTTGCCAGAATATTATAGTAGAACTGCTTTTTACTTATAAGGCTCTGTGTTGCAGTTGAAATTCTAGATGTTCTGCCGTATATTAGCAGTTTTGTGGCTATATTTAATGTTGTAGCATCATAAGAGGAAGAGTTGTCAAAGCATCACCTAGGTGGTTTTTGCTATGTAGCTGACAACTATCAGAAGTTTCATTATCATTCATCTGGTTAAAAAATGTTTCAGAAAGTCTCATTACTTGTAACAGACTGCAACCCTTGGAACCGTGGTCAAGTCCATCTGAGTTCCCTTAGTTGTTGACTTCTTGTTCAATATTTTCTTCCATATTTTGTGTGTACTATATATTCCTGATATTATTTTTCACCAATTGATTTTGCTCTTTTTTTTTTCCCTTAAATTTTTTATGGTGATTCCTTGGAAGTTTTAATGACAATTGCAATATTTCTTCCTTTTAGCTTTTCTTCCGGTGGCATAGAGCTAGTTCTTATAGCGATTCTCTTTCCACATGCTTGCAGGAGCAAGTCTGTGAAATCATTTCAGTTCCTTTATGTCACCTTTTAGAGATATACTAGTTACTTGTTTGTAACATATCATCAACAGTGTCTTTCTTTCCAAATCTCACTATATGTATAAGTGCTTGTGTTCATGTCTGTGCATGTTGTTTTTTCCCATGGTCCAGCTCATCCAGAAAGGGATTAAGGTCACAGTTGTATGTCCTGGACCAATAGAGACATCGAATGGGACTGGAGCAAGCACTTCAGGAGAGAAGGGAAACCCTGAGGTAATCACCAGAAGTTTATTGTGGAATTTATATTGTGTTTAAGTTTTTGTTTCAAGTTTGAAAAGCATCTGGCCTAGTGATGATCTTTCTTCTCAAAGAATATAGATACTAAGAATTTCTTCTAGAGAACAAATTTCTAGGATATTACTATAGTGCTTCACAGTTCGTGTTGTTCAATGTTATTGCATGTGCACCTTTTTATCATTTTGTTTTTTTCATGAATATGCTTTTATTAATCCTATGCATTATATATTTGGTCATTACTAGCATAATTATAGGATATTGCATTTATTTGACATCTAAGTTGCATGTGAGCATGATTATATAATTTTATCATTTCTATATGGGTGTCATGTCACCTAGGTCGCTCTCCAGTGTCTTAAGGTCGCCTGGTCACCATGAGGTCCATGAGAACCATGTCTCGGGTTTCTACTTGTATTTTCATCTTTACTCAGAATTGGCTGATACATGCTTTAGATTGATGCAGTGTTTAGCCCTCCCAGCCCAAGAATAAGTCCGTGACCAAGTGGAGGGCAAAGGAAGCCACCTAGGGTTATTATCCATCTCCTAGGGTTGCTGGCCAATTGCTTAGTTTCAATTTTAATTGCTTTCTTTTGAGTCTACTTGATAGGTCAGGGGCAGAATTTTTCGTTCTGTCCATGTGTGGATTATATTTGGTATTTCTTCTAAGATAACCTTAAAGAGAAGTGGTGAAAAAAGATATGCATAGCTTAGGCCTTGTATCTAGCATGGCCTCAAACAGAACTGATTGGAGGGCAACTATCCATTTAGTTGGGAAAAGGCTTATTGTTGTTGTTGTATGTAATTTTCTTCTATTAGAAGCTTGACTTTACTTGGGAGTTTTGAATCAGCTCTTGTTGATATGAACCAAAATTCAGCCCCTGGCCTCAATCCCTAGAGTGGGCTAAGGACACTCCAAAGTGGCTCACCTAGGGCTGGCAGAGACCTCCAAGAGGGGTAATTTGGTCCATCCCAGCCCTAATTAGTGCTAAATTTTAAATTTCAGAATTTTCTTTTTAATTTCGAAGGATTGTTGGTCGGTCAAGAATCTAGTTTGAGTTAAGGATAAGTTCTGGAGTCTTTGGGATTCCTCTTTAAGGATACACTCTAATCAGTTTTTATTTACAAGAAGAGTTCCTTTAGTATTTAAGTCTTAGGGTGAATCTATTTTCAAGGAGATTCCATTAGATCTTTAAATAATTATTTAGACAGTTGAGATTATGTGTGAGGGGATCCTAAAGGAAACCCACTTAGGATTAGAGTCTTTTAGTAGGCTCTATATAGCCTATTCGTTCTATGTGATTCTTTAAGTCAGCTTATTTGAATAAGATTATTGGAGTTGAGGATTGTGGTCTCTGTTGATGAGGCTATGGTTGAGTTAAAGTTGAGATTCTTCTTCAAAGATCAACAACAACATTTTGTTTAGCACTCTTCTTCCAGAAATTTCAGCAAGTTTCCAAGTAAACAAACCCCAGCCCCTTTCTCCTTTCCTACCATCGCAGGCCCTCCCCACCCATTCCCACTCAATCGCAGCAGCCTCAGCCCCTTCCCCCACCTCCTCACATTATGCAAGACGCTCCCCTATTCAGTGTAGCCCTAGTACCCCTCCCACCTTCTTGTCATACCTGGACAATGGCCCTCCCAAGCCCCTACAACAACCCTAATCCCTCCCCCCACCCCTACCCCACCTCTTCCTACTTTACAGTACCCCGTTCCCTTTCTTACCCTCTTGGCTAACTGTCTCTTTTCTTCTTCCTTATTGCAGACCAGAAACAGAAAAGAAAAGGAAAAAAAGAAGAAAGAAGGAAAGAAGAAAGAGAAGAAAAGATAGGAAGAAAAAAGGAAGAAAGAGAAAGAAAAGAAAAGCAAGGAAGAAATAGTAGTGATCCTTCTCTTTTCCAAGAATTAACCCATATTGTTCCGAATTATTTCATCCTTCTTTCCTACCACCCTTAGTAACAATTTTAGTCACCCAATGTCATTTCATAAGGAATTTGTTAAGCCCAAAACTTTTCCCCACCATCCTATTTAGTTTTGTTAAAACTATTTCTTTTACCCAAATCCTCCACATTTAGATCCCCATCTTTATTTAACAATATTATTCATCTCATCTAGATTTGATATTTTGCTTGTTTAAAAGAAATTAATCCTGGGCTAGCCGTTAATTTTAATTAATTCATTCAAAAAATCCTGACCCTAAATTTTTGTTTACATCAGTTTGGTATCAGGGCAGCAATTACCAGTAAACCCTAGGATCACCATGAATGAGGTAGACATTGTTAGGCTACTAGAACCAAGGTTCGAAATTTTTCCCATATTGGTCATCTCGGCTCCTACCGAGGTCACAATTTTGCTGAAATTTTGGATTTTCTTTTTTAAAGATTTTGAAGCTTCATCTTGGAGGGTATTTGGGGTTATTATGGCATTGTTTTCGGTGTCTAGCCTAATTTGAGGCCAGTAAACAATCTGGGAGTGTTATTTTTGCCTAAAACCTAACCTAAGGTGGTTTTCTTGTTCACCACATGCCTGGCGGTATGTAGCAAAATTGGAAGTCTGGAAAATGGACTTTTAACCTATGTCTGTATGCATATAATGCAAGAGAACACTAAGACCTTTATTAAAATGGAAAAAAGGGAGGGAGAAGAAAGGAAAAGAAAAGGCGACTACAATTCAATATAAAACTATGCAAGACTACAAGTAGTCTAGTACAACTATACAAGTATAGAAGTTAGTAGTCAGTAGACTCTGTACAACTATACTGGAACAATATAAATGTATAACATAACAATATCCAAATGAATTACATATTATAATCACATCACACCTATTTATAAGAATAACCTAATAGTAGTTGTTGTGCTATGGTGGCTCCATTTTCTTAACACCAAGATGAGTGCCTCAGTGGATCCATCCTATGAGCCGTGCCTTTATTATTCTCTCCTCCAACCATGTTTCTCCTATGGTTGTCAATGCAGTCTACCACTGCATTTCTATAGGTCTAGTCATCCACAGACTTAAGATTTCTTGTCAGATGGAATGTGCAATACGGATGTGGAAGAGAAGATGGTTTTGGTAGTGTTGGTAGTTGCATGCTGAAGATGAACTCTACAAATGTATGTGCCCCTTATCTAGGATCCGCATAAGTAACACCATATTACCCATATACCATCCTGTCAAGGCCTGGAAAATAAGTCTGAGTGTGCCCCACCCGTGCCTAATAATCGAGATGGTTACCATAAGGTCCATAACCATTAACATTAGAAGTAGATGCAACCATGGTGGCGAGATCTCGCGAGATATAAAGAGATTGAGTTTTGCGAAATGGGATATCTCGCTCGAGATCTCGCTCGAGATCTCGCCCTAAATCTCGCCATATCTCGCTAGAACTCTCAATTTTTGCCCCTTATTTTGTGGATTTCAGCCAGATTTTCACCTATAGCTACTCTTAGCACATCTACAACATCAAAGGAAGATCAATCATTCTCTGCTTGTCTTATGAACTTATAAGTTAATGACTAACATAGAACAACTTCTAATGGTTGTATAACTTTATTATTCTATTCTCAAAAGTCGAGATTGTGATACTCATATGGATGGAATTTTAATGACATTTAAGTTATTTGATGTATTTGATAGGTGACAGTGGAAGGGACACCATAAGCTCCATAACCATAAGGCTCCACTAATGGCTAACCCTTAATTAGTTTTTTTATTTTATTTTATAATATTTAAATAAATTTTAAATTATTTAGATATAAATTAAATATGGTAAAAGTAAATAATTAATAGAAAAAAAAAATTGATTCAACACCATCATAGCATTATGGTGTCTCAATTCTCACATACATTAAATTGAAGCTTATACATCTACTATACATATACATTTTTAGCCATATACATAATTTACAAAATAATTTTTAAATAACAGAAAAATAAAAAATAGTAGGAAGAATAAAAAATTAATTTTGACACTACAAAGTCATAGATCAACACTCTAAAGTAAACATACTTAAATTTTGGAAGCAATCAAGAAGATTTAAGGCACAAACAAAACAAAAATAAAAAAAATGAGAAAGTTGGTTACTCACCTTGCAAGATTTGAGAAAATCCACAAATGGAGGAGCAAATCTAGTGTTTGAATGAATGGATTTGTAGAAATTAGGTGAAAAGAGGGATGAAAGCTAGAGAAATAAAAAAAAAAGAGTTCAAAATGTAAGAGGCAATATCGCTCGATTTGGGTCAAAATGACAATAGGTCGAAATATCGACCGAAATATCATGTCGTATCGACGATATAATACATTTCGTGTTCCTACTACTATATTTCATTTCTATCTGCGATTTTGCAGACATTTTGACCGAAATTTCGATAATTTTTGTCGAATTTTCTTCCATGGGAGGCAGTTGGTTTTGTGGATAAGGATTGGGTGATGGCCTTAGCCATACGTGACAATGAGGATCTCCCTTCCACGTACACACAAGACTTAGATGAGACCCTCACTCCTAGACAATAGTGATGGTGATGATGGGGATGATAATGAGGCTGAAGATGATGAGCACAAGAATCATGATGATGATGAAAATGATCATGGTGGTGGAGGAGCACTTGTAGGGCGTATGGCAGTTCCACTACTAGAGATACAACTGCCTCCCAAGAGATACACTAGGGATAGTTCACCCATGCTAGAAAGGATGTAGATCATAGTGGGGATGCATCTCATGGTCATCCTATGAACAACAACTGAAAGGTGAAGGGAAAACAACATGGATATGGATATGAGGGTGACACCTCATCATATAAATCTTACCATCCTATGGATATAGGCCACTTGGTAGGTTCAATGGGATACTTGAGCTTGGATGTGTCTAGAGGCTCCACAGCTAGAGGATTCGGATACTAGAAACTCGTAGATTCCCAGTCCCACAACAGTGGTATGGAGAGCGCTTCATCTATTTTTGGGTTGTACAATTATGGACCTTACAGTATCCCTCCTGGTTATCAAGCATTAATGGGACACACTTAGACTTATTTTCGAGACCGTGACGGGATGGTATATGGGTACCAAGGTGCTACTTATGCGGATCCTGGGTTGTGGGCAAAGACATATGTGGAGTCCACAGATGGCAACCACCACCACCACCAGAGCCATCTCCTCTTCCATGTTCGTATTGCACGTTCCCTTAAATAGGGTATCTAAAAAATGTGGATTACAAGACCTACAGAGCTGTAATGGTCAACTACATTGACAACCCTAGGGGAAACATGACATGGGATGTGTATGTCCAATGGTCGAGGGAGAATCGTATAAGCACAATATTACTCTGCTCAAAGGATGGATCCACCGAGGCACCATCTTGGTATTGAGATGATGGAGCCACTAGAACATGGCAACTACTATTAGGTTATTCTTATTCATAGGTGGGTTATGATTGTAAATTTGTAACATGTAATTAATTTGGATATTGTTATGTTATACATTTATACTGTTTTAGTATAGTTGTACTGAGTTTACTGACTACTAACTTCTACACTTGTATTGTTGTACTTGACTACTTGTAGAGTTGTATAATGAATTTTAGTTGTCTTTTTTCTTGCATTTTAATGGAGATCTTAGTGTCCTCTTGCATCATATGCATATTTACATTAGTTAAAATTCATGTTCCAGAATTCTAGTTTCGCCTGCACGCAACTGGGCATGTGGTGATCAAGAACACTACTTTGGGTTAAGTTGGGCATATGGCGATAAGAACACCACTTTGGGTTAGACTTTAAGCAAAAATAACACTCTCAATGTGTTTCTTGGCCTCAAATTAGGCTAGATACCGAAAACAGACCAAAATGATCCTTATACGCTTGAAATGAAGGGCCAAAATCTGGTATATTGAAATTTAGTTGATGCTTCTTTTTTTTTTTTCTTCTTCTTTTGTTGCATTTTAATGAAGATCTTAATGTTCCCTCGCATCATATCCGTATTTCATTGGTTTAAGATTCATATTCCTGACTTTCAGTTTCGCTCATATACAAGCCAAGCATGTGTCCATCAAGTACATCACTTTGGGTTAGGTTTTTGACTGGATAACACTCCTAGTGTGTTTATTGGCCTCAAATTAGGCTGAACACTGAAAACCAAGCCATGATGACCCCAAAAAGCCTCCGAAACTTAAGGTCGATATCTTAAAGAAGAAGAAGAAGCCGATTCCGATATTTCAGAATTCCACACCTGGATCCAGATTGGACTATTTGTTTTTGAAATCAATCTAGAATTGATAGATATTGGTATTGGGCCTTTGTTCCATAGGTTAAATGGTGTTAGAAAATAAACTTTAATTAACCAAACAGTGCAATAACAAGAAAAACTGAAAAGAAGAAGAGAAGAAGAAAGAAGAAGAATTGATAGGAATCACATAAGCTTGCAATTGGATTCACAGCCTCTTATTTATAGATATCAATAGTCTAGATTATAACTTGAGAAGCAAGCCATCTTGCGATCTATAAAAGGAAATAAAGAGTACAACTTATGGACTGAATTTTCTAGGCTTCTAACTCCGAAAATCTGTCCAAAACAGAAAGTACTGAAAAATGAAATTTCTAAAATTAGTAACTAATAGAAAATAGAAACTATGCTTTCTAGAAACTCCCAAAACTTGTGTAGCAAGATTCCTACATTAGAAATAGAAAGTAGAGTATCATCACTGGCATAATATTTCTTCACGTGAACAGTAAAACAGCCTAAAACTTGAGTATACTTCAACACTTCCCCTCAAACTAGAGTATACACAAAGAAAACTCTAGCTTGCACAATAAAAATAAACTTGAAAGGTAGCACCAATCTTGAATTGTGTAGCATTAGCAGACGACGAGAAACACTGAGAGAACTTCAGCTAGGAGATAATGAACACCAACTTTAAATTTTTTTTTTTTTTTAATTCTTCAGGTCAAACGAACCATCCAATAATGAGAACAACCAACAACATTGAAGACAAATAAAATCCATAAGTATAGCAACATCAAAGGCACCATTCAATAATGCTAATAGTAGGGAGGAATCTCCACACTGATTCTTCAAAATTGCAGTTCCAATGTTCATATAAGCGCTTTGCAAGAAGGCTTGGTAAAATATGGGTAGGTAAAAGGGAGTATTGGTTATTGTGGACCAAGTAGGTAGGTAAAAGATAATATAGGTTACTATTGACCAAATAGGTAAGGTAGTATGGGTTACTACGGACCAATGAGGTAAGTAAAGGACAGTATAGGCTATTGCAGACCAAATAGGTAACGTAGTATAGGTTACTACGGACCAGCTAGGTAAGGTAGTATGGGTTACTACGGACCAAATAGATAAATGTAGTATAGGTAAATGTAGGTAATGCTAGGTAATTGTAGCCTTGTAGGTAGGTAAAAGTATTATTGTAGAATACCATCTTGGGAAGACAAAGGTCTTCACAAATAATATCCTTCAACACACCTTGAGTAGATATAAAATAAGGCACCGTTCTCCCCCTCACGTGTAGCATTATACGTGGACAATTAATGACAACCAATATCCAATATAAAAAGATCCCAAGCAATAATTTCCAATGAGACTTTTATTGTAGATATAATCTTCATTCTTCTAGCAAGTTTGAATCCAAGAAACAATGTCCAAACTCTCCCCATGGTAGATCAAGATAATGGTAACATTGTAATAAACCATAATTTTTCAAGGGGTTACTGGTAAATAAATAAAAGCCCAATGGCAATTCTATAATAAATCAGATTTTTCAAGAGGCTGGATGTAAATAAAGAAGTGATGGACATGAAAGGAACTAGATTTATAAATGGAGGGCAAAGTTGGAAGCTTAAATATAGGAAACAAGGTGGGAACTAATCCTAATTAAATATGGAAACAAATACTAATGGAAACACAAAATAAAGCAAGTCTGGGAAGTATGGAACTGAAACAAAACCAGAATTAAGAATTAAGAATAAAACTAGAAAACAGAATAAAAAAACATACCAGGGAAGCAGAATCAGGAAACAAAATCAAAACCAGAATCAAAACTAACCAGGAATTGGACCAAAAGTGATCCCAAAACTGAACCAAGAAGTGAACCCAGATTTGAACCAAAATTGAACCTAAAACTGAACCAACATTGAACGAGTATGAACCAAAAACTAACCAAAACTTCATCTTCTTCCTCATGGAACGAGAGAAATATCAAAACCCTTTTTTTCTCAAAAAAAAATAATATTAATCCTAGAGGAGAGGGAATAGAAGGGATGCAGATTGCACAAATCGCACAAAGAGGAACCACCAGCACCACCGCAGCCAAACTAATTGCTGAAAGCAAAGTTAAAACAGGGACAAGAAAGACCACATCTCGCAAACAGATCGCAGATCTCACTAGAGAACTCAAAGTCACCTTGCAGCAAATTCAGAAACCAGAAAATAGATTGCAGAAAACTCGGTACGCAAATAAAGTGTAGAGAACCAGTACTCAATCCAAGCAAAACCTCCAATGGAAGGTAAAAAAAACAAAAAATGAACTACTGAAATTATTTATTTATTTTTGTAAATGTTAAATTTCCATGGGAACCCCAGTTCAATGAATAGTTTGTCATCTTCATTGAACCAGGGTTTTGTTCTTCAAAAACTGGTAACCTAAACGACTCTCAAACCAGCAATCGAAAGCAACCCGTGAATAAGATTAATGCTCTGATACCATGCTAGAAATAAACTTTAATCAACCAAAATAGTGCAATAATAAGAAAAACTAAGAAGAAGAAAAAAGAAGAAGAGAATAGAAGAAGAAAGAAGAAGAATTGATAGGAATCACATAAGCCTGTGATTCTAGCTTTGAACTCTTAGAATCGTAGCCTCTTATTTATAGATATGCTTGTGATTCTAGCTTTGAACTCTTAGAATCATAGCCTCTTATTTATAGATATCAATAGTCTAGATTACAACTTCAGAAGCAACCCATCTTGCCTTTTATAAAAAGAAATAAATAGTACAACTTATGGATAGAATTTTCTAATCTTCTAATTCCTAAAATTTGTCCAAAACAGAAAGTACTGAAAAATGAAAGTTTTGAAATTAGTGACTAACATAAAATAGAAACTATGCTTTCTAGGAACTCCCAAAACTTGTGTAGCAGGATTTTTATATTAGAAATAGAAAGTAGAGTATCATCGCTAGCATAATACTGTTCACATTATTGTTCATGTGAACAGTAAAACAGCCAAAAACTTGCATATACTTCAACAAATGGGAATGCAAGTCTTGACAAACGAATAAAAGAAGCTCTATTTAGACTCAAACTCCTATCTATCTTTTAAGTTAAGACTCCTGGAAACTGAAATAAAATCCAAGAAAAGACTGTTCTTATAACTTATGCAGTGTTTACACAATTAAACCAGTTAACTGTTTTCTTACTTAATGTAGGCCCTTGACTTTTAGGTCCATGAACACATACACCTGTGGATTAAACGCCTAGTACCCTTATCTATCAACCCTATGTTTACTTCAGAGGAAAATAATCCAATTTGATGTTTGATCTGTATCATCATGGGCATTAAAACACAAACCGACTCACGAAAAAACTAATAACTCGAATGACCTTACTATCCAATCTTTGGAAGATTTATTAAACTGCCACTGAAATTACTAATACTAGAATAAAAATAAAAGAAACCTCAGTGCCGAAAAAGAATAGTGACTTTTAGTATTTGCTTGGAGCAGCCTAGGTAATGGGCACTAGACCTGTAAACGGATCGAATTCGGCTCGGATACCCCAATATCTGAATCCGAATTTGGAGAAAAATTTAGGGAAGGCATACGAATCGAATTCAGAACTTTACCGGCTATTCGATAATAATACGATCCGATAAACTATCCGATTATTGATTGGTGATTGTCATTTTTTTTTTTTTAATTTCCAATTTTCGATTGCCGATTACGGGTTTATGAATCCGATTATCAGCCCTTTTTAAGAGAAAAGAATGTTTAGTACTTTTCTCTAACCGGATAATTTCTGATTTATGATTTATCCGGTTACCGATTACCCGTTTCCGAATCCAATTATCATCCATTTTTAGAGAGAGAAAAGTTGAATACTTTACTGTATCTAGATAAATTTTTATCTGGATATTATCCGGTTCGATAAGCAATTATCTGAATCCGGTTGCTTATCTGATGGATACAGATATCTTTTGGTAAGAAAAATTCCTGATACGGACACCCTTAACTGAATACGAATGTGAATTTGGAGGTGGATTTCGGCTATTCATTTACAGGTCTAATGGACACCAAGCCTAGGGAGTTCACCTGGGAATCCATGGGCAGGGCAACAAGTCTGAAAGTTCTAATTAGAGTCAGTTTTGCATCAGGGGTCTATGCGGTACATTGAGTTCCTTATTTTAGTCAACTTCCTCTCTGTATCCTGTGTAGTCCGTAGTTGGAGAATGGGATGAACTTATTGAAACTAGCAGCATTCAGATGAAATATCATATTCATGGAAAGGCAAATATTTATATTGCTCTCTCCTTTTTATTTGACGAATTGTTTCTAGTCAAAATTTAAATTACAGCTGAACAGCTCACTGTTATCAATACTGTCTTCAGTGATTGAGGTAACATTATGCGATACATGGCAACTTGAGATAAAATTGTGCTTGCCATTTTGCAGAAGCGTGTGTCATCAGAAAGGTGCGCAGAGCTGACAATCATTGCTGCAACACATGGGCTAAAGGAGGCATGGATCTCGAATCAGGTATTTACTTAAAAGCTTTTGTTTTCTAGGATGGTGGTTATTTTTTGAACTTAGGACCATATATGCTAGCATTCCCAGAAAGGCAGAACACAAGATATGACCCAACTTTTTCCACTGAGTTGGTTAGACTCTCATCAGCCAAATGAATTGGCACACGAAGTAATGATACCAACCAATTCCAAGGTCTTGTGTATCTCACTGATGTTGAATTGTCTACCACGTATTATTTGTTTTCCTTAATCTGAAATCTTGTTTAACATTTGAATTTTAGTACACCTTTCCGTCGTTTGAACTTTGAACAATGGTGCGGTCCTTCACCCATCCCAATTAGGCTGATTTTTATGCATTCAGCACGTGAATTTGTGTATGACATCTAATTTTGCTTGCATGCCAAATTTGTGCTTCATTTTTGCAGCCTGTACTTGCTGTCATGTATTTGGTGCAGTACATGCCTGCCATTGGATTCTGGCTTATGGACAAGGTATGACATGTAGAGAGACTTCTAAAATGAATGCTGTCCAACAGTAGGAATTGCTTTGTAATTCATTTTCTACTATCAATGATTGGGCTTCTCTTGTTCTTATTCCATGCGTATCTTTGTTGTAAATCTCCTTGCAGTAGCCAGTTTGGTTGAAAGACCAAAATCATTTTCAAGCACTGCATTCAGAAATTTCGGAATAACTTTTGATTAGCATATATATATATATACTTAAAAGGATATTCTAGAATATGCAGGTGTTTTATAGCTCTGAAAACTCTGCTGTAATGCCCAATTTAAACCTGAATTTTAATACAAATCTGAAAAGCTTGGGTTTAGGGTATTTAGGCTAGGGTGGGCAAAGGGCTGCCTTGAGTTTTCAGATCTTGTTTAGTGATCTGGAATGCAGGGGATGGTCTGACTAGTATTAGTTTTAGGTTCTCAGAACTTTGGAAAAAAAGTTGCAGAAATTCAGGGGAAGAAAATGAAGTGCAGGAAATTCTTAAAGCTAGGGAAATAGGGTTTAATTGGGGGAATAGAAATAGGACTAATCTCTAAGGAGTGGTACGATCCTGAGGCAAGCAGAAAAGCATCTTAAGGGGCTGGGGAGAGGGAGCTGCAGGGAATGGGAGTTCTAAGGCTGCTGTGGGAAGGAAGAAGGTGTAGGGGAGTCGTGGGGCTAGGGGAGAGGTGGGGGAAAGGCCGGGACTGTCGCAGGATGTAGGGGAGGGGGATAAGGGTGCTGTTGGGGGTGGGGAAGGGCCTGGTAGGGTCTGTGATGGAAGGAGGGGCGTTCCTCGACCTTACACAAAGCAGGGAAAGGGGGGAAGGGCTATGAGAGGGATAGGAGGCAGGGAATATGGGTGGGGGAATTCTCTACTTGGCTGCTGCTGGAGTGAGTGATTAAAGGTTGCTTTTTGAATGCTTGAAATCAATGGTAGGTTGCTTGATCCTTGATCAAACTTTTCCTCAACCATGGCCCCCTCAACTAGGAAACCGTGATCCTCAAACCAAATTTAGAAGTACAAAGAATACTAGGCTATTTATAGCCTTCAAAGACTAACACTATGGGATTCCTTAACAGACAAGGATCCCGCCACATAATTAGGACTCTTGAATTGGAATCTAAAAAATTAAAGACACATGCTGAAAATAGAAGACTAATTAACTAAAGACTCTTTGTAAGGAATTCCACTTTTGTAGCTACTATAAGACAACTTCTAATTAGAAGTAAACTCTTAAAAGATAGGAACCCTCCTAAAAGATAGGACCCCTCTTTATACAAGAGTCTTATCCACAATCTAAGCAATTCCAACATAACTCAAATTATGAAATAAAAACCAACGCAAACACTAGAAATAATTTCTGCAATAAAAGAGAGCTGAAAATGGCCTAAATACCCCTATCAGGGGGATGGGCCATCTGGCGGGCCCCACTTGGAGTTTGGCCAAGGAGGGTCTCTATGTTCAGATCAGGAGTTTTATTTAAAATGCAAGTCCTTTTTAGTTTATTTTTCAAAGTAGGGTACTGCTAAGAGTTTCCTATTAAAGGTTATAAATGCACAGCCTATTGCTTGTCACAAGGCAGTTTTGTATGAATATAATATTGTAGATAGAGTTACAATAGAGGTTGTGGTTCAACTAGGGTTTTTGGGATTACCCAGCGCAGGAAGGTCCTGCAGCAGCTTGGTTTAGTGTTTTGTTTCAGCAATAACCTCCAAAAATTAGTGGTAGTCATCCCTACACTTTCCTATCCCCTACATCTACCTTACGCTAAAGGTACAAAATTTCAGCGAAACTGGTTTTGACCAAAATATTGAAATTTTGGAATGTTTCAGCGGGTATTTGGGATTATTCTGGCCTGGTTTTTTGTGTCTTGCCTGATTTGTGGCCAATAAACACACTGAGAATGTTATTTCTGTAGAATACCTAATCTAAAACGGTGTTCTTGATCAGTACTTACCCGTCTGTATTCGGGCAAAACTGGAAGTCTAGAACATCAATTTAAACTAATGCAAATGATGCAAGAGAACATAGAGATCTTCATTAATTGCAAGAAAAAAGAGAACAACTAAAATTCATTATATAAGTATATGACTATACAAGTAGTCAACTACAATTGTACAACTATACAAGTGTAGAATATGAAATAAGAATAACCCAGGTCATGTTGGTGCCTGACGTGCTATGGTGGCTCCATCATCTCAATACCAAGATGAGTGCCTCAGTGGATCCATCCCTATCTGGAGCCCAAGTTTGCCGCTGTGATCGTTGTGGAAAGAAATTCTGGACTAAGTGCTTGGATAATCAGTGTGATAGCATAGTTCATGTCCTTTTGCATGTTGTAATGGGGGAATACCCCAATAACAGATGGCCAGCATACAGTATGATTTTTCTGCATCCTGCATGCATGATGAAATTCTGATGCATTCTCAAGTCGAATATAAATCCTTGGTTTCGCAGCAGAAGCTGCCGACAGAGCTTTACAATTTGATTTGTTTTAAGTAGCATTCGGAAAGGTTAAATTGAAACCTTGGTTTAAATTTGACTGTGCTTCTATAGTAAATACCAACAAGTACTTTATTACCTTCTGATGAGAAACTTCTACTTTCCTTTCTCAATTTAATTTATCCCAACTCTTCTGGTGTTATTTCCAGATTGGTGGGAATAGAGTCAAAGCTGTTTCGCAGAAGGGAAACCTCTACTCAATGGGATTACTCTTCGGCAACAAGAAGAAAGAAGCATGAGTCTTAAGATGCTTCTGAATTGTGCCTGCTAGATTCAAACTAGATACATGTAACATGACACTATTTGCTTTTAATCCCACTTGTACGATCCTGTTTACAGAATGGCTCTTGTTATTTGTTTTGATATTCCTCTTTTCCTTTTATTCTCCTTCTCCCACTAAAATAAGGCATGATCTGTCTCCCATCAAATTTTGTATGAATTATCTTTTTCACCTGTTTTTCTCCTTCAAAGCTTGCAATGTGATAACTTGGTTGTAAAAGTAGTTTCTCATTTCTAGAATTTTCTAGTGTGTGCTTTCCTGCAAGACAAATTCGTGGCACCTGTTGATCCTAATGATGAGGGTTTTACATGTTTTTGTTCTTTTCGATTTAATTCAGTACCTTCGATCAAAACCCCGTTATTCAGATGAAATCGAGGGACTTGTAGAATTTATGCAAATCTGGATTTGTCTAGACCTGATGACCAAATTAATAGTAAGATTATTCTCAGCCAATCTTTTGGTATATATGTGCATTGTTGTACATAGCAGAGGATGTTTTTCCTTTCTTTTACATTTATTAGAACCCTTGATTCTAATAATTATAGAGGAAAGAGTGAGGAAGATGGAAGAGGAAGACCATGTGAATCTAATCTGGCTGTGTTGGTAATATTTCATATATCTTTATTCGATAATAGAAAGGAAAAGATATCATTACCTGGATTCACTTTTCTAATACTATAGAATATCTGCAACGGAAGTAATTTGGATCCACGTCCTCGTTCCTCCACAATCTCGTTACCGGTTTGATTCCACAATCTCTAAGAAAGGGAATAAATTCTACAACCCAAATATTGTGTAGAATGATGGTATGGAGATCTAAAGCAAAGGAAAAGAAACTATCAAAGAATAACTCTTTCCTGCGTTTTCTTAGAGAGAAGGAGCTGTCCTTTTCTGTGGAACTCACGTAATGCAATCACACTCACTTATGTGGTAGTTACCAAAATATATAACCTTATATTTTGTAACCATTCTAAAAGTGATTTCCTAGTTTTGTCATTGGGCATATAATTATATTAATAATTAATAAACACTAACATCTCCACACTTGCACAAGGGCAAGTGTTAATCTTTCTGTCACAGTGTATCTCAGACACACATGTATATCCCAGATATACATATGTTGATCTCTTTACTATGTATCCCAGATATATAGACCACTTGTGTCCTAGAAACTAACATCCACAAGTCATACTGGCAAATGGGTTGTGCGACTGGTGATATACCTGCACGTGTGCGCCTCAAACTAGAAACCTTCCTAGAAGGCCAAAATGGTACATCACTTAAAGAAACACATCAAATAAGCATTAGTATACCATAGTGTTGTAGGTTTATTCAAACTCACCAGACTAAAGGTATCTCAATCCCTTTGAGAGATCATCTTCTTGTCCTTAAAATGTACACTACTGTAACACATACAGTTGGTGCCAGCAAACACTTTTAGGGTGCAGTTGAATCAAACCTTTCCTTTCGCCCCAGACCATCACTACACTTAGGATTGACTCCTTTCTCGGTAATGCCCCTTTAGGTCGAATCAATCATGACCATAGGTAACACCTCAAAGTAGCCACATCAACCCTTCGTTTCATGATGTCGTTGAAAGTCGCGAAGAACACTAATGGACCATAAGGTCCAGGACTCACACAATGAAAGGAGAAGGGATCCATCCTCTCATTTCCAATGATCGCTAAGCACACATAGTATGATATACATTCTATGGTGGAGCATTCTATACATAATAGAATGTATGTCCATCTTAACACCATACAGGTCTTAGTCTAGTCGCAACCTCTTGTGCTTAACCCGAGTTTCTTTATTGTCGCCACCCTAGCGCTACATAAAGTACTCGCACCTAGCTTCTATAGGCAACATAAATAGTGGGAACATTCACGTCGATTATTTTCACAATATAAAAACTCATCTTGATTCCAAATCAAGGCGACATCATGATTATGGATTGACCTACACAAAGTCATTCACAATCTGTCTCATCTCTACTTGCCTCCAAGGCGCCAGAGGTGAATGCTTGTGTGAGTGAGCCATTCTCTTGCCTATTGACATATCTCATTTTATGTTAGAAGAAACACAATCACACAGAAAGTGAAAAATAAATGCTAGAATGAACTTATATTACTCAATAATAAGAAAGTTTCAATATAAAAGTAAGTCACAATCTACGCAAGCCCAAGGATTTTACATGAGAAATAAAAACATCCTTGGCTATAGGTATCACACCCCACCCGCCGGTCTTGGTTACCCGCCCGACAACCAGTGGGTGCGATCCGTCACAGGATCCACAGTCTTACCTATCAATAATAATAACTGCAAGTATAAACAATCAAGAGTAAGAGCAAGTTCATTAATTAATAAAAAAAGATTACAGGAGTCCAAATACTCCAATAAAATAATCAAAGAAAGAATCAATATTTCAAAAAGAATAATGAGTTCAGCAAAAGCAATCAAAATAAACTAAATAAGTTTCATTCTAGATTCTTTTTCTAAAGCTAAGATAAGTTGTTCATGCTTGTCAAGAAAGGGGGTTCTCTGGTTCTTCTCCAGACGGTCAACAAAATGTCTGGCAATCTGTCTCCTTCTACCATCAATGGGTGCTATAAGCACACACCAAGCATCCGCAGGAGGCTTCGTGCAAGCTATCTACATCTCTCACTGACGGTGCCACATCTTCTTCATAGGTGATGGTTTGATCATACGAATTCTCTCCAATTTTCCAATGACTTGAAACCATTTGTATAGTTTAATATAGTATACAAAGAAAGGAATGAAATATGACGAACTTAGTAAGGATAATGCATTTTTCATCCATATGTCAACTGTGAAACCCAACCCTAACCTAACCCTGACCTTGACCCGGTAACCCGGTTGCTTTTAGGTCCGAAGACTCGGAGTAAAGGAAGAAGCCAACTATGGGCCATCTCAGTAGAAGACATGGTGCTTGACTCTGAACCCATGGATGTTGATGATGGAGTTCCATACTTGGAAGTCTGTGCAGATTTGGAAAGGAAGCTGCACCTGTCTGAAGATGAGATTAGTTGAAGGACTTGGAGTATTATCTGACTTGGTTTGAAGGTATTTCTACACACTAGATATGTCACTTGATGTGTGTGCAAAAGCCCATAAGGTTTAGAGCCCATTTGATCCTCCAATTCCCTGATTATTCCTTACTATCTGCCTTGGTCGACTGATTGGTCGACTGGACCACTCGACCAAGCACTCGACCAAAGGTTTGCCAAATCCGAGAAAATCCAATTTTAGGGTTTTTCACTTATATTTAAACCCTACTTCGTGTTTCTTTGTTACGGCTGCCTCCTAAACACTTTTTGAACGTGAGAAGACCTCTCCGAAACTCTCTCTGGTGATTTTGAAGACTCCTCTGCAGATCTGAAGCCTCTCATCTCTGATATGACAATTCAAGGTTAGTATCTCTTCTGAATTTTTAATTATTCTTTCTTCGATCTTGTTCTTAATTGAGATCAGGAAGAAGATGCTGCATTCTTGCAACCATCCCTTCGTGATCTCCATCGTTTCTTTGAGATCTATGATCATCATCATGATCTTAACCCTAGCTTGATTATTTTCTTGAAACCCTAACCCTTGTTTGATTTCTAGAAACCTTTGGTAACCTCCCATGCGAAGGAAACCTCATGGGCAATGTTTCTATTAATCTAAACTAGATTTTCTATGATTTCTTGTTATTTTCTTGATAGCAATCATTCCCTTTCATTCCGTGATCATAACCTTTTTATGGGAACCATAAAGGTTGAAACCCTAATTTCTTGGGTCAAATCAAGAACCCATATTTTGACCATGACTTGATGATTTTACCTTCCCATATGATTCTAATACATTCTAGGAAGTTCCCCTTCAAATTTCGGATCAATCCGACTTCAAACGAAGAAGTTATGACCAAAACAGTTTTCACTTTTCCGTACTGACTCGCATGGTAGACTGCTTGGTCGACTGGGCCAGTCTACCAAGCACTCGACCAATGATGTCAGTAGCTTCGTTTTTCGCTTGATTTGATTCGTTTGCTCTCTGATCTTTTAGGTATCTTTCCTAATGTTGTATCTATGATTGTTAGGAGTTTATTTGCTAAGTTTGGAGTGGCTCTCTTTGATCTTTGGATTATCTTCGGCGATAATCAAGGTAAGGACAGTTATTTCATAATAACATAGATCACATACTCTCTGGTTTCTACTTTATAAAACTATGAGTTTGTTTACTGTTCTTGTACTTTATGCTTCTGATATACTACTGTAAGTACAGTAGCACTTGTTTATGTATTATTTTTCATTATTCAAGCTTATATGAGATGTTTATTTCTGCTTGATCGGATTATACTTTTACATTCTCTTTTATATGATGAATTGTTGGCTGTGTATGTCATGACTGATCTGAGAATGTGTTTGATTAAGTATGGTTTGGGATTGGGAAGTGTCCTTTTGACGCTTCTGTCCTTGGACATCGGAGGGAATAGTATGGGATATTCTCCGAAGATGCCCATCGACGCTTTCCCGAATCATTGGTTGTCATACCTAGGGTTGTCTAGTAGTGTTTGGCTAGGATGTCCCCATTATATCAAACCCGAATCAGAAGGGTATTGAGACCGAACGACCTGTGGTAGCATTGTGATTCATGGGCGCTCAAGACCGGTGACCAACCCGTGAGAGGACGGGAATCATATTGTGGGGGCCATTTATTGGAGGGTTGCATATGGCTAGACTTGGGCTCATGGGCGCTCAAGACTGGTAACCAACTCGTGAGAGGACATGAGAGCTTCCCGTTTACCATATGTGGATACGCAATAGGGTTGATGAGTCCGTAGTCTGGGACTATTAGGACTCTAGTGTGAAGGATACAGGAAAGGATCCTGAGAGGGGAGGAATGGAAGTATCTGGATCTGAGTTGATGTAACTGAGTAGATGACTTACATTGGGCTAGGTTTTACCTTGACATGCGCCAGTACTTAGACCAATGGTGATGTGAGAGAGCGGTGACTTAACCCCCAGCCATGGATTGTCCCAAGGGATGAATGACCCACTACCAACCGGAGCCAAGTAACTGACCTACCCAAAGAAGTATGGTGTTATGACTTAAAGCATGTCTGCCAATAGAGACCATCATACATAGAGTTTAGATGCATACATACATTATTTGTCTCATACTGCATTGCATCTTGTTATGATTTGCTATATGTTATTTATGCTGTTATGAGTTAACTTGCCTTACTGAGTTTCTTTCGAAACTCATTCCTTTTTGTACAATGTTTTGTTAGATTATTCTACAGGGATTGACTACTATGACGGACAGTACAATGAAGCGCAAGCCGATGAAGCGTACTACACGCAAGGTGTTGGCGACAATCAAGAATACTCTGATGATCCTGCAAGCGATCACATTTCGTACTACGATTAGAGACAACGTGGAGTTGGAACATCTCTGTTGGATTGATGATGTGAAACCCAGTCCTAACCTTGACCAGGAAACCCTGTTGTTTGTAGGTCCGACAACCCGAAGTAAACCAAGAAGTCAGCTTTGGGCCATTTCAGTTGAAGACTTGGTGACTGGCTTAGAACCCATGAGTGTTGATGTCAGTGTTCCATTTATGGAAACTGCATCCTGATGAAGATCGAATTAGTTGATAGACTTGGAGTGCTCTTTGTCTTGGTTCAAAGGCATTTCTACCTACTAGGTAAGTCACTTGGTGTGTGTGCAAAACCCCTTTATGTTTGGATTTGATCTGAGCCTTCATTTCCTTGTTTTGGACTTGCTGTTCTGATTGGTCGACTGGACCAGTCGACCAATCCAATCGACCAATGGGTTCTGTTTTGCTAATTAGGTCTTTGCTTGCTCTATTTAAGTCCAATCTCGAGTCTACTTCATATTTTCTGCCTCCAAACTCTTTGGAACGTACCAGAGCCCTCTGCAAGTCATCTCCCTCGCGTCCTTGGTGATTATCTTGATGGATCTTCGTCAAAACTTGTGCTTTTACACAAAAAGGTATGTGATCATCCTCTTCTGTGTTTCATCTTTGATTCTTCGTTGTTTTCTTTCCTTTTCTAATCAAGGACAGTAGAGAAGATGTTGTATCTCTATTGCAACTATTTCTTTACTCATTCCCTCTCTTTTCCTAAGGATCTAAAGCTTGGTGGATGATCTTCATCAAGATCATCACTCGCTTTTGAAGGAAAACTTGTATTCATTCACTTTCCTTATTTAGATTGTTGTTCTTCAATCTTAGATCTAATTTTCTTGAAGATCTATGCATGTTATTCATGATTCCTTTGTCACAATCAGTTATCCATCATCCTATTGTTCTTGTCCATGATTTTTACTATGAATTCTTCAAGAACCATGATTGATCTAATTATGGTAACTTTTTGTTTCCAAATTTGTAACTTGAAGACTTGATTTGATTAGTGTTTTGGAGTCCTCTATATACTAGTATGCTGCCATTGTAGTTTCCCCCTTGTTTAGTACCCTTTTGAACCACCAAATTCGGTTTTATATTCTAAAAACTCTGATTTTTGAAGGCCACTGTCTCTGTTGGTTGACTCATTGGTCGACTAAGGCAGTAGACCAAGTCAATTGACCAATGAGTACAGTAACTTCATATTTGGTTTATTTTGGATGTTTTGATATCTTTCCTTCTAGGCATCTTTCCTAATATGTTGTATACACTTGTTTAGGACTTTCTTCCCAAGTTTACTCAAGGTCTTACTTGATTCCCTAAGATTCCTTTGCGAGTTATATAAGGTAAGGATGGTATTTCCTTAACTACATAGATTGCATGTTCTAGTTTCTATATTTGAATCTTGTTAGTTTATTCCCTTAATTAGATGCTTACACTGATATACTACTCATGCATTACCTTGATTACAGTAGCATTACTTGTTTATACTAGATTGATTCATGTGTGATTTACTTACCAAATATATGCAAGTTGGATGTTATTATTGATTTCTTTCCATATAAGAAGTTGCCATATATGTGATGCTATGGAATTATGCTTGTGTATGTTTAAGTATGGTTTGGAAAGGAGAGGTGTCCTTTTGACATTGTCCTTGGACTACTACGGGAATATTATGTGATGTTTCCGGAGATGCCCCCTGGACACCTTCCTAAACTGTTGGATGACATATTGAGGATAGTTTAGTAGTGTTTGGCTAGGATGTCCCGTTATGTAAGACCCTGATCAGAGGGGTATTGAGACCGAACGACCCGTGGTAGAAATGGGGATTCGTGGGCGCTCAAGACCGGTAACCAATCCGTGAGGGGACATGAATCACATTGTGGGGACCATTTATCGGTAGGGTTGCATATGGATAGACTTGGGCTCATGGGCGCTCAAGACCGGTAACAAACCCTTGAGAGGACGTGAGAGCTTCCCGTTTACCATATGTGGATGACCTATAGGGTTGATGAGTCCGTAGTTAGGGACTATGAGGACTCTAGTGTGAAGGATGCCGGAAAGGATCGCCAGGGGCAATGAATGGACGTATCTGGATCTGACTTGATGTAACTAAGTAGGAGACTTGCATTTGGCTAGGCTTTGACCTTGACATGCGCCAGTACTTAGACCAATGGTGATGGGAGAGAGTGGTGACTTAACCCACAGCCATGGAATGTCCCGAGGGATGCCGGACCCACTAACAAAAGGCGTTGTGTGATGAGACCTTTTTAAAGAAGTACGGTGCTATGACTTAAAGCATGTCTGCCAATAGAGACCAGCATGCATAGAGTTAGAATCATATTGCATCATGTGTTTCATATTATATAGCATTTTACTTTGCTTTGAAATCCTGCCATTTGTGTTGTTATGGATTAACTGCCTTATTGAGTTTCTTTGAAACTCATTCCTTTTGTACAATGTTTTGTTAGATTACTCTACAGGTACTGATGACTATGAAAGTCAATATGAGGAAGCACAAACTGAAGAGGCGTACTTCACACAAGGTGCTGGCAACCATGAAGATTACATTGAGGATTCCTCAAGTGGTTTTGCTTGTTACCAGGATTAGCCCTACTGTGGAGTGGGAACGTCTGTGCGTCGTTGATGAAGTCTATGTTTATGAAGACGTTCTTTATAAGATAGAATAGACTCTAGTTTAGTTTGTTATTTCTTTCTTATCTTAGAAACAGTTGTAATCTTTCTTTTGATTTGCGATCTACTTTCCGCTGGTTGTAGAGTGGGATTCTGCCTCACTTTACTTTTTGATTTAGACATTCTGGTTGTCTTTCATACTCTGATGATATATGATTTAATCTTTCTTTATTTGGATCTTTTGTTTATCTTTTGCACATTGATTATTATTGTTCACGATTATGTTATTGTCTATGTGGGAGGTTGATTACCTCAATACTTGATCTTCGGGGTTGTGGATCACACACTCGGGTATGCCAGGTAGGGTACCGGCTGGGTGGATGTTACAGAATGGTATCAGAGCCCAAAGTTCAAGGAAATCCTAACCACAGAAAACAATAACAGAACATTCCTGAGTCATAGATCTGAAATGAATCTTCTACTCTTAGAAGTGAATAATAGAACACTTGGATTAGAAACTTAACCAATGAAGCATAACTGAATATTTCTGAATAACATACCATAATTATACTTAAACAATTGTCACTTAATGCAATAAAAGAAAAGTTCATAATACACAATAATAAAGTGAAACAAAGTGAACTTCATTAATTTCAAAAGTTTTTACAACGATTACATCAGATAATGCATAAATGGAAATCCTAAAGTACAGTCTATCTAGGTGATCTCCTCTGATCTCTGAAAGCTCTGAAGTCCTCTGCTAGCTGAGTCACTTGATGCTCTATCCTATCCTTTCGTGACTCCATCCTCTCATAAATCTGCTCCTATCTAACCTCCATCCTCTCCAGCATGGAAGTCATCGATATCATCTGTGCACCGAGATCTGAAGTCTATGGAACTGCATGAGACGGGCCACTTGTCTCGAAGTGTGATGGAGGAAATTCGTGATGCCCCGGCTCAGCCTCGTGCATCTCTGTATCACCTCCGGCCTGATCATCACTATCAGGACCGACATCCTCTCCTCCATCCTCTGTCTCCTCATCCTCCTCACCATGTGGACCAGGAGATCTCACCCGTCTGTTTCAGCTTCATCTGTCGGATAGTCCTAGTCTCGATCGTGTACCCTAGTGAACCGTCACATCCACCCAGCCGGTACCCTATCTGGCATACCCGAGTGTGTCACATCCTCCCAGCCGGTACCCTATCTGGATTACCTGGGGAAGTGATCCACAGCCCAAAAGATCAAGTTTAGGAACGATCATATCCATTTAGCACAATAACATATTCAAAAGCAAGAACAAATCATAATGTTCAAGTAATTTATAATAAAAGCCAAGAAAGGATCTTAGAAGGATCACAAAAGAATATCAGAGTGCAGAATAACAAGATACCAAACAAAGACAAGTGTAGAGTATAGCGGAAATATACTCCACAACATATGCGGAAGGTAGATCGAATCTAAGTAAAGCTCTAAGCTAATACAAGTAAAATAAAGATAAGTCTAGACGAAACAAGAGAAATCTAATCCACATCTTCAGTCGGCTCTTCTTCATCTTCAGTCTTCATCTTCTTCACCTTGTGCTTCCTCATATGGATCGTCATCGTATTCGAAACCTGCAGAGAAGTCTAACAACATATATGGTACAAAAGGAGTGAGTTTCGAAAGAAACCCAGTAAGGCAGTTAAGTCCATAATAACATAAATGGCAGGATTTCAAAACAAACATAAATGCAATATGGTATGAGACAAACAATGATTGTATGAATCTAACTCTATGTATGCTGGTCTCTATTGGGAGACATGCTTTAAGTCATAGCACCATACTTCTTTAGGAAGGTTTCATCACACAACGCCTTTTGGTAGTGGGTCCGGCATCCCTCGGGACATTCCATGGCTGGGGGTATAGGTCACCACTCTCTCACATCACCATTGGTCTAAGTACTGGCGCATGTCACGGTCAAAGCCTAGCCAAATGCAAGTCTCCTACTTAGTTACATCAAGTAAGATCCAGATACGTCCATTCCTCGCCCCTGGTGATCCTTTCCGGCATCCTTCACACTAGAGTCCTCATAGTCCCTGACTACGGACTCATCAACCCTAAAGGTCATCCACATATGGTAAACAGGAAGCTCTCACGTCCTCTCACGGGTTGGTTACTGGTCTTGAGCACCCGTGAGCCCAAGTCTATCCATATGCAACCCTACCAATAAATGGCTCCCACAATGTGATTCCTGTCCTCTCAAGGGTTGGTTACCGGTCTTGAGCGCCCATGAATCTCCATTGCTGCCACG
Organism: Hakea prostrata; assembly: GCF_041222555.1. Lineage (NCBI taxonomy): Eukaryota > Viridiplantae > Streptophyta > Magnoliopsida > Proteales > Proteaceae > Hakea > Hakea prostrata. The sequence goes on from NC_142603.1 coordinate 35,896,185, forward strand.
GGTCGTTCGGTCTCAATACCCTTCCGAATCGGGTCTGATATAACGGGGTATTCCTAGCCAAACACTAATTGACAACCCTAGGTATGAAAATCAATAATTCAGGAAGGTGTCAATGGGCATCTTCAGAGAACATCCCATACTATTCCCTCCGATGTCCAAGGACAGAAGTGTCAAAAGGACACCTCTCCTTCCTGAACCATACTTAAACAATCACAATCACCAATCAATCATATCATACACTTTTACTGTATATAGAAAATATACCATAATAAGATCCATCTCATATACAGTTAACAAATAAAGAAATTCATAAACTAAAGAAAGCAAGTAAATAATACTACTGTAATTGAAGTAAATACAGTAGTAATATATTCATACAAGAATCTAATTATGGTAACAGATCCGAAAGATTCTAATATAGAAACTAAAATCACACAATCTATGCTATTATAGAAGTAACCATCCTTACCTTATATAACTTGAAGAGAATCTCCAAGGATCAAGGAGAATCTTCCCAAACTTGGCAAGAAGGTCCTAAACAAGTATATATAACATATTAGGAAAGATACCTAGAAGGAAAGATATCAAAACATCCAAAACAGACCAAATATGAGGTTGCTGTACTCATTGGTCGATTGACTTGGTCTACTGCCTCAGTCGACCAACAGAGACAGTGGCCTTCAAAAATCAGAGATCATAGAATATAGAACCGAATTTGGTGGTTCAAAAGGGTACTAAACAAGGGGGAAACTACTATGACAATATCCTAGTATATAGAGGACTTCAAAACACTAATCAAATCAAGTCTTCAAGTTACAAATTAGGAAACAAAAGTTACCATAATTAGATCAATCATGGTTCTTGAAGAATTCATGGTAAAAATCATGGACAAGAACAATAGGATGATGGATCATTGATTGTGATAAAGAAATCATGAAAAGCATGCATAGATATTCAAGAAGAATAGATCTAAGACTGAAGAACATGAATCTAAATAAGGAAACAAAACTTACCATAAATGTATCAGTCATGGTTCTTGGAGAAAGCATGGTATGATCAAGAAGAAAGAACTAGAGATTGATAGGTTATAACTCTTGTAAAGAAAACACAACGATTGACTACTAATATGATCAATAAAATAGATCTAAGAAGATCAGAATTTGAATCAAAAGATGAACGAAGACAAGATCATGATTTAGATCATGATTCCTTCAAAAGCTTGCAATGATCATGATTAAGATCATCGCATTAGCCATTAATCCTTAGGAAGATCATGAGGGATGAGTAGAGAGATGCTTGCAATAGAGAATGCAACATCTTCTCTACTGTCTTAGCCCAAAAAGGAAAGAAAATCAGAGATGGAGAAGAAGAAGAGAGTGTAGACATACCTTTGATGCAAGAGGAAGAAGATTACTTGAGTTCTTGCGAGGGATCAACCAAGGATGCAAGGAAATTGATTAGAATGGAGTTCTAACTCGTTCCTGAGGCTTAGGAGGCAGAGGAGACGAAGTAATCCCGAGATTTGACTTAAATAGAGCAAGAAAGACCTAAATCTGCAAAACAGATCCCATTGGTCGATTGGATTGGTCTACTGGCTCCAATCAACCAATCAGTCGACCGATGGAGACATCAAGGTACAGATTGCACTGTTTTGGTCATAACTTCTTTGTTTGAAGTCCGATTGATCCGAAATTCGAAAGGGAGCTTCACACAAACATACTAAGACTATCTAGCATGAATTTGACATCATCCATGGTCCAAAAATCAGTACTTTATAAATTGGGAACATGAGTTTCTAAATTGGAAACAACATGGTTCTCATAGAAAACTCACCATGGATTCAAGGGAAGAATTAGAGAGAACAAGGCTTCACTCTAATGGAATATCAAGAACATATCAGAGGCGAGAATAACTAAATAGAAAGTCAAAAGAATACTAATCCTAGAATGAGAGGAATCAAATAGAAACTTACTAGAATGCTTATATCAATGGTCAACATAGAAGGCTATAATGGCTAGAAAGAAAGGGGAATTGATTCAAGGAGATGAAATACATTGGAACAGCAGTAAAGGCTAAGATCAAACATGTTAAACATTAATTAGAAAAGAAGCTACAGTAAAATGATCATGCTGTCCAAAATTCAATCAAAATCAGTGAAGAATTGAGGAGATTCACCATGTGGTTTCAAGGAATGCATAGAGTGATTGGGGATTCACTCTAAGACATAAGGAGATTAGAGAATAGGTAGTTATAGTAGTGTAACACCTTCTCCACAATCAAAACATCAAGATAGAACAGTAAGAAGAGGAAAAGAGAGAAGAAGGAGATAGAACACTGAAATCAAGGTCCAACTTCAAGATGTAACATTAAACTAACCTTTCTTCACCCAAAATAGATAGGGTGTCCTGGCTAGGTTTGGGCTAGATTTCACAGAGTATGTGATCCACAGTCCACAAGATCCAGTAGTTAGTAAAATCAACCTCCCACATTCACAACAATATAATCAAGAACAAGACTAAATCAATGTTAACAATATTATTCAAATGAATCAAAGTAGAGTAACGAGATAATCATCAGAGTGCGGAAATGATACCAATAGATATATAAATCAAAAGTAGAGTGAGGCAAAATCTCACTCCATGAGTACAGCGGAATGTAGTTCGAAAATCAAAGGGATTACAGCTGATTCTAAAGACAAGAAAGAAAGATATATTCTAACTGATGCGTCCAAAATCTGCTCAGCCCTAGGATCTCCACGTGATGTCCTGCAAAACGAAAGCGTTAGATGTGGCCCAACCACTGGGGTCGGGAGTCCACCTCCGAAGGCTAAGTCAGTTGATGAACTTAATCACAAACGGCTCTGCTAGAAGCACAGAGCTAATGAATGAAGAAACGGGAAAGGTGATCTAGATAGCGGAGACGCCGATAGTTTGGATCTATCGATATGTATTTGAACCTGAGTCTCAGATAGTATTCTTTTTGATCGATTGATCCGTCCCTCACCTTGTATGGTAGTGAGGTTTATATAGAGTGTACCTTCGAATCTCCTTCGTTGGATGCACTCGAGCCTTCTTCGGGTAGTCGTTGGATCTTATCAATGAGATCCATTGAGCGATAGACTTTTACTAGTTTGGGCTAGTAGAGGACTCCTGAGGTAACCGTTAGGTTATGCGATAGTTATCCCTTTGATGATGATTATCCGCAGCCGTCGGTTTGAGTCTGCTGTCATCAGGGTGATTACCCTAATCCATATGTAAGATTAGGGCACGCTTGCAGCCGAATAATCTTTCTTCTTCAGCAAGCCATCTTCCTGATCCGGTTCGCTCGGGAGCGATTCGGTTTTCTCCGTCTCGACCGGGGTCGAGGGTCGGACCAGGTATGAACCCGGTCATAAACTCTCCATATCACGAGCCCCCCAGACCAAGCGTTCGGTCGATCCCGAGGGCTTGGTTTTTAACTAGGTTCGTCGTCAGGTGATGATCTCTGCGTGCTTCATTAGATGTCATATCACATTTAATGCGGTGGTCACTTTTCCTCGAGCGTTGTGAGTGTAAGGCCACGTATCTCCGTTGCAGTTGATCTGTCGTGGCTCACGTCATCCAAGCGACGTTTTCGGAACGCCTATTTCGGATTCGTGAGTTCAAACTTTCAAAACGTCTTTCAATCTTGATCGTTGATTTTGAATCAATCTCGATCGTTCAGATTCCCGAACACTCGTGCGGGAGTTTTAAAAGCGGTTCGTTGTCTTCGTAGGTTTCATTCTTCCCCGTCTGGAATTTGAACCTTTGTTGTCTGCCTTCGCGCCTTCCTCGCTCTCAAGCTTCCGTCTCACTTGAATCGGTAAGTTTATTGGTCTTTTCTTTTTGTAGTTTACTTGAAACGAGTAATGGCGGACGATAGGGCTTCTTTAGTACCCCATGTTGGTGATAGCAGTGATGCTTTTTCTTCTCCTGCTCCCAAACAGTCGGATAGTGATAACAAAACCCTAACCGTCCTCTGGCAGGAGTTCGCTAAAGTTTCTCAAAAAGGTTTTGAAAGAAAAACCGAAACTTCTCCTGTCCTTCTCGAGTCTGGATCTTCCAAGATCGTCGATTCTTCTAGGCAGCCTCAAACCTCCGGGTCCAATGGTGGACCTGGCTCTGTTCCTTCCATTTACAATGGAGAAACCCTTCTTTCAGCTGTCCAAGATTTTGACCTTCCTTCCTCTTATCAGGTTAGGGCTCCCCACCTTGATGAGAGGGTTGATTCATCCCTTTCGGGTGAATTTTCTCTGTACATAGATGCACTGGAAAGCGGGGTTCGCTTTCCCTTTTTTAATCCTTTATTCTCCGCTGTTTTGAATCACTGGAACATTTGTCCTGGAATGCTCCTCCCCAATAGCTGGCGTCTCATCGTCGGCTTCTTGGGTTTGTGTTTTGAGCTTGGCATTACGCCATCTCTTTCTCTTTTTGTACATTTTCATGTTCTTTCTATCTCCCATCCTCCCGGATGGGTCTTTCTTTCCAAACGCAATAAGGCTGAACTTGATTGGAGGGGCAGCATCCTTGTCAAAGGAACTTGCCCTTCTAATCACAAAAAATGGCGCGAATGATACTTTTTCTGTCGAGCGCCTCCATCAGATCTTAACTTCCCGACCACCTGGAGGAGGTTTACTTCTTCGTCCGAAAGTAACCGGGGCCTTCCCTTATCCAGAGAAGACGAGGCGGCCATCAGGAAGATCAAATCCATTCCGTGGTATCAAGAGATACATGGATATGAAGTGGAGTATAACTCCATCCTTCATCTTGGGGCTTGGCTCATTGTGAGCTTCTAACCATCATCCTTTGATTTGACTGAAGTGATATGTCTTGAATTCTGATTCTTGTCCTTCTTCTTTGCAGTGCCTCCCAGAACGAACCTTGAAAGCCTGCGGATGAAGGCCGCTAGGGCCGTTGTGACAGTCGAGCAACGATCGCCCAGGGTCTTGACTGCAGATCAAGAGGCTTCTCTTCCCTCTCCCGACCCCTCTTACAGGGGTATCAGGAATATCAGGCCTGTAGCTGATGCTTTGGGTAAAGGGAAGAAACCAATGGTGGAGAGGGCTAACGTCTCTTCCTCCGTCCGAACCAAGAGGAGGCATGACACAATTTGTAAAATCTAGCTTTTACCTAACCTTGACCCGACCCGGTCATTGTTATGTTTGTAGGTCCAAAGACCCGAAGTGGTGGTAGGAGGGACTTATGGGCCCTACTGGTTGATGACGTAATGTCGGGATTCCAGTTTATGGACATTGATGATGCTGCTCCTTCCTTGAGCACATTACCAGTGCTAAGTTAGAATCTGCGCACTGATGAAGAGCGAGACAGTTGAAATAGCAAACGGACTCCTGTGCATAATCCAAAGGTACTCCCTGAAACTAGACCTCTTGAGTGAACTGTAGGAGAAAACCCCATGCAATTTGACCTTGTATAGCCCTCCAAGTCCGCACCTAAAGTTGCTGAACTATTCTGTAAAATTTCTGCAGAGATTGTTTTGGTCGATACTATTGGTCGATACCATCGACCAAAGGTATCGACCAAAAAGTCTGCTGAGCCCAGATTTAAAGATTCTTGGAATATTCTTTTCTATTTATTTATTCCTCGAGACTGGAGCCCTATTCTCGCGTTTTTAACATCTGGGAACGTGAGAGAGCCTCCCAAGAACTCCTCCTTGGTAGTGGTGAAGCATCTTCTTCATCAATCATTGCCAACCACTCATTCCTACTTTCTTGTTCCACTTTAAAGGTATGACTCTCTCTCCTAATCACTTTCTCACTCATCTTTTCTCTATTTTACTGTTGGGACCATGGCCAAGGTGCTGCAACCTTGCATACACCTTGCCATGAACCTTCTAAACCCCATACAATGATGTTTTCACCGATATGACTATGATTGATTCACCTCATGATCATTGACTACACATTTCCATGATTTATTGCTTACCAACTTGCTTTATTTACCAAAACTGAGATGAAGCTCATGATTAACCTAATCCATACCTTGCATATGTGCTCCATGTTACTTCTAAACGATTCCCTACCTAATCCCCCATGTTTTCCCCTAATTTACATTGAGATATAGCCAATGCCATGATCTACAACTCTTAACCTTAATATGTCAATTTGGGGATTTCCAAATGGACCATTGGATTATGAAAGTTTCTTGATAATTAGTGTCCCCATGTTGTGCTTAGACTATCCTCCAAGTTTCATGTCAATCCGAGACCCGGAAGACCAAATCTGGGGCAAGAATCCGAAAAGCCAGCTTGCTGTCCTGGAATTGATTTGGTCGATACTATTGGTCGATACTATCGACCAAATGTATCGACCAATAGAGTTCTTGTCGACAACTTTTGCCCGATTCTGATTCGTTTCATCTCCGATTGTTCTGATTTCTTCTCTAACCTTTCATATATGCTTGTTTAGGACTTTACGACTATTTGGGCCACTGCTTGTGATCTTGGACCATTCTCTTCTCCGATTCAAGGTAAGGATAGTTATCGATGTAATTACCTAGGATATGGAAATCTTGACTTGGTATTCCTAACCTAGTAAATATAGTTTCTATTTCATATTCTTATCGTGTTAGACTTGCTACATATGTCTTTTAACAGTAGCTTTGTGTTTACATTATATTACTTCAATGTTTTATCATGTTTATCAATTTCAATATATGATGACTTATGTCAATGTCATGAATTGAATGTTTATTATGACGTTGTATCTTGTGAACTGATATGATGAACTTGGGCATGTGATTGCTTAAGTATAACTTGGGATTGAGGGGTACCCTACTGGTGCTTCTGTCCTTGGACATCGGAGGGAATGGTATGGGATGTTCTCCGAAGGTGTCCATTGACGCTTTCCCGGGTTATTGAATGACATGCATAGGATTTGTCTAGATGTATGGCTAGGATGTCCCTATCATATCAGACCCCGATTCGGAAGGGCATTGAGACCGAACAACCCGTGGTAGTAGTGTGGATTTGTGGGCGCTCAAGACCGGTATCCACTCCGTGAGAGGACATAAATTGCATTACGGTTACCCGAAAGGGGCCATTTATTGGTAGGGTTACAAATGGCTAGACTTGGGCTCACGGGCACTCAAGACCGGTGAAATGATCCGTGAGAGGGACGTGAGAGCTTCCCGTTTACGATTTGTGGATGACCAATAGGGTTGATGAGTCCGGTGAGTAATATCCGTGACTCTAGTGTGAAGGATACCGGAAAGGATCCCGAGAGGGGAGGAATGGAAGTATCTGGAACTGGCATGATATGATTAAGTAGATGACTTGCATTGGGCTAGGCTATACCCGACATGCGCCAATACTTAGACCAAACGGTGATGTGAGAGAGCGGTGACCGAAACCCCAACCATGGATTTGTCCGAGAGGGATGCGGGACCCAATTCCCCCGGTGATGAGTGACCGAGACTACCTAAAGAAGTATGGTGCTATGACTTAAAGCATGTCTACCATAGATGACCAGCATACTTAGAATAAAGTCATATTGCATTATATGCCTCATATCATCTCGCATCATTTTATGATTATCTTGTGGTTTATGTGTGGTGGGATAACTTCCTTGCTTGAGTTCTTTTGAACTCATTCCTTTTCTCATTGCAATATTTTGTTAGGCTATTCTACGGGTGATTACTCGATGGCACCCTCCCCGAGGCGGACCCGGATACCTCATACTACCATCCGGAGGCTGGCTACGTTGAAGACTTCGGTGACCATACCGAAGAAGATTACCAGGCGTACCAGGGTTAGCCCCGGAGTTGTATGGGAGCAGTCATGTTGGGTCTCCATGGTCCTCAACTTTGAAGAAGATATATTTATTATGGAGGAGACTTATGAGTAGTTACCCCTTCTTTTGTGACAGTATACTTAGAGGAATTGTAATAACTTTAACTTACCTTTATAACTTGAGACTTGTACTTAACTAAATTTTGACCTTACTTCCGTTTGGTGAAGGAGTGGATTCCGCCCACTGCCTTCTTAATTTATCTGATTTGATATTTATTTCCGCACTCTAATTATGTCTGACACCTTATTTCTGAATTCCATGATCATTTATTGTTAGTTTATGATTATTATCTGTTCATGATTGTATTATCGTCGATGTGGATTATGTGGTCCCTGAACTATGGATCTTCGGGGCTGTGGATCACATCCCGGGTATGCCAGATAGGGTACCGGCTGGGTGGATGTGACACAATTGATGCTCCCTCCAACAAAAAATCCAAAGCTTCGACGGATGGTGAGGAGGTCTTCATCCCCCAGTGGACCCTGAAGATGACCGACGGGTCACTCGGGATCTTGAGAAAGCTGCAGAGTGGAGCTCCCTCAGTCTTGCTCCTTCTGATCGCCAGGAGTTTGAAGCCCTGGATGACACCTCCCTTGTTAGTCAATCTACAAGGTAACGGTCTTCTTGCTTACTTATGTTTTCATAATTTCTTATGACTTCTTCTGATATCTTCCGTCTTCCCAGGAATGCTGTGTTGAGCTTTTATCAACACATGGAAGCATTGAGCCAGGTTGGTCGCACCAGCTCCTTGCTGCAAACTTGTGAAGAGAAATTGGCCAAGGCCAATTCTGAAATAGATCAGCTGACTGCAGCTACCGTGGAGCTGCAGAAAAAGCATGAGGAAGAAGTGATCTCCCTCAAGGAAGCTCTTGAAGCTTCGAGAATTCGTGTCTCTGCTGCCGAGCGCGAGGCCAGGAAGCAAAAGGCTGCTGCCACGTTGTTTGGTGACAGCCTTGAAATCAAAAGTAGGGAGCTCGAAGAGCATCTGAAGTTGGCGATCCCTAGCAAGCCTGAGCATATAAAGCCAGACCTTCGGAAGGAGTGCATTCGGAAATACCTGAACAACGTACCTTTCTCCTAATTGCTAGGTTTCTACAACATTCAAGCCTATTGCATGGGGCAGAACGACGTTTGGGAGCAGATCCTTGGAACGATCCCTGACTTCAACACTGCTCCTTTTCGTGAGGTATGCCACCCGGAGGTCTTCGGGAAAGTTATTATGGATCTTCCAGACTGGGCTCAGGAAGAAGATGATCCTTTTCCAGCTGACCCTCAATATGAGGCATATCTGAATGACGAGCCGGCACTTCCAGAGGAGAAATCACAAGCCGAGTCTCAAGTTGTTGCTGTAGAGGATTCAGCCGATGCCACTCTTGAGGAAGGCTCTTCTCATGGTCCTGAGAAAAGTCATCCCGACCAGGGTCCCTCGGGCAACAATGAAGAAAAGGCTTAGGGAGTTGTTCTTTTGTAAAGATGTACTCTCAATTTAATGAATAGACATTTCTTTATTCATGTTGGCCTCAAAATTTCCCCGTCTCCTGCCGAAGTCTTGCCTTGAATATCAAAGTATTAATGATAAAACTTATCACTTAACTTTTCATTCCTCGCCGAATAATGATCTTATAGAAATATCATGAAGATGCGTTTCGGGAAGATGCGTTAATCTTCCCCACTACTTCATTTATTGCAAAGTCCGCACGTTTCCCTTCTGCGAAGTTCAAACGTTTTCCTGCTTTTTGTATACCATTCACTTGTTTCCAATGAATCGGAAATACATCCATTATTTTAATGGCGGTCTGCGACGATTGGAGGTTTCTCTGCATCAGGTTCTCGCTTCCACATGTTTCCATGTGGCATCTCTTCGACCGTTGATCTTGCTTTTTGCGGATTTCGAAGCGTCGTTTCGATCTAGGTCGTCGGTTGTCCTTAGCCTTCAACCGTCGTCTTATACCTTAGGCTATTTAAAGCCTTCGTGGGTACTCTCCATCTATCCTGACTTCTGCAAGATAGATTTGCTAAAGTGCCAAAGCAACCTTTCGTCCTTCGGCTCGCTTCCGTATTCCTCGTACTCCAACGACAGCTCTATCCATTTCCGAACAAGTGAGTTTTTTGATTTCTCATCTCTTTCCCCACTTCCCCCGAAGTAAACTGCACAGTAGTTATACTTGGGGTTTAGGTTGTTGGTCCGTCGAAGCTTTAGAAAACTAGGGTTTCCCCATTGTTGCTTGTCGTTTATTTCTCATCGATACGGCTGGTTTTTTTGTTGTTTTGCATAGTGGCTCCCAAGATCAACCCGAACTTTATCAGAGCAAAATCTTGCAAGAAAAGGGTTGCGTCGGTGGTGGTTGGGGCTAGTGTGGTGGTTTCAGCTAGTGAATCCTCCAAGCGTAAGGCGGCTGCTGGCGGTGAATCTTCAAGTCGATTCCTCGCAGCTTCGTTGATGCCGTCCCTACGCCTCCTTTGCCCGAAGTGATCGCTCGTCTTTCCCGGGAAGATCTTGATCACTCCGTTGCCGATGGTGCTACCGGAACTCCTGCTGGTGAGCTTTGTTGGTGCACCCCCGAAGAAGATTCTTCGGGCATCCGAGGCAACTATGTTGGCGTCGATGAAGGTGTGGTCCCAGCAGTGCTGCTCCTATTTCTAACTCTAGTGCTTGTTTGGCATCCTCCTCCTCTCCTTCGAGTTGGAGGATTTTGCCACCGAGAAGCGCCGTCGGGTGACAAGTGATGAAGCTCAGCCTTTGCTTGATGTAGTTCATCCTTCTCATCCTTCGCCTGAATTAGTGTCAAACGAGTTTGACAGAGCGTTGGAATGGTGTACTGCTGCTCGAATGACTTCGAGAGCGCAGTTCTTTCCAAACTTCCGGATGAAGTCTTTACAAAGTCACTTGGTGATGTAAGTCTTTCTTCATTATCCTCCCGATTCTGAAAAATTACTTTTTTGCTCCTTGCTAACTCGGAAGTTGTTTGCGGGAGTCTTGCTTTGGTAACTTCCACAACCAAGTGGAAGCAGTTACTAGACTCGAGTAGGTTGAGCAATGAAGTTTCTAGGCTTCGGGAAATCTCTGAAGCTAAAGATGTTGAGATTGCTCGCCTTCGGAATCTAGCTTGGGAGGTGGCGGGGAGAAAAGAATTCGATGATTGGTCGTCTTCGGTCGGACTTGGATGATGCCGGGGAGAAGATCCGGCGACTGGAGCGGACAGTTGGAAAGTCAGGAGCTAAAGGATCTGAAACATTACCTGAAAGGCAAGCTGTCGTTCCTTTGCCCGAATCCCTTCCAACTGATGTTCGCAGAGCCTGCGTCTTCAAGTATTTACACGGTAAGCCTTTTGTTGATATGCTGAATGCTTATAACTTGCAGGGCGTACGGGGATGGTGAGAACGAAGTATGGGAATCAATATTAAGGAAAGATCCTCATTTTGATACGACTCCCTACAGTCTTGTTTGCCATCCCGAAGTATTTACCGACCTGGGTATTCCTCCTCCCGATTGGACCAAGGATAAGATTGATCCTCCACCTTCCGATCCGAGATATTATGCAATATCTGGAAGATTCTCCTGTTTATTCTCCGCTGGAAGAAGTCAATTATGACGAGCTTGTGCCGAATGCAAGTTTGGTCAAGGACCATTCTCCTCCTGGACAAGCTGGACAAAGAGTATGAAATTGCGGAGGATTTTTTGAATATCGAAATATTTTTGTAATCCTCATTTCTTCTCTTCTTTTCCTTGACTCCCCACCAATGGTTGACTCATATGTTTGTTCCAGAAAAGTCGCGTCGATCTTGTACAACTTGTTAACAGTCACCTGTAATGACTTTCTTCTTTGATCAGAGATTGTATCCAGCTCTTGTAATTGTTTTGATACTGGCCTCTTTGGATCTTCTGAAGAAATAAGAAATTACTTTATCTTGAACTTTGCTAGCCACTTGAATCGCCGTTGTATTAGGTCTTAGTTGTCTGAAACAATGCCTTTACTTAAGGATTTCCGGAGAAATACAATAAGTCTGAGAAGGAACTCACTCGGGTTTTAAACCGATGCCTTATACTTAAGGATAATTCAAAAATTCAATAAGTCTCGAAGGAACTCACTCGGGTTTCAAACCGACGCCTTGCAAAAGGAACTCACTTGGATTTTCATCCGATGCCCCGACTTAAGAAAGTTCGAAAGATTTTCCATAAGTGTTGAAGTGTTGAAGGACCCACACGAATTTTCATCCGATGCCATATAGTTGGATCTTGTTCTTGAATGTGGTGTATGATGCCCCCCAATCAAAAGATAGTTTGTTGAAAGCCAAAAATTGCATTGATTGAGTTGAAAATGATTACATCGCGAACAAAATTGAAATCATCCTCAAGGATAAAACTTTTTGAGATGCCTAGCATTCCACGAACGATCCAACTCTTTCTGGGAATCGATGTTCTTCAGCCTGTAAGCTCTTGAACCGACCGGTTTCACAACCATATAAGGTCCTTCCCAGGAAGGGTCCAACTTTCTTTGGTGACGCGGGTCGGAAGCTAGGGTGTTTCTCAACACCAAATCTCCAGCTAAGTACCGACGATTCTTCACTCGAGTATTATAATGAGACGCTATCCTTCTTTGATAATGTTGAGTTCGTGCTATTGCCTTTGCCCGAACTTCGTCCAACAAATCAAGACTATCAAGTAGTCCTTGTTCATTTGCTTTTTCCTCGAACTCACGATCCCGTAACGTCCCCGCCATTATCTCCACAGGTGCCAATGCTTCGGATCCATATGCCAACTTTGAATGGAGTTTCTCCTGTAGGTGTTCGAACCGTAGTTCTATAAGCCCACAAGACATTATGTAGTTCTTCGACCCAAGAAGCTTTGTCAGCTTCGAGTCTTCTCTTTATTCCTTCCAGTAGCGTTCGGTTAGTAACCTCTACCTGGCCATTGCTTTGGGGGTATGCCACTGAGGACATACGATGCTCGATCATATATGTTCCACAGAATTGCTCAAATTGTGGACAGTCGAATCGAGTACCATGGTCGATGACAATTATCTTTGGAATCCCAAAGCGATATATGATTGATTCAAACACAAATTTCTCCACTTTTTTCTCAGGAATTGTTGCCGGTGGGCACCGGCTTCTACCCATTTTGTGAAGTAATCAATTGCTACTATAAGATATTCCCGTCCGCCTGATGCTTTGGTGAATTTGCCCATGATATCAATTCCCCACATTGCAAATGGAATGGGATTTAGAATTGAAGTCATAATTTCCGCCGGGTGCTTCGATCTTGTAGCATGAATTTGATGATTACTACATCGACGAACGCAGTCCATAGCAGCCTCTTGGATCTTAGGCCAATATAACCCAAGTCTTAGAATTTTGTGGGCCAGGGCTCGCCACCCATGTGAGCGCCACAAATTCCTTCATGAACCTCAGCCAAAGCTGATTTTGCTCCTTCGGGGCCTATACATCTCATAAGGGGTCCAGCATAAGATCTTTTGTATAGTCTCCCATTCCGAATGACAAATCTAGCTGATCGAATCTTGATCAACCTTGCCTCTACTTGGATCCTCGGGTAACTTGTCATCTCTTAGATATTCGATTATTGGATCCATCCAAAGAACGTTCGCCTTCAATATAAGAAATTTCTTTCTCATGATAACTTGGAAAAGTTATCTCTTCAATGTAGACCGAAGGGTCTAGATTCTTTTCCTTGGCATTGGCTAGTCGGGATAGCTCATCCGCCACTTGAATTTTCATTCCTCGAAATCTGAGATATCTTTAAATTCGAAATTGGTTCCCGAAATGCCCGCACTATCTCCCGATATTTTTGCAAGCGTGGTTCTTTAATGCCATACTCCCCCTGGACTTGGTTGACTATAAGTTGAGAGTCACTATAAATAGTAACATCTGCAATAGCTAATGCCTTTGACAACCGAAGTCCCGCTATCGTGGCCTCATATTCCGCTTCATTATTACTCGCATCAAATGCGAATCTTAAAGCATACCGAATAATAAATCCTGCTGGACTTTTTAATAGAATTCCAGCGCACGCTCCGTCTTTATTACTCGAACCATCCACATATACCTCCCAAGTGGTTGGTATAATGGGATCCTCAATGGTGGGTTCCACTTGGTGCAGTAGTTTCTACTACAAAGTCGGCTAATGCCCGAGCCTTGATTGCAGTTCTGGGCTTAAAGCTCACTTGGAACTCACTTAGCTCAACCGACCAGGATACCATCCTTCCGGACAAATCAGGTTTGTTAAGAACTTTACTAAGAGGAAAAGTTGTAAATACCTCAATTGGATGAGCTCGAAAATATGGCCTTAGCTTCTGGCGGCCATCATGAGAGCCGAGCAGCTTGCTTCTCAATCTGCGAATATCTCGTCTCCGCATCTAGCAACACATGGCTTACATAGTAAATCGGCCACTGTTTCTTATCTTTCTCCCGAACAAGTCTTGCCTGACCGACAAAAAGGGATGTCGCTAGATATAGCTGTAATATTTCCCCCTTCTCCGGTTTGGACAGGATCGGTGGTTGTCCAAGTGCTTCTTTTAATTCCTCGAAAGCTTTCCGGCACTCTTCAGTCCACTTTGCTTCCTTACGCCCTTCGGATCTTTAAGTGCCTTGAAGAAAGGCAAACATTTTTCTCCGGACTTGGAGATAAATCGATTTAAGGCAACAACTCTCCCTCGTCAAACATTGTACATCCCGAACGGTTTTGGGAGCCTCCATATCAATCAGAGCTTGAATTTTGGCAGGATTAGCCTCAATTCCCCTCTATGATACCATGAAACCCAAGAATTTGCCCGAGGAGACTCCAAAGGCACATTTTTCGGGGTTCAACTTCATTTGATGTTTCCTCGATCTTGAGAAAACCTTAGTCAAATCTGCAATGTGATTTGCTTTTTTAAAGCTTTTCACCAGCATGTCGTCAACATATGCTTCAACATTCTTTCCTATCAGCTCTTTGAAAATCTTGTTGACGGCTCTCTGATATGTTGCTCCTGCATTCTTCAGGCCAAAAGGCATGACCTTGTAATAATAGCTTTCACGATCAGTCATGAAAGCCGTATACTTCTCATCCTCCTTATTCATAAGGATCTGATTATACCCTGAGTAGGCATCCATGAAACTTAAAGTCTCATATCCTGCAGTAGCATCTATCAAGAGGTCAATCCGAGGCAACGGGTAGCAATCTTTTGGGCAAGCTTTGTTTAGATCCGTGTAGTCTGTACACATCCTCCACTTCCCATTTGCCTTTTTCACCATCACCACGTTGGCCAACCAAGTTGGGCACTCGATTGGCTCTATGAAACCAGAATTCTTAAGTTTTTCAACTGCGTTCCGAACGGCTTCATACTTTTCAATAGAGAAATTTCTTCTTTTCGTATCACTTGGTTTCGCCTTAGGGTCTATCCAGAGTTTGTGCTCTGCAATGGCCCGATCGATCCCAGGCATGTCCTCAGCAGACCATGCGAATACATCTTTATTCCGTTGAAGAAATATCTTCAACTCATCTTTAAACTCTTCCAGCTGTTCGGACCCGATATAAGTAATCTTTTTCTCATCCTCGGTACACGGCTGGATTTGCTCCGGTTTCTCCACTTGGTTCGGGCCTTTGCATCTCCGTCTCTTCCCGATCATCTCGAACTTCTATGGGGAGGGCAGTAACCTTCTTCGGACCCTCCTTGTCTTTTAAATAGGCAACATAACACCTGCCGAGAGATCTTCCGGTCGAGGAGACTTGATCGATTCCCATATCGGTCGGGAATTTTATCTTCAGGTGCTTTGTCGAAACAATAGCACCTATCTTGGATAAAGATGGTCGCCCGAGAATCATATTATAGGCTGGTAGTTCTCGAACCACCAAAAAATTGATTCGGACAGTTGTTTCTTTAGGAAAACTTCCAATGGATAGATCCAACTGAACCGATCCTTCCGCTACTGCAGATGACCCTGCAAAGCCATATAGGTGTGTAGATGAAGGTTTCATCAAGTCCTGATCCACCTTCAATTTTTGATACACTTCGTAGGAAATTAGGTCAGCTGCAGACCCTGTATCAATCAATACTCTATGCACTTCCCGCCGTGCAATCTCTACCTTGATGACTATAGCATCATCATGAGGTAAACAAACGTCTCTTTCGTCTTCTTCGCTAAAGGTGATAGAATCTTCACCATTCAGCTTCTTCCGCTTCTGTGCCTCTCCGGCTCCAACAAATTTGGATTTTGTTTTTAGACTCTGGAATGATTCGGGCTCTGGACCCCCGAAGATGGTAAGAATCGGTGACCGAGTAGCAGCTTCAATCACCTCCTTGCCTTTTTTAGACTTCGGGACCTCCCTCGATCGTTCTGAACTAGCCGAACGATCCCTTTTAGGAGCAGCCGCACGTGGCCCACGTGGCTCCTCCCTTCTCCTGCTAACAAACCGGACAGAATGTCCCCGAGATATCAATCTCTCAATATCTGCCTTTAGATGACGACAGTCATTAGTGTAATGACCATAGTCCTTGTGGAATCGGCAATACTTTTCCCAATCCTGCTGCTCTTCGGGTTTCAAAAGAATTTTAGGCGGCCACTTCAAAATATTTTTTCTTTTGAGGATATTCAAAATATCGGCCCGAGGAGCATTCAATGGAGTGTACTCACTTCTACCGGGGGATCTTTGGCACCAAGGTTGGGATCTTCCAAGCCGATCGCGAACATTCTTTTTTGGCTTCTCGCTACGCTCAGGAGCCTTTTGTTCCTTATTGGAGACTTTATTATCTCCTTGGCGCGCATCTAGAATCTCCATGACTTCAGCCTGCTTCGGCATCTTTGTACCAACTCAAGCATAAGTCGTGGGTATATCCTGTAGTAATAACTCCGGGGAGTTTCCGATTTGTGAGTCCCGTGAATAGAGCGGTTACGCTACTTGTTCATCCAAGTTTTCTATCTCCATCGTCACTTTGTTGAATCTTTTCAGAAACTCTCGATCGATTCGTTCTTTCCTTGTTTGACAAGAAACAAGGTTTCTTCCGTTTTCTTGACCCGTATCCCACTCTGGAATCGCCCTATGAATTGGCGCGCCAATTCGTCAAAGTTTACGATCCTTCCCGAGGGGAGGTTAGAAAACCACTTTTGTGCCGCTCCGATCGAGAGATGAACCGAAAACCCCCATAAAATTTCATCGAAATTACACGAAACTGCCATGGTCTGTTGGTAATACCCGATGTGAGCTATTGGATCTCCGGAGCCATCGAATGTTGAGAAGGTAGGCAAACGAAAGTTATGGGGAAACCGATATCCCGCAATTGGCTCAGCAAAAGGAGTCTTCCGAATGACCGAGTAAATATCCTCGATTATTCTTCCCTTAGCCAACTGCCCTAACTTCTCATTGATGTTGGCCAATTCTTGACCAATCTGGGTCGGGTGATCTTCAGCAATACGATCATGACCTCGATTAACACGATCATCACGTGCTACTCAATCATCACGAACAGCCCGTCCTTCACGAACGTTTCTCTCGTCACGAACTGCTCGATCATCACGAACGGTTCTTCGACGATGGGTGAGTGAGTTCTTACCCCCGTATCCAACCTTGTATTTGAATCAGTTGTACTCTCTTGCGGTGCTGTCGAACCGATCGCCTCGCCTTGGTTGATCATCAATCCTCCGAAGTCCTCGGTCTCCTTCACGGAAGTTCTGATCAACATTCCGGTCTTCCGCCCTTCTTTGGTCACGTGGCAATGCACGTCTCCCTGAATCGTGTTGATCAGGTTCTTGTGGTAAAACCACTCGTCTGGTGAGCACGCGGAGTGCTTGGCTCACCTCCAAGAGTTGAATCTTTACCCGATCCAATTGATCTTGGATTGTATCGGGGAGGAAGATTACGTCCTCCCCGGCCATCATCCACCTCGATAGGATTTTGGCTTTCCGGGAATATCTGGATTATTCACCCCAGGTATCCGAACACCGGAATTGCGTTGTGCAGCGGCTGCTGATCTAGTCACCATGGCTTTTTCAAGTCTTTCCCACGAGACGGCGCCAAATGATGCGTCCAAAATCTGCTCAGCCCTAGGATCTCCACGTGATGTCCTCGCAAAACGAAAGCGTCGGATGTGGCCCGACCGGCTGGGGTCGGGAGTCCACCTCCGAAGGCTAAGTCGGTTGATGAACTTAATCACAAACGGCTCTGCTAGAAGCACGAGCTAATGAATGAAGAAACGGGAAAGGTGATCTAGATAGCGGAGACGCCCGATAGTTTGGATCTATCAATATGTATCTGAACCTGAGTCTCAGATAGTATTCTTTTTGATCGATTGATCCGTCCCTCACCTTGTATGGTAGTGAGGTTTATATAGAGTGTACCTTCGAATCTCCTTCGTTGGATGCACTCGAGCCTTCTTCGGGTAGTCGTTGGATCTTATCAATGAGATCCGTTGAGCGATAGACTTCTACTAGTTTGGGCTAGTAGAGGACTCCTGAGGTAACCGTTAGGTTATGCGATAGTTATCCCTTTGATGATGATTATCCGCAGCCGTCGGTTTGAGTCTGCTGTCATCAGGGTGATTACCCTAATCCATATGTAAGATTAGGGCACGCTTGCAGCCGAATAATCTTTCTTCTTCAGCAAGCCATCTTCCGGATCCGGTTCGCTCGGGAGCGATCCGGTTTTCTCCGTCTCGACCGGGGTCGAGGGTCGGACCAGGTATGAACCCGGTCAGATCATAAACTCTCCGTATCACTAACTAAGCTAGAGTCTTTTCTACTTTATAAAGGATGTCTTCATAAACATAGACTTCATCGATTATGCTCAGACGCTCCCACTCCACAGTAGGGCTAATCCTGGTAACAAGAGAGACCACTCGAGGGATCCTCAAAGTAATCTTCGTAGTTGCCAACACTTTGCGTATGGTACGCTTCTTCATCTTGTGCTTCCTCATATGGCGCTTCATAGCCATCAAAACCTGTAGAATAGTCTAACAAAAGATATTGTACAAAAAGGAGTGAGTTTCAAAAGAAACTCAGCAAGGCAAGTTATTCCATAATAGCATAAATAACATAGTAACACAAACAAAGCATAAGATGATATGATATGAGACAACCAATGTATGTATGAGTCTAACAGGGGTATAACCTAGCCAAACACTGCTAGACAAGTCCTAGGTATGATAACAAATAATCCGGGAAAGTTTCAAAGGGCAACATTGGAAATATCCCATACTACTCCCAATGAGGTCCAAGGACAGAAATGTCAAAAGGACATTCCCAAATCCCAAATCATACCTAAACAATCACAATCATAATTCAGTCACATCATCCACGACAGATATCTCATCATATGAAAGAGTATAATAAGACAGATTAAATAAATAAGAAACATACATGAGTAAGTATTCATACATAATCAAGTACATAAGGAATTAAGATCCTAATGTACTTGCAGCATTCATATCATAATAGAAACTAACATAACAGTAGCAAATCTAAGTAGTTCCCAAATTAGAAACTAAATCTATGCAATCTATGTTAATATGGTAACAATTTTCCTTACCTTAAATAGATTCGAATGTATTCCGGACGAACAAGAGGATGAATCCAAAGTTAGCAAATAAACCCTAGAATAGCATCACACAATCATTAGGAAGTAGTCCTAAAAGAATAGGCATGAATCGAATCGAATCGGACGAAGAAATCAGATTTTGTTCTTGCGGGTTGATTGGCTGGGTTGAGTGCTCCAATCGACCCAGGCAATTTGCCCAAGAGCAAATCCGAAAATAAAAAGAGAATCTTGATCCGAAACCTATGCTACACAAACCGGAATGCGACGAAACTTGGAGAGATTGTCTAACACAGTAGTCTAAGACTAAAAAGCATAATTTAGACATCAAATCACCATTAAAACCATTACTTACTAATTTAGAATCATAGTTTCTATTTTGGTAAAAATCATAGTTTTCATTGGAAACATGCTATGAATGAAAGAGATGAGCTAGAGATGATTAGATCTCATTCTAGTACAAGAACACAGTAGATCAGAGGTATGAATAATCATAGAGAAGTATCTATAATGCTAGAATAAATCAAAATAGGAATATGATCATAGTTTAAGAAGAAATCATAAGAATCATGTTAAGAATGAATGAGATGATCATAGCACAAGAGAATGAAAAGAGATTGTAAAGATATGACTACATGGTTGTAGCATCTTCATCATAATCTCAGTTCAAAGATGAGAGTGATCATGGAAAGAATGAATCAATAATACAAAAGATTGAATACTAACCTTTAATTGATGAACAAGAGAGAGAACTTTCAAGTTTGCAAGGTTAGGTCTTCTTCTTCACTCTTGGAGGCTTGGAGATGGTTTCCCTTCGTTCTCTAAGTGTTTTGGAGGCTAGGGATACTAAAATCACGAAGTCATGGGGTATATATAGCAAGATACTCAAAACAGAAGATTCTGTTCGAGTTCAGCATCTCTGGGTCAATTGGCTGGGTAGCATGGCCCAGTCGACCCAAGCAGTCGACCCAGGCTGTCAGCAAAGCCAAAGACAGGGATTTGAGGGTCTTCCACTACTCGGAATCAAACGAAACTTTAAACACATATTCTATAACATACCTAGCATGGAAAAATGGCTTTAAATCATATCCCACCAAGCTCTAAGGTCATCAACTAATCTTCTCTTCATTAAGGTGCATTTTCTTCTCTATATCCAACATTGCCTTCAAGTATGGGGCATCATCTTCAATCTCCATAGGTTCGGAGTCGAACACTATATCTTCTACCAATATGGCCCATAGTTGACTTTCACTTCTACTTCGGGTCTTCGGACCTACAATTAAAGAGTATCCGGGTTAAGGTTAGGGCCGGGTTTCACAGAACCAACATCCACTAGTGTATCCTCGAAACTCACTCCAAAGTGTCTGAAGATCAAGGTCAGTAGTCTCCCATAGCAAAGGTTCCGCATGCTAGGCTGCAGAACCAGATCCAACATGACCTGCTGAATGATGTAGGAAAGGTCTATCTCGAAGCCCATGTAGATGCGGTAGATGACCAAGGCCTCCATCACTGTGACCCGATGGTAATGTCTGGCCTTCGGCATAATGTTTCGGTCGACAATGCGACCAATAATCCGTGCCGAATCTGTCATCCACCTGATGTTCCAAGGAGTGTGGCATCGACCATCATCCCATAATGTAGAGCATATCTCGTGCAGCTCGTACAGCATCAAGTAGCTGTCTATCCCTGCCCCCGCAGTATCCACACGCACCTGCCGTGGGTAGTAAGGAACCCGCAAGATCTCAGCCAATGATCTTGTGGAGAAGCAGATCTGTGTCTGAAGGACCCTGCTCCTGAGGACTAGCCGAAGAGGATGTCCTGGACCTCTAGACTCCTCTGTAGATGTAAGGTTGCTAAAGAACAACCTCACTAGCTCCGGATATACCGACAAATCCTCGGTAAAGAGATGCATCCACTGCATAGTGTCAAATCTCTGCCGAATCCTGAAAACCCTGAGCTGTCGAAGGTGAAGTAGACGTCCCGGCTCAATACTGCAGTAACTGAAGTAGGCCTCGTACAAGAACTCGGCCTGTGGAGTATCAAATCTGTCTGGACGCCGAACCTCCTGTCTAGGCTCTGAAGGAACCTGACCTCTACCCCTGAGTGCCCTACTAGACGACCTCGACCTCGTCCTCGCCCTCCTCTCGGCATAGTGTATGTTTGTGGAAGAGACAAAAGACATTGATTGTTAGTGCTATTTCAAGATTTCAACCAAAAAGGGTATTTTCGTAATTTTTCGAGAAATTTCAAATTCTGGAAAAATTCGATTCGAAGAAACTAACATGTGCACAATACTTGGAATTGCATGACCATGAAGTTTATTTGAAGAAAATCGACCAGAAAACTTGGTTAAAAGTGAAAAATTCAGCAAGAAGAATTTGGGGATTTTTGCAAACTAGTTCAAAATTGGATTTTTGAAAAGTTGGAATTGGTTAAATCAAACTATATGGACATATCTACAATATCATCTTGAGCATGTAGCCTTTGATTTTGTGCGAAAACTCCAAGCGGTTTGTGAGAAAATGAAATTTTTCTAAAGTTAATGATTTCGGTACGAAAACGTTGTGAAAGTGCTAGAATGTATTAGAACTTGTTGTCTATGCATGTTTTTGTGCTTAAAACCTAGGGAATATGTTTCTAGTATTCCTAAGCATGATTTCTAACATTGGATACAAGCAAAACATGGATTTTGTTGAAATGCAAGCATGAGAAGATGAAAATGAAAGAAGGAAGGAGAGATTTGCCTTGTATGTGATGAATGTGTGATGTTGTTGAAGCACCAAAACACCTCAAGAACACTTGAATGAACCTTTGAAGACTTTCCCCAGAGCTCTCTCACGTTTGGAAGATGATATAATGAAGTTAGAATGAGGAAATGAGGCTTAAAATGCGAATTTTCGTATTTTGTGAGCATTGGTCGACTCATTGGTCGACTGGGCCATTCGACCAATCAATCGACGAATGGACACAGAGACCTCATTTTCTGCTGAATTTTTGGAAAATGTGATTTTTGTCCTATGGATTATTGTTGGATGACTAAATGGATGTATTTAAGCATGATTTAAATTTTCAAATCATTTGGACTTGTGGATTATGTTGAAACTTCGAAATTCGGTGTTTTTGATGTTTTTAGTTTTTGCAGAATGGTTACTCTGAGAAGTGGACGTGGTGGATCCAGTAGCAATGGTGGTCATGATGAGATACCTCATGGAAGTGGTGAGATACCCAGTGGTGGTCATGATCAGCAGACCAACAATGACAATCAGGGTACCCATGACATACCTGGTGCCCCGAATGTTGGAAGCTTTCGTGATATTGCCAATATCATGGGCAATATGATGCAGCAGCAAGCAGCCCAGTTTAACCAGATGCTGACGGGTTTCATGACTGTGCAGAATGAGACTCGTGTTGGTGTTAATGTGAATCCTCATGCTGCAGTTCTGAATGCCGGAGGTTTAGCTGGAACTCCTCATACTCGTTTGATGGAGAGTCTCTTGAAACTGCAAGTGCCCACTTTCACTGGAGTTACCAAGGACCCCTTGTTCCCTAACAAGTGGCTTCGTGAGTTAGAGAAGGTTTTTCGATATTTGCAATGCTCTGAAGCCTAAAAGATTATGTTTGCTGAGCAGAAGTTGCAACATGAAGACGACGCTTGGTGGACCTCCACTTGGCATGTTTTGGAGGGTTTGCATGCGGGTGTTGTAACTTGGGAGTTGTTCAAGGAAGCTTTCTACATGAATTATTTCGCTGAGGCGGTGAAAGATGCGAAGGAAGCTGAGTTTATGGTTCTTACGCAGGGATCCTTGTCTGTGTTGGAGTACCCACAGAAGTTTGAGGAGCATCATTTCTTTGCTCCTGATTCTCTGAAGCTTGACCTCGCCAAAGCGAAGAAATTCTTTAAAGGACTGTGCCCTGCCATTAAAGCTTACCTCACTGTCCAACCTATAGTGAGCTATGCCCAAGTGGTGCAGAACTCGAAGAAGTTGGAAGAAACTGAGAAGGAGAATGCACGTGTGCAAAGGCCCTGGCAACCTAGGAACCCTGGATTGGTGGATCGTAATGATCGGGGTTTTGTGAGACCTACACCCTACCCCACTCCTCCTTTTCAGCCTAGGAGTGTAGGTTAGAGACCTGGTTTTCAGCAGCCCAGCCAGTTTAGACAGTATGGAGGGAATCGACCACCAGTGAATGCTAATGCTAGGCCTGTGATTACGAATCCTTGGCCATTGGTTCAAAAGCCCCCTGTTGCAGCTACTCCAGTTGGACCTAGCAATCCTGTTTGCTTTTTCTATAAGCAAGCTGGTCATTTTGCTCGTGCCTGTCCGAAGCGACGTGCCCAGCAACCTGCTCCTGTGGTGAAGAATGCCCCTGCTCCTCCCTCTAGTAGAGTGTTCAGTATTTCCAGTACTGAGCAAGAAGCAAGCCATGACGTGATTACAGGTACATTGTTAGTCGCTTCTATTCCTGCATTTGTCTTATTTGATACGGGTGCATCTCATTCGTTCATGTCATCTGCATTCATCAAGAAGACTGACCTAATCCCTGAGAAATTGTCTAGTTGTTTATTGATTAGTACACCTACTGGTCCTGTTGTGAAACTAAATAAAGGGTTAGTTAAATGTCCTATGTTGATTGGTGAGAAGAACTTGGAAGCCAATTTGGTACTTCTTGATATGAAGGACTTTGATGTCATTTTGGGAATTGATTGGTTGACAGCCCACAAAGCTATGTTTCTTTGTTCCTCAAGGAAGATTCAGTTCCATATTTGTGGAAGTCCGGTTTTTGAATTTCAAGGTGAGAAAAGAAGGGTTTGTTAGAAGATACTGTCTACACTGATGCAAGTCTATGCCCTATTAGATGATGCTTCATCTGAAGGCAAGAGTAAAGTGGAGAAAAGAGTTGACGAAGTCAAAATTGTCTGTGACTTTGTTGATGTCTTCCTTGATGATCTATCGGGAGTGCCTCCAGATAGGGATGTTGAGTTTTCTATTGATTTCATCCCTGGTGCCGCTCCGGTATCTAAGGCTCCGTATAGGATGGCTCCTACTGAGTTGAAGGAGTTGCAAAACCAGTTGAATGAGCTCATTGATAGAGGTTTTGTACAACCTAGTGTGTCACCTTAGGGAGCTCCGGTTTTGTTTGTCAAGAAGAAGGATGGTAGTATGTGTCTGTGCATCGACTATCGTGAGTTGAATAAGTTGACCATCAAGAATAGATACCCACTGCCCAGAATCGATGATCTCTTCGATCAGTTGAAGGGTGTAGCTATGTTCTCGAAGATTGACTTGAGGTCTGGATATCACCAGTTGAAAGTGAAGCCAAGTGATATCTTCAAGACAGCTTTCCGAACAAGGTACCGTCATTATGAGTTCAGAGTCATGCCTTTCGGTTTGACTAATGCTCCTACAGTGTTCATAGACCTCATGAATAGAGTATTTCATGATGTGCTTGATAAGTTTGTGATTGTCTTCATCGATGACATCTTGATCTATTCGAAGAATGAAGAAGAGCATGCGAGCCATCTAAGTTTCACTTTGCAAAGATTGCGAGAAAAGAAACTGTACGCCAAGTTTAGCAAGTGTGATTTCTAGCTCAAGAGAGTAGTATTCCTCGGCCATGTGGTTTCAGCTAAAGGTATTCGTGTCGATCGTGAAAAAGTCCAAGCAGTGGCTGATTCGGAAAGACCGAAGACGGTTACGGAAATAAGAAGTTTCCTTGGATTGGCGGGTTACTACAGAAGATTTATTGAGAAACTTTTTTTAGTTGGCTGCTCCTATTGTAAAACCCAGCCCTAACCTTGACCCGGAAACCTTGTTAATTGTAGGTCCGATGACCCGGAGTAAAGTAAGAAGTCAGCTTTGGGCCATCCCAGTGGAGGACTTGGTGTCTGGCTTTGAATCCATGAAAGTTGATGATGAAGTTCTATTTATGGAAACTGAATCTTGATGAAGATCGGATTAGTTGATGGACTTTGAGTGCTCTCTATCTTGGTTTGATGGCATTTCTACCTATTAGGTAAGTCACTTGACTTGTGTGCAAAACCCCTTTAGGATTGGATTTGATCTGGACCTTCAATTCCCTGTTTTGGTCTTCTTTGTCAGGCACTTGGTCGACCGATTGGTCGACTGGACCAGTCGACCAATCCACTCGACCAATGAGTGCTGTCTTTGGCAATTAGGTTGTTCTTGCTCTATTTAAGTCCAATCTCGAGTCCACTTCATATTTGCTGCCTCCAAACCCTCTGGAACGAACCAAAGACCTCTGCAAGTCATCTCTCTTGCATCCTTGGTGTTTTCTTGACGGATCTTCGTCGAAACTCTTCCTTTTTGCATCAAAAGGTATGTATACTCTCTCTTCTTCTCCTCCATCTTTGTTTTTCTTTCCTTTTTGAGTTGAGACAGTAGAAGAGATGCTGCATTCTCTGTTGCAAACATCTCTGAACATGTTCTCATGATCATCCTAAGGATTTGAGGCTAGAACAATGATCTTAACCATGATCATTGCAAGCTTTTGAAGGAATCATGATCAAACCATGATCTAATCTTGTTAAAACTTCTGATTTGAATTCTGATCTCTTTGGATCTTCAATATTGATCATGTTAGTAGTTAATTACTGTGTTTTCTTTCCATGATCCATAATCTATCAATCTCTAATTGTTCTCTTCTACCATATTATGTGTTCTTCATGAAGCATGGTAGTTACATATATGGTAGGTTTTATTTCCTTATTTAGATTTATGCTTCTAAGCCTTTTCCTTGAAGATCTAAGTTTGTTTTCATGATACCTTTACCTGAAGCAATGATCCATCCTCCTATTGTTCTTGTCTTTGATTTCTATTTCGAATTCATCAAGATCCATGGTTGATCTAATTATGGTAACTTTTTGTTTCCTAATTTGGATCTTGATGTCTTGATTTGATTGGTGTTTTGAAGTCCCCTATATGTTAGAATACTACTGATGTAGTTTACCCCTTGATTAGTACCCTTTTGAACCACCAAATTCGGATTTCATATCTTAAAACTCTGTTTTTTTTAGGCAACAGTCTGCATTGGTCGACTGGACCAGTCGACCAATCCACTCGACCAATGAGTACAGCAACTCCAGAATTGGTCTGTGTTGGATGTTTTGGTATCTTTTCTGTTAGGGATCTTTCCTAATATGTTGTATATACTTGTTTAGGACCTTCTTCTCAAGTTTGCCAAGATCTTACTTGATTTCTTAGGATTCCTTTGCGAGTTATAAAAGGTAAGGATGGTTATTTCCTTAATTACATAGATAGCATGAATCTAGTTTCTATATTTGAATATCATTGATATGTTTCCTAAATTAGATTCTTACAATGATATACTACTGTTGCATAACCTTGATTACAGTAGCATTGCTTAAATTGATTCATGTATGATTTACTTATCAATTATATACAAGTTGATTGTAGTTATTGATTTCTTTCCATATATGAAGTTACCATATATGTGATGATATGAATTGATGCATGTGTATGCTTAAGTATGGTTTGGAAAGGAGAGGTGTCCTTTTGACACTTCTGTCCTTGGACTACTACGGGAATATTATGGGATGTTTCCGGAGATGCCCTCTGGACACCTTCCTAAACTGTTGGATGACATATCTAGGATTGTCTAGTAGTGTTTGGCTAGGATGTCCTGTTATGTCAGACCCTAATCGGAGGGGTATTGAGACAGAACGACCCGTGGTAGCAATGGGGATTCATGGGCGCTCAAGACCGGTAACCAACCCGTGAGAGGACAGGAATCACATTGTGGGGGCCATTTATTGGTAGGGTTGCATATGGTTAGACTTGGGCTCACGGGCGCTTAAGACCGGTAACCAACCCGTGAGAGGACGTGAGAGCTTCCCATTTACCATATGTGGATAACCAATAGGGTTGATGAGTCCGTAGTCAGGGACTATGAGGACTCTAGTGTGAAAGATACCGGAAAGGATCGTCAGGGACGAGGAATGGACGTATCTGGATCTGACTTGATGTAACTAAGTAGAAGACTTGCATTTGGCTAGGTTTTACCCCGACATGCGCCAAGACTTATACCAAATGGTTGTGAGAGAGTGTGTTGACTTAACCCCCTGCCATGGTTTGTCCTGAGGGATGAAGGACCCATTACCAATCGGCTGCTCAAGACCGGTGAAATGATCCGTGAGAGAATCCAAGATATCTTAAATGGTTGAGGATGTGAGCGGACCTTCCTAAAGAAGTACGGTGCTATGACTTAAAGCATGTCTGCCAATAGAGACCAGCATACATAGAGTTAGATTCATTCATTCATTGCTTGTCTCATATCATATTGCATTTATGTTTGTTCCGGAATCCCGCCATTTATGTTATTATGGATTTTAATCGCCTTACCGAGTTTCTTTGAAACTCATTCCTTTATTGTACAATGTTTGTTAGACTATCCTGCAGTCTTGAATACTATGACGGTCCCTATGAAGAAGCGCAAGGCGAAGAGGCATATCTCCGGGGAAGGTGATTGCGGTTACCACAATTACACTGAAGATCCCGCGAGTGGTTATGCTCCGTACGATGCTTAGTCCGACCATTGAGTGGAAGCGTCCTTGTGCCATTTATGAGATTTACACTTATAAGGATGTTGTCTATAAAGTGGAGAACAATTTAGTTACCCAATGTACTTGCTACTGGGATTAGATTTTGTCTAGTTTATTCTTTTAGAGCTACTTTTCCGCTGGTTGTAGA
Source organism: Hakea prostrata (assembly GCF_041222555.1). Classification (NCBI taxonomy): domain Eukaryota; kingdom Viridiplantae; phylum Streptophyta; class Magnoliopsida; order Proteales; family Proteaceae; genus Hakea; species Hakea prostrata. Next base: position 35,924,260 of record NC_142603.1, read on the forward strand.
GTGGGATTTTTGCCTCACTTTACTTATCTCGTTTGACACTACGATTATATCTATCATTCCGATTCATTTATGATTCATTCTTCTTTATTGGATCTATGGTTTATCTTCCGCACTTTTATTATGATTGTTCATGATTATGTTATTGTTTATGTGGGAGGTTGATCACTCGATACCTGATCTTCGGGCTGTGGATCACACTCTCGGGTATGCCGGATAGGGTACCGGCTGGGAGGACGTGATGATTGGTATCGAGCCTAAGGTTCGAGGAGATCCTAACTACAAAAGACAATAACTGAACATTCTCGAGTCATTGATCTGAAATGACTCTTCTACTCTTAGAAGTGAATAATAGAACACCGAATTAGAAACTTGACCTTTGAGGCATAACGAACATTTCCGAATAACATACCATAATTATACTTGAACAAATGTCACTAATGCAAGGAAAAGAAAGGTGCATAACATACAATAATTAAAGGGAAACAAAATGAACTTCATTAATTTCAAAAGTTTTTACAAACGATTACATCTGAAATGCATAAATGGAAATCCTAAGGTACAGTCTATCTAGGTGATCTTCTCCGATCTCTCGTATGCTCTCGAACTCCTCCGCTAGCTGAGTCACCCGATGCTCTATCCTATCCTGTCGTGACTCCATCCTCTCGTACATCTGCTCTGTCCGACCTCCATCCTCTCTAGCATGGAAGTCATCGATCTCATCTCGTGCTCCAAGATCCGAAGTCTCCGGAACCGCATGTGAAGGGCCACCTGCCTTGAAGTGTGATGAAGGAAACTCATGATGCACTGGCTCAGCCTCGTGCATATCTGTATCATCTCCAGCCTGATCATCACTATCAGGACCGATATCCTCTCCTCCATCCTCTGACCCCCGATACTCATCCTCCGATTCATCATCATCCTCACCCTCCGGACCAGGAGATCTCTCTCGATCGCTGTAGTCTCATCCGACGAATGGTCCGAGTCCCAATAGAGTATCCTTGTGAACCGGTGTCCACCGGTGTATCCTCGAAACTCACCCCGAAATGCCCGAAGATCAAAGTCGGTAGCCTCCCATAGCAAAGGTTCCGCATGCTAGGCCGCAGAACTAAGTCCAGCATGACCTGCTGAATGATGTAGAAGAGATCGATCTTGAAGCCCATGTAGATGCGGTAGATGACTAAGGCCTCCATCACTGTGACCCGATGGTGATGTCCGGCTTTCGGCATAATGTTTCGGCCGACTATGCGACCGATAATCCGTGCAGAATCCGTCATCCGTCCGCTGGTCCACGGAGTGAAGCATCGACGGCTATCCCATAGCGTAGAGCATATCTCGCGAAGCTCGTACGGCATCGGATGGCTGTCCGGATCTGCTCCTGCAGGTATCCACACACACTGCTTGTGGATAGTAAGGAACCCGCAAGATCTCAGCCCGTGTCCGGGTAGAGAAGCGAATCGAGTCCGGAAGACCCCGCTCCCGAGGACAAGTCTAAGTGGATGTCCCCGGCCTCGAGCCTCCTCTCGTGTAGGTAAGGTTGCGAAGAACAACCTCACTAGTTCCGGGTATACCGGCGGATCCTCGTTGAAGAGATGAGTCCACCGCAATGTGTCGAATCTCTGCCGGATCCTAAAGGCTCGAGCTGGCGTAAGTGAAGTAGACGTCCCATCTCGATATTGCAAGAATGGCGAAGTAGGCCTCGTACAAGAACTCGGTTTGAGGTGTGTCAAACATGTCCGGTCTCCTAACCTCCCGTCTAGGCTCCGAAGGAACCCGACCTCTGCCCCTAAGAGCACCTACAATGCGACCACGACCTCTACCTCGTCCTCGCCCTCCCCTCTGCATAGTGGGTATCTGTGAAAGAGACAAGAGACAATTCCAGTTAGTGCTACTTTAAGATTTGAGCCAAAAGGGTATTTTCGTAATTTTTCGGAAAATTTCAAATTTGGGGGAAATTTGATTTGAACATACTAGCATGTGTGCAATACTTGGAATTTCATGTCTATGAAGTTTGTTTGATGAAAATCGATCGAAAACTTGGATTTAAGCGAAAAATTCAGCAAGAAGGAAATTTGGGGATTTTGCAATTTAGGTCAAAATTGGATTTTTGAAAAGTTGAAATTGGTTTAATCAAATTGTATGGACCTATCTACAATGTCATGTTGAGCATGTAGCATTTGATCTCGTGCGAAAATTTCAAGCGGTTTGAGAGAAAACAGAATTTTTCTAAAGATATCGATTTCGGTATGAAAACTTTGCGAGATGAACACCATTATGTTAAAACTTGTTGTCTACGCATGGCATTGTGTTTAAAACCTAGGGAATATGTTTCTAAGCATTCCTAAGCATGATTTCTAACATTGGATACAAGTAAAGCATGGTTTTATTGAAATGCAAGCATGAGAAGATGAAAATGGAAGAAAGAATGAGAGATTTACCTTGTTTGTGAAGATTGTGTGTTGTGGTGTTGTTGTTGAAGCACCAAATCACCTCAAGAACACTTGTGAGAACTCTTGGAGACTTTCCCTAGAGCTCTCTCACCTGTGGAAGAAGTTAGAATGAGGTTGGAATGTGTAAATGAGGCTTATAATGCGAATTTTCGCATTACTGCGCATTGGTCGACTCATTGGTCGATCGGGTCGATCGACCAATCACTCGACCAATGGTCACAGAGACCTCAATTGCTGTTGAATTTTTGGAAAATGTGATTTTTGCCTTATGGATTATTGTTTGATGACTATATGGATATATTTGAGCATGATTTAAGTTTTCAAATCATTTGGACTTGTGGTTTATGTTGAAACTTCGAAATTCGGTATTTTGATGTTCTCGGTTTTGCAGAATGGTTACTCTGAGAAGTGGGCGTGGTGAATCTAGTGGTCATGGTGGTGGTGAGATACCTCAGGGAGGTGGTGAAATACCTCATGGAGGTGGTGAGATACCAAATGTTGATCGGGGTACTCATGAGATACCCGGTGCCCCGAATGTTGGAAGTTTTCGAGATATTGCCAATATTATGGGCAATATGATGCAGCAGCAAAGCGGCTCGGTTCAATCGGATGTTGGTGGGTTTCATGACTCGCATAATGAGACTCGGGCTGGTGCTAATGGGAATCCTCATGCCGCAGTCCTGAATGCGGGAGGTTTAGCTGGAACTCCTCATACTCGCTTTGATGGAGAGTTTTACGAAGATGCAAGTACCCACTTTCACCGGAGTTACCAAGGACCCCTTGTTTCCTAACAAGTGGCTTCGTGAGTTGGAGAAGGCTTTCCGACATCTGCAATGCTCGGAAGCTCGAGAAGATTCTTTTTTGAACAGAAGTTACAACAAGAAGCCGATGCATGGTGGATCTCCACTCGGCCTGTTTTGGAAGGTATGCATGCAGGAGTTGTAACTTGGGAGTTGTTCAAAGAGGCTTTTTGTATGAATTACTTTCCCGAGGCGGTAAAAGATGCGAAGGAAGCTGAGTTCATGATTCTTACTCGGGGATCTCTGTCTGTGTTGGAGTACCAACAGAAGTTCGAGGAGCTTCATTTCTTTGCTCCGATTCTCTCGAAGGATGACCTCGCCAAAGCAAAGAAGTTCTTCAAAGGATCGTGCCCTGCCATTAAAGCTTATCTCACAGTCCAGCCTATAGTGAGCTATGCTCAAGTGGTGCGAACTCGAAGAAGTTGGAAGAAACAAAGAAGGAAAGTGCTCGTGTGCAAAAGCCACGGCAGTCAAGGAATTCGGGTTGGTGGATCGTAATGACCGTCGTTTTGTGAGACCTACACCCTACCCCACTCCTACCTTTCGGGCTAAGAGTGTAGGTCGAACTCGGGTTTTCAGCAGCCCGGCCAAGATAGACAAGATGGCGGAAACCGACCACCAGCAAGTGCAAGTGCAAGTGCAAGTGCAAGTGCAAGGCCTTTTGTTCGAAGCCCTCTGTTGCAGCCACCCCCGTTGGATCCAAGCAATCCTGTTTTCTTCTCTGCAAGCAAGCTGGTCATTTTGCTCGTGCCTGTCCAAAGCGGCCTGCCCAAACAGCCTTGCCCTGGTGAAGAGTGCTCCTGCTCCTCCCTCCGGTAGAGTTTTCAGTATTTCCAAGGTCTTGAGCAGGATCCAAGCCATGAAGTGATTACAGGTACATTGTTAGTTGCTTCTATTTCCGCATTTGTCTTATTTGATACGGGTGCATCTCATTCGTTCATGTCATCTCGCATTCATCAAGAAGACTAACCTAATCCCCGAGAAGTTGTCTAGTTGTTTATTGATTAGTACACCTACTGGTCCTCATTGTGAAACTAGATAAGGGGTTATCTAAATGTCCTGTGTTGATTGGTGAGAAGAACTTGGAAGCCAATTTTGTAATTCTTGACATGAAGGACTTCGATGTTATTTTGGGAATTGATTGGTTGATAGCCCACAAAGCTGTGTTCCTTTGTTCCTCAAAGAAGATTCAGTTCCATATTTGTGGAAGTCCGGTCTTTGAATTTCGGGGTGAAAAGAGAAGGGTTTGTAAGAAGGTGCTTTGTCTCGCACCGATGCAAGTCTATGCCCTAGTGGATGATGCTTCATCCGAAGGCAAGGGTAAATTGGAGAAAAGAGTCGATGAAGTCGAGTTGTCTGCGACTTTGTTGATGTCTTCCCTGATGATCTATCAGGAGTGCCTCCGGACAGGGATGTCGAATTTTCTATTGATCTCGTCCCTGGTGCCACTCCGGTATCTAAAGCTCCGTATAGGATGGCTCCTACTGAGTTGAAAGAGTTGCAAAATCAGTTGAATGAGCTCATTGATAGAGGTTTCATACAGCCTAGTGTTTCACCTTGGGGAGCTCCGGTCTTGTTCGTCAAGAAGAAAGACGGTAGTATGCGCTTGTGCATCGACTACCGTGAGTTGAATAAGTTGACTATCAAGAATAGATATCCGCTGCCCAGAATTGATGATCTCTTCGATCAGTTGAAGGGTGCAGTTGTGTTCTCAAAGATTGACTTAAGGTCCGGATATCACCAATTGAAGGTGAAGTCTAGTGATATCTTCAAGACAGCTTTCCGAATGCGGTATGGTCACTACGAGTTTAGAGTCATGCCCTTCGGATTGACCAATGCTCCTGCGGTGTTCATGGACCTCATGAACCGAGTATTTCATGATGTGCTTGATAAATTTGTGATTGTTTTCATTGATGACATCTTGATCTATTCAAAGAGCGAAGAAGAGCATGCGAGTCATCTAAGTTTCACTTTGCAAAGGTTGCGAGAAAAGAAGTTGTTCGCTAAGTTTAACAAGTGTGATTTCTGGCTTAAGAGAGTGGTATTCCTTGGTCATGTAGTTTCAGCGGAAGGTATTCGTGTCGATCCTGAAAAGGTCCAAGCTGTGGCTGATTGGGAAAGACCGAAGTCAGTAACGGAAATAAGAAGTTTTCTTGGATTGGCGGGTTACTACCGAAGGTTTATTGAGAACTTTTCTCGGTTGGCTGCTCCTATGACTAAATTGACCAGGAAAGAAGAGAAGTTTGTTTGGTCTGACGCCTGTGAGAAGAATTTCCAAGAGTTGAAAGATAGATTGACAAGTGCCCCGGTTTTGACTATACCGATAGTTCCGGTGGTATGACAATTTATACCGATGCGTCAAAGATTGGTTTGGGTTGTGTACTGATGCAACATGGCAAGGTCGTAGCCTATGCTTCTCGGCAATTGAAGGATTATGAGCGGAATTACCCCACTCACGATCTAGAACTTGCCGCCGTTGTCTTTGCTTTGAAAATTTGGAGACATTACCTTTACGGTGAGAAGATTGCCATTTTCACGGATCATAAGAGTTTGAAATACTTCTTTACCCAAAAGGAGTTGAACATGAGACAAAGGAGATGGTTGGAACTAGTCTCCGATTATGATTGTGATATTCAGTATCACCCTGGGAAAGCAAACGTTGTTGCTGATGCTCTTAGTAGGAAGAACAGAAGAAGACTTTGGATTTGAATGCGTTGAGTTTACCATTGTGGTCTTCTATTGAGAGTTTTGATTTGGAAATCGTCCCTGAGAATTCTGATTTTATTCTTTCTGCCATGACGGCAAGATCTGGTCTTAGAGATAAGATTGTTGCTCAGAGAGTTCCGATCAAGAGTTTCCGATCAAAGCCGAGAAGATTTCTTCGAATCTCGAGTCGGACCCCGACTTTGGTATATCCATGGATGGTGCTTTGTTGTTTAGAGGAAGACTGTGCGTGCCTGCAAATGAAGAAGTTAAGAAAGAAATATTGAAGGAAGCACACCAGTCAGTCTTTACTATACACCCGGGAAGCACCAAGATGTACAAGGACTTGAAGGAACATTTTTGGTGGATTGGTCTGAAGGCTGATGTTGATGATTTTGTTGCCAAGTGTGAGACTTGCCAACGTGTGAAAGCCGTTCGACAACCTCCATCTGGATTACTTCAGCCTCTTCCTGTTCCTAGTTGGAAGTGGGAGGATATCTGTAAAACCCAGCCCTAACCTTGACCCGGAAAGCTTGTTTTTTGTAGGTCCGATGACCCGAAGTAAAGTAAGAAGTCAGCTTTGGGCCATCCCAGTAGAGGACTTGGTGTCTGGCTTTGAATCCATGAAAGTTGATGATGAGGTTCTATTTATGGAAACTGAATCCTGATGAAGATCTAATTAGTTGATGGACTTTGAGTGCTCTCTATCTTGGTTTGAAGGCATTTCTACCTATTAGGTAAGTCACTTGACTTGTGTGCAAAACCCCTTTAGGATTGGATTTGATCTGGACCTTCAATTCCCTGTTTTGGTCTTGCTGTCAGCATTGGTCGACTGATTGGTCGACTGGACCAGTCGACCAATCCACTCGACCAATGAGTGCTGTCTTTGGCAATTAGGTTGTTCTTGCTCTATTTAAGTCCAATCTCGAGTCCACTTCATATTTGCTGCCTCCAAACCCTCTGGAACGAACCAAAGACCTCTGCAAGTCATCTCTCTTGCATCCTTGGTGTTTTCTTGACGGATCTTCGTCGAAACTCTTCTTTTTGCATCAAAAGGTATGTCTACTCTCTCTTCTTCTCCTCCATCTTTGTTTTTCTTTCCTTTTTGAGTTGAGACAGTAGAAGAGATGCTGCATTCTCTGTTGCAAACATCTCTCGAACATGTTCTCATGATCATCCTAAGGATTTGAGGCTAGAACAATGATCTTAACCATGATCATTGCAAGCTTTTGAAGGAATCATGATCAAACCATGATTTAATCTCTGTTAAACTTCTAATCTGAATTCTGATCTCTTTGGATCTTCTATGTTGATCATGTTAGTAGTTAATTACTGTGTTTTCTTTCCATGATCCATAATCTATAGATTTCTAGTTGTTCTCTTCTACCATACTATGTGTTCTTCATGATGCATGATAGTTACATATATGGTAGGTTTTATTTCCTTATTTAGATTTATGCTTCTAAGCCTTATTCCATGAAGATCTATGTATGTTTTCATGTTTTCATTACCGAAAGCAATGATCCATCCTCCTATTGTTCTTATCTTTGTTTTCTATTTCAAATTCATCAAGATCCATGGTTGAGTTAATTATGGTAACTTTTTGTTTCCTAATTTGGATCTTGATATCTTGATTTGATTGGTGTTTTGAGGTCCCCTATTTGTTAGAATACTACTGATGTAGTCTACCCCTTGATTAGTACCCTTTTGAACCACCAAATTCGGATTTCATATCTTAAAACTCTGATTTTATAGGCTATCGTCTCGCATTGGTCGACTGATTGGTCGATTGGACCACTCGACCAATCCACTCGACCAATGAGTACAAAGCAACTCCAGAATTGGTCTGTGTTGGATGTTTTGGTATCTTTTCTGTTAGGGATCTTTCCTAATATGTTGTATATACTTGTTTAGGACCTTCTTCTCAAGTTTGCCAAGATCTTACTTGATTTCTTAGGACTCCTTTGCGAGTTATAAAAGGTAAGGATGGTTATTTCCTTAATTACATAGATAGCATGAATCTAGTTTCTATATTTGAATATCATTAATATGTTTCCTAAATTAGATTCTTACAATGATATACTACTGTTGCATAACTTTGATTACAGTAGCATTACTTATTCATATTAAATTGATTCATGTATGATTTACTTACCAATGTTATACAAGTGATTGTAATTACTGATTTCTTTCCATATATGAAGTTACCATATATGTGATGATATGAATTGATGCATGTGTATGCTTAAGTATGGTTTGGAAAGGAGAGGTGTCCTTTCGACACTTCTGTCCTTGGACTACTACGGGAATATTATGGGATGTTTCCGGAGATGCCCTCTGGACACCTTCCTAAACTGTTGGATGACATATCTAGGATTGTCTAGTAGTGTTTGGCTAGGATGTCCTGTTATGTCGGACCCTAATCGGAGGGGGTATTGAGACCGAACGACCCGTGGTAGCAATGGGGATTCATGGGCGCTCAAGACCGGTAACCAACCCGTGAGAGGACAGGAATCACATTGTGGGGGCCATTTATTGGTAGGGTTGCATATGGTTAGACTTGGGCTCACGGGCGCTTAAGACCGGTAACCAACCCGTGAGAGGACGTGAGAGCTTCCCGTTTACCATATGTGGATGATCAATAGGGTTGATGAGTCCGTAGTCCGAGTTGGTCGGTGCCATAGGATACGCTGACTCTAGTGTGAAGGATACCGAAAAGGATCGTCAGGGACGAGGAATGGAAGTATCTGGATCTGACTTGATGTAACTAAGTAGAAGACTTGCATTTGGCTAGGTTTTACCCTGACATGCGCCAGTACTTATACCAAATGGTTGTGAGAGAGTGTGTTGACTTACCCCCTGCCAAGGTTTGTCCTGAGGGATGAAGGACCCATTACCAAACGGCTGCTCAAGACCGGTGAAATGATCCGTGAGAGAATCCAAGATATCTTAAATGGTTGAGGATGTGAGTGGACTTTCTTAGAGAAGTACGGTGCTATGACTTAAAGCATGTCTGCCAATAGAGACCAGCATACATAGAGTTAGATTCATTCATTCATTGTTTGTCTCATATCATATTGCATTTATGTTTGTTCTGGAATCCTGCCATTTATGTTATTATGGATTTTAACTGCCCTACTGAGTTTCTTTGAAACTCATTCCTTTATTGTACAATGTTGTTAGACTATCCTGCAGGTACTGAGTGTTATGACGGTTCCTATGAAGAAGCGCAAGGCGAAGAGGCATATCTCCAGGAAGGTGATTGCGGTTACCACAATTACTCTGAAGATCCCGCGAGTGGTTATGCTCCGTACGATGCTTAGTCCGACCATTGAGTGGAAGCGTCCTTGTGCTATTTATGAGATTTACACTTACAAGGATGTTGTCTATAAAGTGGAGAACAATTTAGTTACCCAATGTACTTGTTACTGGGAATAGATTTTTGTCTAGTTTATTCTTTTAGAGCTACTTTTTCCGCTGGTTGTAAAGTGGGATTTTTGCCTCGCTTTACTTATCTGTTTGATACTCTGATTATATCTATTATTCTGATTCATTTATGATTCATTCTTCTTTATTGGATCTATGATTTATCTTCCGCACTCTTGTTATGATTGTTCATGATTATGTTATTGTTTATGTGGGAGGTTGATCACTCGATACCTGATCTTCGGGCTGTGGATCACACTCTCGGGTATGCCGGATAGGGTACCGGCTGGGAGGACGTGATGATTGGTATCGAGCCCAAGGTTCGAGGAGATCCTAACCACAAAAGACATCAATCGAACATTCCCGAGTCATTGATCCGAAATGACTCCTCTACTCTTAGAAGTGAATAATAGAACACCTGAATTAGAAACTTGACCTTTGAGGTATAACAGAACAGTTCTGAATAACATACCATAATTATACTTGAACAAATGTCACTAATGCAAGGAAAAGAAAGGTGCATAACATACAATAATTAAAGAGGAACAAAATGAACTTCATTAATTTCAAAAGTTTTTACAACGATTACATCTGAAATGCATAAATGGAAATCCTAAGGTACAGTCTATCTAGGTGATCCGCTCCGATCTCTCGTATGCTCCGAACTCCTCTCGCTAGCCGAGTCACCCGATGCTCTATCCTATCCTCGTCGTGACTCCATCCTCTCGTACATCTGCTCTCTGTCCGACCTCCATCCTCTCTAGCATGGAAGTCATCGATCTCATCTCGTGCTCCAAGATCCGAAGTCTCCGGAATCGCATGTGAAGGGCCACCTACCTCGAAGTGCGATGAAGGAAACTCGTGATGCACAGGCTCAGCCTCGCGCATATCTCGCATCATCTCCGGCCTGATCATCACTATCGGGACTGATATCCTCTCCTCCATCCTCTGATCCCTGATCCTCATCCTCCGATTCATCATCATCCTCACCCTCTGGACCAGGAGATCTCTCCGACCGATGTAGTCTCATCCGACGAATGGTCCGAGTCCCAATAGGGTATCCCCGTGATCTAGTGTCCACTGGTGTATCCTCGAAACTCACCCCGAAATGCCCGAAGATCAAAGTCGAAGCCTCCCATAGCAAAGGTTCCGCATGCTAGGCCGCAGAACTAAGTCCAGCATGACCTGCTGAATGATGTAGGAGAGATCGATCTCGAAGCCCATGTAGATGCGGTAGATGACTAAGGCCTCCATCACTGTGACCCGATGGTGATGTCCGGCTTTCGGCATGATGTTTCGGCCGACTATGCGACCGATAATACGTGCAGAACCCGTCATCCGTCCTCTAGTCCACGGTGTGAAGCATCGACGGCTATCCCATAGCGTAGAGCATATCTCGCGAAGCTCGTACGGCATCGATGGCTGTCCGGATCTGCTCCTGCGGTATCCACACACACTGCTGTGGATAGTAAGGAACCCGCAAGATCTCAGCCCGGTGTCCGGGTAGAGAAGCGAATCTGAGTCCGGGAAGACCCCGCTCCTGAGGACAAGTCTAAGTGGATGTCATTGGCCTCGAGCCTCCTCTGTGTAAGTAAGGTTGCTAAAGAACAACCTCACTAGCTCCGGGTATATCGGCAAATCCTCGGTGAAGAGATGAGTCCACTGTAATGTGTCGAACCTCTGCCGAATCCTAAAGGCTCTGAGCTGGCGTAAGTGAAGTAGACGTCCCATCTCGATGTTGCGATGACTCGAAGTAGGCCTCGTACGGGAACTCGGCCCGAGGTGTGTCGAACATGTCTGGTCACCTAACCTCCCGTCTAGGCTCGAAAGGAACCTGACCTCTGCCCCTAAGAGCACCTACGATGCGACCACGACCTCTACCTCCTCCTCGCCCTCCCCTTTGCATAGTGTATCTGTGAAAGAGACAAGAGACAATTCCAATTAGTGCTATTTTAAGATTTGAGCCAAAAGGGTATTTTCGTAATTTTTCGGAAAATTTCAAATTTGGGGGAAATTTGATTTGAACATACTAGCATGTGCGCAATACTTGGAATTTCATGTCTATGAAGTCGGTTTGATGAAAATCGATCGAAAACTTGGATTAAAGCGAAAAATTCAGCAAGAAGAAATTTGGGGATTTTGCAATTTAGGTCAAAATTGGATTTCTGAAAAGTTGAAATTGGTTAAATCAAATTGTATGGACCTATCTACAATGTCATCTTGAGCATGTAGCATTTGATCTCGTGCGAAAATTTCAAGCGGTTTGAGAGAAAACGAAATTTTTCTAAAGATATCGATTTCGGTATAAAACTTTGCGAGATGAACACCAATGTGTTAAAACTTGTTGTCTATGCATGGCATTGTGTTTAAAACCTAGGGAATATGTTTCTAAGCATTCCTAAGCATGATTTCTAGCATTGGATACAAGTAAAGCATGGTTTTATTGAAATGCAAGCATGTGAAGATGAAAATGAAAGAAAGAATGAGAGATTTACCTTGTTTGTGAAGATGGTGTGTGTTGGTGTTGTTGTTGAAGCACTAAACCACCTCAAGAACACTTGTGGGAACTCTTGGAGATTTTCCCTAGAGCTCTCTCACCTTTGGAAGAAGTTAGAATGAGGTTGGAATGTGAAAATGAGGCTTATAATGCGAATTTTCGCATTCTCGCATTGGTCGATTGGTCGATCAAGTCACTCGACCAATCACTCGACACCCAATGGTCACAAGTGACCTCTTTTTCTGTTGAATTTTTGGAAAATGTGATTTTTGCCTTATGGAATATTGTTTGATGACTATATGGATATATTTAAGCATGATTTAAGTTTTCAAATCATTTGGACTTGTGGTTTATGTTGAATCTTCGAAATTCGGTATTTTGATGTTCTCGGTTTTGCGTAATGGTTACTCCGAGAAGTGGGCGTGGTGAATCCAAAGTGGTCATGGAGGTGGTGAAATACCTCGGGGAGGTGGTGAAGTACCTCATGGAGGTGGTGAGATACCAAATGCTGATCGGGGTACTCATGAGATCCCCGGTGCCCCGAATGTTGGAAGTTTTCGAGATATTGCCAATATTATGGGCAATATGATGCAGCAAAGCAGCTCGGTTCAACCGGATGTTGGTGGGTTTCATGACTCGCATAATGAGACCCGGGCTGGTGCTAATGCGAATCCTCATGCCGCAGTCCCCGAATGCGGGAGGTTTAGCTGAACTCCTCATACTCGCCGATGGAGAGTTTTCTCAAGATGCAGGTACCCACTTTTACCGGAGTTACCAAGGACCCCTTGTTTCCTAACAAGTGGCTTCGTGAGTTGGAGAAGGCTTTCCGACATCTGCAATGCTCTCGGAAGCTCGAAGATTTTGTTTGCCGAGCGAAGTTGCAACAAGAAGCCGATGCATGGTGGATCTCCACTCGTCCCGTTTTGGAAGGTTTGCATGCAGGAGTTGTAACTTGGGAGTTATTCAAAGAGGCTTTTTGTATGAACTACTTTCCGAGGCGGTGAAGGATGCGAAGGAAGCTGAGTTTATGATTCCGACTCAAGGAACTCGTCCGTGTTGGAGTACCAACGAAGTTCGAGGAGCTTCATTTCTTTGCTCCGCATTCTTTGAAGGAAGACCTCGCCAAAGCAAAGAAGTTCTTCAAAGGATCTGCGCCCGCCATTAAAGCTTACCTCACAGTCCAGCCTATAGTGAGCTATGCTCAAGTGGTGCAGAACTCGAAGAAGTTGGAAGAAACAGAGAAGGAAAGTGCTCGTGTGCAAAAGCCTTGGCATCAAGGAATTCTGGTTTGGTGGATCGCAATGACCGTCGTTTTGTGAGACCTACACCCTACCCCACTCCTACCTTTCGTGCTAAGAGTGTAGGTCGAACACGGGTTTTCAGCAGCCCGGCCGGTTTAGGACAAGATGGCGAAAAACCGACCACCAGCAAGTGCAAGTGCAAGTGCAAGTGCAAGTGCAAGGCCTTTTGTTCGTAAGCCCTCTCCGTTGCAGCCACCCCGTTGGATCCAAAGCAGTCCCGTCTGCTTCTACCGCAAGCAAGCTGGTCATTTTGCTCGTGCCTGTCCGGCGCGGCCCGCCCAAAGCCAGCCTCCCCTGGTGAAGAGTGCTCCTGCTCCTCCCTCTCGGTAGAGTTTTCAGTATTTCCAGGCTTGAGCAGGATCCAAGCCATGATGTGATTACAGGTACATTGTTAGTCGCTTCTATTTCGCATTTGTCTTATTTGATACGGGTGCATCTCATTCGTTCATGTCATCTCGCATTCATCAAGAAGACTAACCTAATCCCCGAGAAGTTGTCTAGTTGTTTATTGATTAGTACACCTACTGGTCCTGTTGTGAAACTAGATAAGGGGTTATCTAAATGTCCCGTGTTGATTGGTGAGAAGAACTTGGAAGCCAATTTTGTGATTCTTGACATGAAGGACTTCGATGTTATTTTGGGAATTGATTGGTTGACAGCCCACAAAGCTGTGTTCCTTTGTTCCTCAAAGAAGATTCAGTTCCATATTTGTGGAAGTCCGGTCTTTGAATTTCAGGGTGAAAAGAGAAGGGTTTGTAAGAAGGTGTTGTCTCAGACCGATGCAAGTCTATGCCCTAGTGGATGATGCTTCATCCGAAGGCAAGGGTATAGTGGAGAAAAGAGTCGATGAAGTCGAGTTGTCTGCGACTTTGTTGATGTCTTCCCCGATGATCTATTAGGAGTGCCTCCGGACAGAGATGTCGAATTTTCTATTGATCTCGTCCCTGGTGCTGCTCCGGTATCTAAAGCTCCGTATAGGATGGCTCCTACTGAGTTGAAAGAGTTGCAAAATCAGTTGAATGAGCTCATTGATAGAGGTTTCGTGTAGCCTAGTGTGTCACCTTGGGGAGCTCCGGTCTTGTTCGTCAAGAAGAAAGACGGTAGTATGCGCTTGTGCATCGACTACCGTGAGTTGAATAAGTTGACTATCAAGAATAGATATCCACTGCCTGGAATCGATGATCTCTTCGATCGCTTGAAGGGTGCAGTTGTGTTCTCAAAGATTGACTTAAGGTCCGGATATCACCAATTGAAGGTGAAGTCTAGTGATATCTTCAAGACAGCTTTCCGAACGCGGTATGGTCACTACGAGTTTAGAGTCATGCCCTTCGGATTGACCAATGCTCCTGCGGTGTTCATGGACCTCATGAACCGAGTATTTCATGATGTGCTTGATAAGTTTGTGATTGTTTTCATTGATGACATCTTGATCTATTCGAAGAGCGAAGAAGAGCATGCGAGTCATCTAAGTTTCACCTTGCAAAGGTTGCGAGAAAAGAAGTTGTTCGCTAAGTTTAGCAAGTGTGATTTCTGGCTTAAGAGAGTGGTTTTCTTTGGTCATGTAGTTTCAGCTGAAGGTATTCGTGTCGATCCTGAAAAAGTCCAAGCTGTGGCTGATTGGGAGAGACCGAAGTCAGTAACGGAAATAAGAAGTTTTCTTGGATTGGCGGGTTACTACCGAAGGTTTATTGAGAACTTTTCTCGGTTGGCTGCTCCTATGACTAAGTTGACCAGGAAAGAAGAGAAGTTTGTTTGGTCTGACGCTTGTGAGAAGAATTTCCAAGAGTTGAAAGATAGATTGACAAGTGCCCCGGTTTTGACTATACCTGATAGTTCCGGTGGTATGATAGTTTATACCGATGCGTCAAAGATTGGTTTGGGTTGTGTACTGATGCAACATGGCAAGGTCGTAGCCTATGCTTCTCGGCAATTGAAGGATTATGAGCGGAATTACCCCACTCACGATCTAGAACTTGCCGCCGTTGTCTTTGCTTTGAAGATTTGGAGACATTATCTTTACGGTGAGAAGATTGCCATTTTCACGGATCATAAGAGTTTGAAATACTTCTTTACCCAAAAGGAGTTGAACATGAGACAAAGGAGATGGTTGGAACTAGTCTCCGACTATGATTGTGATATTCAAGATCATCCTGGGAAAGCAAATGTTGTTGCTGATGCTCTTAGCAGGGAAGAACCAGAAGAAGACTTTGGATTTGAATGCTTTGAGTTTACCATTGTGGTCTTCTATTGAGAGTTTTGATTTGGAAATCGTCCCTGAGAATTCTGATTTTATTCTTTTTGCCATGACGGCAAGATCTGGTCTTAGAGATAAGATTGTTGCTCACAGAGTTCGATCAAGAGTTTTTGATCAAAGTTGAGAAGATTTCTTCGAATCCCGAGTCGGACCCCGACTTTGGTATATCCATGGATGGTGCTTTGTTGTTTAGAGGAAGACTATGCGTGCACTCGCAAATGAAGAAGTTAAGAGAGAAATATTGAAGGAAGCACACCAGTCGGTCTTTTATCAGACACCCGGAAGCACCAAGATGTACAAGGACTTGAAGGAACATTTTTGGTGGATTGGTCTAAAGGCGGATGTTGATGATTTTGTTGCCAAGTGTGAGACTTGCCAGCGTGTGAAAGCCGTTCGACAACCTCCATCTGGATTACTTCAGCCTCTTCCTATTCCTAGTTGGAAGTGGGAAGATATCTCCATGGACTTTGTGACTAGCTTGCCTCGGACAAGTAAAGGCAATGACACTGTGTGGGTGATTGTTGATAGGTTGACCAAATCAGCCCACTTCATTCCTATGAAGATCACTCATACTGGATAAGCTAGCAAGGCTTTATGTGGATAATGTGGTTCGTCTGCATGGTGTGCCATTGAGTATTGTCTCGGATCGTGATCCTAGGTTCACCTCAAGGTTTTGGAATGGTTTGCAGAAGGCCTTGGGAACCCAATTGAACTTGAGTACAGCTCATCATCCACAATCGATGGACAATCCGAGCGGACAAATCGGACATTGGAAGACATGCTCAGATCTTGTGTGGTGGATATGGGTGGTAATTGGGATGAACACCTAGCTTTGGTTGAATTTGCCTATAACAACAGTTATCAAGCGACAATAGGCATGGCTCCATTCAAGGCTTTGTATGGCAGTACTTGTAGGACACCTTTGTACTGGACTGAGACGGGAGAAAGAAAATTCTTAGGTCCTGAGATGATTGAAGCTACAAGTGCTATGGTAGATATGATAAGAGAAAGGATTAAGTCTGCCATCGAGAGACAGTAAATCTTATGCTGATAAGAGAAGGACCGATTTGGAATTTCGGGTTGGAGAGAAAGTCTTTCTCAAGGTCTCACCAATGAAGGGTGTGATGAGATTCAATGTTAAGGGAAAGCTTAGCCCTCGTTACATTGGACCTTTCGAGATTTTGGAAAAGGTTGGACCTGTTGCGTATCGATTAGCATTACCTCCGTCTCTTGCTGGTGTGCACAATGTGTTTCATATTTCGATGCTCCGAAAATACATAGAGAATCCGGAACACATTTTGCAGCAAGCACTGAAGGACTTAGTGCTGATTTGACCTATGATGAAGAACCGGCCGAAATCTTGGATAGGAAGGACAAGCAGCTGCGGAATCGCGCCATTCCTTTGGTGAAGATTCGGTGGAAGAACCATACCCCCTGAAGAAGCTTCTTGGGAGAAGGAAGAAGATATGAAGGAGAAGTTTCCTTATCTCTTTGGAAGCACAGGTACGCTTTCAATTTCGGGGACGAAATTTCTTTAAGGGGGGGAGAATGTAAAACCCAGCCCTAACCTTGACCCGGAAACCTTGTTTTTTGTAGGTCCGATGACCCGAAGTAAAGTAAGAAGTCAGCTTTGGGCCATCCCAAGAGAGGACTTGGTGTCCGGCTTTGAATCCATGAAAGTTGATGATGAGGTTCTATTTATGGAAACCGAATCCTCGATGAAGATCTAATTAGTTGATGGACTTGGAGTGCTCTCTATCTTGGTTTGAAGGCATTTCTACCTATTAGGTAAGTCACTTGACTTGTGTGCAAAACCCCTTTAGGATTGGATTTGATCTGGACCTTCAATTCCTCGTTTTGGTCTTGTCACAAGCATTGGTCGATCGATTGGTCGACTGGACCAGTCGACCAATCCACTCGACCAATGAGTGTCTGTCTTTGGCAATTAGGTTGTTCTTGCTCTATTTAAGTCCAATCTCGAGTCCACTTCATATTTTCTGCCTCCAAACCCTCTCGAACGAACCAAAGACCTCTCGCAAGTCATCTCTCTTGCATCCTTGGTGTTTTCTTGACGGATCTTCGTCGAAACTCTTCTTTTTGCATCAAAAGGTATGTCTACTCTCTCTTCTTCTCCTCCATCTTTGTTTTTCTTTCCTTTTTGAGTTGAGACAGTAGAAGAGATGCTGCATTCTCTGTTGCAAACATCTCTCGAACATGTTCTCATGATCATCCTAAGGATTTGAGGCTAGAACAATGATCTTAACCATGATCATTGCAAGCTTTTGAAGGAATCATGATCAAACCATGATTTAATCTCTGTTAAACTTCTAATCTGAATTCCGATCTCTTTGGATCTTCTATGTTGATCATGTTAGTAGTTAATTACTGTGTTTTCTTTCCATGATCCATAATCTATAGATTTCTAGTTGTTCTCTTCTACCATACTATGTGTTCTTCATGATGCATGATGGTTACATATATGGTAGGTTTTATTTCCTTATTTAGATTTATGCTTCTAAGCCTTATTCCATGAAGATCTATGTATGTTTTCATGTTTTCATTACCGAAAGCAATGATCCATCCTCCTATTGTTCTTATCTTTGTTTTCTATTTCAAATTCATCAAGATCCATGGTTGAGTTAATTATGGTAACTTTTTGTTTCCTAATTTGGATCTTGATATCTTGATTTGATTGGTGTTTTGAGGTCCCCTATTT